>NC_088418.1:14948341-15295841 GCF_034236695.1 Oncorhynchus nerka
TGTGTGAGTGCGCATGCCCTGTGGCTTATTTCAGCTGACAAAGTTCTTTGAATTCTTTCGTCAAGACCGACACACCGGGCCCGGCCCCCAGGCAGCTCTCTCTCTCATTTTCATTGTCCTGCGTTATCTGAAGTGGGAAGAGAGGAGGAGAAAAAGGAGAAGAGCGAGGAGAGTAGGATTATGACATTTTATCCACAGAAAAGTTTAATTACATCAACTTTTCAAAGCGCTGGTAGTGCGTTCAGATGTGTATCACCTGAAGCACACCTGTGTCTCAGTTTACCTGTGTCTCAGTTTACCTGTGTCTCAGTTTACCTGTGTCTCAGTATGCTTGTGTCTCAGTTTACCTGTGTCTCAGTTTACCTGTGTCTCAGTATACCTGTGTCTCAGTTTACCTGTGTCTCAGTTTACCTGTGTCTCAGTTTACCTGTGTCTCAGTATGCTTGTGTCTCAGTTTACCTGTGTCTCAGTTTACCTGTGTCTCAGTATACCTGTGTCTCAGTTTACCTGTGTCTCAGTTTACCTGTGTTTCAGTTTACCTGTGTCTCAGTTTACCTGTGTCTCAGTTTACCTGTGTCTCAGTATACCTGTGTCTCAGTTTACCTGTGTCTCAGTTTACCTGTGTCTCAGTTTACCTGTGTCTCAGTATGCTTGTGTCTCAGTTTACCTGTGTCTCAGTTTACCTGTGTCTCAGTATACCTGTGTCTCAGTTTACCTGTGTCTCAGTTTACCTGTGTCTCAGTTTACCTGTGTCTCAGTTTACCCGTGTCTCAGTATACCTGTGTCTCAGTTTACCTGTGTCTCAGTTTACCTGTGTCTCAGTTTACCTGCGTTTCAGTTTACCTGTGTCTCAGTATACCTGTGTTTCAGTATACCTGTGTCTCAGTATACCTGTGTCTCAGTTTGCCTGTGTCTCAGTTTACCTGTGTCTCAGTTTACCTGCGTTTCAGTTTACCTGTGTCTCAGTTTACCTGTGTCTCAGTATACCTGTGTCTCAGTTTGCCTGTGTCTCAGTTTACCTGCATTCCAGTTTACCTGTGTCTCAGTTTACCTGTGTCTCAGTTTACCTGCGTTTCAGTTTACCTGTGTCTCAGTATACCTGTGTTTCAGTATACCTGTGTCTCAGTATACCTGTGTCTCAGTTTGCCTGTGTCTCAGTTTACCTGTGTCTCAGTTTACCTGCGTTTCAGTTTACCTGTGTCTCAGTTTACCTGTGTCTCAGTATACCTGTGTTTCAGTATACCTGTGTCTCAGTATACCTGTGTCTCAGTTTACCTGTGTCTCAGTTTACCTGTGTCTCGGTTTACCTGTGATTCAGTATACTTGTGTCTCAGTTTACCTGTGTCTCAGTTTACCTGTGTTTCAGTATACCTGTGTCTCCTTTTACCTGTGTCTCAGTTTACCTGTGTCTCAGTATGCTTGTGTCTCAGTTTACCTGTGTCTCAGTATACCTGTGTCTCAGTATGCCTGCATCTCAGTATACCTGTGTCTCAGTTTACCTACGTTTCAGTATACCTGTGTCTCAGTTTGCCTGTGTCTCAGTTTACCTGCATACCAGTTTACCTGTGTCTCAGTTTACCTGTGTCTCAGTTTACCTGTGTTTCAGTTTACCTGTGTCTCAGTATACCTGTGTTTCAGTATACCTGTGTCTCAGTATACCTGTGTCTCAGTTTGCCTGTGTCTCAGTTTACCTGTGTCTCAGTTTACCTGCGTTTCAGTTTACCTGTGTCTCAGTTTACCTGTGTCTCAGTATACCTGTGTTTCAGTATACCTGTGTCTCAGTATACCTGTGTCTCAGTTTACCTGTGTCTCAGTTTACCTGTGTCTCAGTTTACCTGTGTCTCGGTTTACCTGTGATTCAGTATACTTGTGTCTCAGTTTACCTGTGTCTCAGTTTACCTGTGTCTCAGTTTACCTGTGTTTCAGTATACCTGTGTCTCCTTTTACCTGTGTCTCAGTTTACCTGTGTCTCAGTATGCTTGTGTCTCAGTTTACCTGTGTCTCAGTATACCTGTGTCTCAGTATGCCTGCATCTCAGTATACCTGTGTCTCAGTTTACCTACGTTTCAGTTTGCCTGTGTCTCAGTTTACCTGTGTCTCAGTTTACCTGTGTCTCAGTTTACCTGTGTTTCAGTATACCTGTGTCTCAGTTTACCTGTGTCTCAGTTTACCTGAGTCTCAGTATGCTTGTGTCTCAGTTTACCTGTATCTCAGTATACCTGTGTTTCAGTATGCCTGCATCTCTGTATACCTGTGTCTCAGTTTACCTGCGTTTCAGTTTGCCTGTGTCTCAGTTTACCTGCGTTTCCAGTTTACCTGTGTCTCAGTTTACCTGTGTCTCAGTTTACCTGCGTTTCAGTTTACCTGTGTCTCAGTATACCTGTGTTTCAGTATACCTGTGTCTCAGTATACCTGTGTCTCAGTTTGCCTGTGTCTCAGTTTACCTGTGTCTCAGTTTACCTGCGTTTCAGTTTACCTGTGTCTCAGTTTACCTGTGTCTCAGTATACCTGTGTCTCAGTTTGCCTGTGTCTCAGTTTACCTGCATTCCAGTTTACCTGTGTCTCAGTTTACCTGTGTCTCAGTTTACCTGCGTTTCAGTTTACCTGTGTCTCAGTATACCTGTGTTTCAGTATACCTGTGTCTCAGTATACCTGTGTCTCAGTTTGCCTGTGTCTCAGTTTACCTGTGTCTCAGTTTACCTGCGTTTCAGTTTACCTGTGTCTCAGTTTACCTGTGTCTCAGTATACCTGTGTTTCAGTATACCTGTGTCTCAGTATACCTGTGTCTCAGTTTACCTGTGTCTCAGTTTACCTGTGTCTCAGTTTACCTGTGTCTCGGTTTACCTGTGATTCAGTATACTTGTGTCTCAGTTTACCTGTGTCTCAGTTTACCTGTGTCTCAGTTTACCTGTGTTTCAGTATACCTGTGTCTCCTTTTACCTGTGTCTCAGTTTACCTGTGTCTCAGTATGCTTGTGTCTCAGTTTACCTGTGTCTCAGTATACCTGTGTCTCAGTATGCCTGCATCTCAGTATACCTGTGTCTCAGTTTACCTACGTTTCAGTATACCTGTGTCTCAGTTTGCCTGTGTCTCAGTTTACCTGCATTCCAGTTTACATGTGTCTCAGTTTACCTGTGTCTCAGTTTACCTGCGTTTCAGTTTACCTGTGTCTCAGTATACCTGTGTTTCAGTATACCTGTGTCTCAGTATACCTGTGTCTCAGTTTGCCTGTGTCTCAGTTTACCTGTGTCTCAGTTTACCTGTGTCTCAGTTTACCTGCGTTTCAGTTTACCTGTGTCTCAGTTTACCTGTGTCTCAGTATACCTGTGTCTCAGTTTACCTGTGTCTCAGTTTACCTGTGTCTCAGTTTACCTGCATACCAGTTTACCTGTGTCTCAGTTTACCTGTGTCTCAGTTTACCTGTGTTTCAGTTTACCTGTGTCTCAGTATACCTGTGTTTCAGTATACCTGTGTCTCAGTATACCTGTGTCTCAGTTTGCCTGTGTCTCAGTTTACCTGTGTCTCAGTTTACCTGCGTTTCAGTTTACCTGTGTCTCAGTTTACCTGTGTCTCAGTATACCTGTGTTTCAGTATACCTGTGTCTCAGTATACCTGTGTCTCAGTTTACCTGTGTCTCAGTTTACCTGTGTCTCAGTTTACCTGTGTCTCGGTTTACCTGTGATTCAGTATACTTGTGTCTCAGTTTACCTGTGTCTCAGTTTACCTGTGTCTCAGTTTACCTGTGTTTCAGTATACCTGTGTCTCCTTTTACCTGTGTCTCAGTTTACCTGTGTCTCAGTATGCTTGTGTCTCAGTTTACCTGTGTCTCAGTATACCTGTGTCTCAGTATGCCTGCATCTCAGTATACCTGTGTCTCAGTTTACCTACGTTTCAGTTTGCCTGTGTCTCAGTTTACCTGTGTCTCAGTTTACCTGTGTCTCAGTTTACCTGTGTTTCAGTATACCTGTGTCTCAGTTTACCTGTGTCTCAGTTTACCTGAGTCTCAGTATGCTTGTGTCTCAGTTTACCTGTATCTCAGTATACCTGTGTTTCAGTATGCCTGCATCTCTGTATACCTGTGTCTCAGTTTACCTGCGTTTCAGTTTGCCTGTGTCTCAGTTTACCTGCGTTTCAGTTTACCTGTGTCTCAGTTTACCTGTGTCTCAGTTTACCTGCGTTTCAGTTTACCTGTGTCTCAGTATACCTGTGTTTCAGTATACCTGTGTCTCAGTATACCTGTGTCTCAGTTTGCCTGTGTCTCAGTTTACCTGTGTCTCAGTTTACCTGCGTTTCAGTTTACCTGTGTCTCAGTTTACCTGTGTCTCAGTATACCTGTGTCTCAGTTTGCCTGTGTCTCAGTTTACCTGCATTCCAGTTTACCTGTGTCTCAGTTTACCTGTGTCTCAGTTTACCTGCGTTTCAGTTTACCTGTGTCTCAGTATACCTGTGTTTCAGTATACCTGTGTCTCAGTATACCTGTGTCTCAGTTTGCCTGTGTCTCAGTTTACCTGTGTCTCAGTTTACCTGCGTTTCAGTTTACCTGTGTCTCAGTTTACCTGTGTCTCAGTATACCTGTGTTTCAGTATACCTGTGTCTCAGTATACCTGTGTCTCAGTTTACCTGTGTCTCAGTTTACCTGTGTCTCAGTTTACCTGTGTCTCGGTTTACCTGTGATTCAGTATACTTGTGTCTCAGTTTACCTGTGTCTCAGTTTACCTGTGTCTCAGTTTACCTGTGTTTCAGTATACCTGTGTCTCCTTTTACCTGTGTCTCAGTTTACCTGTGTCTCAGTATGCTTGTGTCTCAGTTTACCTGTGTCTCAGTATACCTGTGTCTCAGTATGCCTGCATCTCAGTATACCTGTGTCTCAGTTTACCTACGTTTCAGTATACCTGTGTCTCAGTTTGCCTGTGTCTCAGTTTACCTGCATTCCAGTTTACATGTGTCTCAGTTTACCTGTGTCTCAGTTTACCTGCGTTTCAGTTTACCTGTGTCTCAGTATACCTGTGTTTCAGTATACCTGTGTCTCAGTATACCTGTGTCTCAGTTTGCCTGTGTCTCAGTTTACCTGTGTCTCAGTTTACCTGCGTTTCAGTTTACCTGTGTCTCAGTTTACCTGTGTCTCAGTATACCTGTGTCTCAGTTTACCTGTGTCTCAGTTTACCTGTGTTTCAGTATACCTGTGTCTCCTTTTACCTGTGTCTCAGTTTACCTGTGTCTCAGTATGCTTGTGTCTCAGTTTACCTGTGTCTCAGTATACCTGTGTCTCAGTATGCCTGCATCTCAGTATACCTGTGTCTCAGTTTACCTACGTTTCAGTTTGCCTGTGTCTCAGTTTACCTGTGTCTCAGTTTACCTGTGTTTCAGTATACCTGTGTCTCAGTTTACCTGTGTCTCAGTTTACCTGAGTCTCAGTATGCTTGTGTCTCAGTTTACCTGTATCTCAGTATACCTGTGTTTCAGTATGCCTGCATCTCTGTATACCTGTGTCTCAGTTTACCTGCGTTTCAGTTTGCCTGTGTCTCAGTTTACCTGCGTTTCAGTTTACCTGTGTCTCAGTTTACCTGTGTCTCAGTTTACCTGCGTTTCAGTTTACCTGTGTCTCAGTATACCTGTGTTTCAGTATACCTGTGTCTCAGTATACCTGTGTCTCAGTTTGCCTGTGTCTCAGTTTACCTGTGTGTCTCAGTTTACCTGCGTTTCAGTTTACCTGTGTCTCAGTTTACCTGTGTCTCAGTATACCTGTGTCTCAGTTTGCCTGTGTCTCAGTTTACCTGCATTCCAGTTTACCTGTGTCTCAGTTTACCTGTGTCTCAGTTTACCTGCGTTTCAGTTTACCTGTGTCTCAGTATACCTGTGTTTCAGTATACCTGTGTCTCAGTATACCTGTGTCTCAGTTTGCCTGTGTCTCAGTTTACCTGTGTCTCAGTTTACCTGCGTTTCAGTTAACCTGTGTCTCAGTTTACCTGTGTCTCAGTATACCTGTGTTTCAGTATACCTGTGTCTCAGTATACCTGTGTCTCAGTTTACCTGTGTCTCAGTTTACCTGTGTCTCAGTTTACCTGTGTCTCGGTTTACCTGTGATTCAGTATACTTGTGTCTCAGTTTACCTGTGTCTCAGTTTACCTGTGTCTCAGTTTACCTGTGTTTCAGTATACCTGTGTCTCCTTTTACCTGTGTCTCAGTTTACCTGTGTCTCAGTATGCTTGTGTCTCAGTTTACCTGTGTCTCAGTATACCTGTGTCTCAGTATGCCTGCATCTCAGTATACCTGTGTCTCAGTTTACCTACGTTTCAGTATACCTGTGTCTCAGTTTGCCTGTGTCTCAGTTTACCTGCATTCCAGTTTACCTGTGTCTCAGTTTACCTGTGTCTCAGTTTACCTGCGTTTCAGTTTACCTGTGTCTCAGTATACCTGTGTTTCAGTATACCTGTGTCTCAGTATACCTGTGTCTCAGTTTGCCTGTGTCTCAGTTTACCTGTGTCTCAGTTTACATGCGTTTCAGTTTACCTGTGTCTCAGTTTACCTGTGTCTCAGTATACCTGTGTTTCAGTATACCTGTGTCTCAGTATACCTGTGTCTCAGTTTACCTGTGTCTCAGTTTACCTGTGTCTCAGTTTACCTGTGTCTCGGTTTACCTGTGATTCAGTATACTTGTGTCTCAGTTTACCTGTGTCTCAGTTTACCTGTGTCTCAGTTTACCTGTGTTTCAGTATACCTGTGTCTCCTTTTACCTGTGTCTCAGTTTACCTGTGTCTCAGTATGCTTGTGTCTCAGTTTACCTGTGTCTCAGTATACCTGTGTCTCAGTATGCCTGCATCTCAGTATACCTGTGTCTCAGTTTACCTACGTTTCAGTTTGCCTGTGTCTCAGTTTACCTGTGTCTCAGTTTACCTGTGTCTCAGTTTACCTGTGTTTCAGTATACCTGTGTCTCAGTTTACCTGTGTCTCAGTTTACCTGAGTCTCAGTATGCTTGTGTCTCAGTTTACCTGTATCTCAGTATACCTGTGTTTCAGTATGCCTGCATCTCTGTATACCTGTGTCTCAGTTTACCTGCGTTTCAGTTTGCCTGTGTCTCAGTTTACCTGCGTTTCAGTTTACCTGTGTCTCAGTTTACCTGTGTCTCAGTTTACCTGTGTCTCAGTATGCTTGTGTCTCAGTTTACCTATGTCTCAGTATGCCTGTGTCTCAGTTTACCTGTGTCTCAGTTTACCTGTGTCTCAGTATGTCTTTGTCTCAGTTTGCCTGTGTCTCAGTTTGCCTGTGTCTCAGTATGCCTGTGTCTCAGTTTGCCTGCATCTCAGTTTGCCTGCGTCTCAGTATGCCTGTGTCTCAGTTTGCCTGCGTCTCAGTATGCCTGTGTCTCAGTTTACCTGTGTCTCAGTTTACCTGTGTCTCAGTTTACCTGTGTTTCAGTATACCTGTGTCTCCTTTTACCTGTGTCTCAGTTTACCTGTGTCTCAGTATGCTTGTGTCTCAGTTTACCTGTGTCTCAGTATGCCTGCATCTCAGTATACCTGTGTCTCAGTTTGCCTGCATCTCAGTTTGCCTGCATCTCAGTTTGCCTGAGTCTCAGTTTGCCTGCATCTCAGTTTGCCTGTGTCTCAGTATGCCTGTGTCTCAGTTTGCCTGTGTCTCAGTTTGCCTGTGTCTCAGTTTGCCTGCATCTCAGTTTGCCTGCGTCTCAGTATGCCTGTGTCTCAGTTTGCCTGTGTCTCAGTTTGCCTGCGTCTCAGTTTGCCTGTGTCTCAGTTTGCCTGTGTCTCAGTATGCCTGTGTCTCAGTTTGCCTGTGTCTCAGTATGCCTGTGTCTCAGTTTGCCTGTGTCTCAGTTTGCCTGTGTCTCAGTTTGCCTGTGTCCTAGTATGCCTGTGTCTCAGTTTGCCTGTCTCAGTTTGCCTGTGTCTCAGTATGCCTGTGTCTCAGTTTGCCTGTGTCTCAGTATGCCTGTGTCTCAGTTTGCCTGTGTCTCAGTTTGCCTGTGTCTCAGTTTGCCTGTGTCTCAGTTTGCCTGTGTCCTAGTATGCCTGTGTCTCAGTTTGCCTGTCTCAGTTTGCCTGTGTCTCAGTATGCCTGTGTCTCAGTATGCCTGTGTCTCAGTTTGCCGGCGTCTCAGTTTGCCTGTGTCTCAGTATGCTTGTGTCTCAGTATGCCCGCGTCTCAGTTTGCCTGTGTCTCAGTATGCCCGCGTCTCAGTTTGCCTGTGTCTCAGTATGCCCGCGTCTCAGTATGCCCGTGTCTCAGTATGCCCGCGTCTCAGTTTGCCTGTGTCTCAGTATGCCTGTGTCTCAGTATGCCTGTGTCTCAGTTTGCCTGTGTCTCAGTATGCCTGTGTCTCAGTTTGCCTGCGTCTCAGTTTGCCTGTGTCTCAGTTTGCCTGTGTCTCAGTATGCCTGTGTCTCAGTTTGCCTGTGTCTCAGTATGCCTGCATCTCAGTTTGCCTGTGTCTCAGTATGCCTGCATCTCAGTTTGCCTGTGTCTCAGTATGCCCGCGTGTCAGTATGTCTGTGTCTCAGTATGCCCGCGTCTCAGTATGCCCGCGTCTCAGTTTGCCCGTGTCTCAGTTTGCCCGTGTCTCAGTTTGCCTGTGTCTCAGTATGCCTGTGTCTCAGTTTGCCCGCGTCTCAGTTTGCCCGTGTCTCAGTTTGCCTGTGTCTCAGTATGCCTGTGTCTCAGTATGCCCGCGTCTCAGTATGCCCGCGTCTCAGTTTGCCTGTGTCTCAGTTTGCCTGTGTCTCAGTTTGCCTGTGTCTCAGTATGCCTGTGTCTCAGTATGCCCGCGTCTCAGTATGCCCGCGTCTCAGTTTGCATGTGTCTCAGTTTGCCCGCGTCTCAGTTTGCCTGTGTCTCAGTATGCCTGTGTCTCAGTATGCCCGCGTCTCAGTATGCCCGCGTCTCAGTTTGCATGTGTCTCAGTTTGCCTGCATCTCAGTTTGCATGTGTCTCAGTTTGCATGTGTCTCAGTATGCCCGCGTCTCAGTTTGCATGTGTCTCAGTTTGCCTGTGTCTCAGTTTGCCTGTGTCTCAGTATACCTGTGTCTCAGTTTGCCCGCGTCTCAGTTTGCCTGTGTCTCAGTATGCCTGTGTCTCAGTATGCCCGCGTCTCAGTTTGCCTGTGTCTCAGTTTGCCTGTGTCTCAGTATGCCTGTGTCTCAGTATGCCCGCATCTCAGTATGCCCGCGTCTCAGTATGCCCGCGTCTCAGTTTGCCCGCGTCTCAGTTTGCCTGTGTCTCATTATGCCTGTGTCTCAGTATGCCTGTGTCTCAGTATGCCCGCGTCTCAGTTTGCCCGCGTCTCAGTTTGCCTGTGTCTCAGTATGCCTGTGTCTCAGTATGCCTGTGTCTCAGTATGCCCGCGTCTCAGTTTGCCTGTGTCTCAGTATGCCTGTGTCTCAGTATGCCCGTGTCTCAGTATGCCCGCGTCTCAGTTTGCCTGTGTCTCCTGCATGTATTTTTATCTTGTGCTTGGCTTCAGGTGAAGCCTGTTTTCAGGGGCGTAACACCAGCGCTTTGAAAAGTTTGTTATTATACTTTCCTGTGGATATATTGTCTCACATGCCTACCTCCAAAAGCACCAACCACACGGACAACCAGTAAAGTAGGTTCAAATATCATTTTATTCAATATTCTGGCTTGTAGTGGTCATGAGAGGAAACTTTCCTGATTTAAACACTCATTTCTTCCCAACGTAGAATTCAATGCAATTCAAGTCAGGTTTCCAGGCAAGGATGGAAGTAAATGTAAGTAATTACAACTTCCTAACAAATCATGCAAAAGAAACGACAGTTAAGAGGAATATGTTAGTTAATGTAGAGATACGATTATACATATTTTTGGGTCATATGAAAATGGCTATTTAACCGGCTAGCTGACTAGCTAACATTAGCCAGCTATTTATCTTGCTATATGGCTGCCTGACCCCATTATGATTTGTAATTTGTGATGTTTAATGTTTTAGGGACTCCTGATCAAACCAGCAAATCCTGCTGTCATCATGTAAAACTTAGTGGGTGTAAATTTGTCAGGGCATGGAATCTACGAGGTGTCGAAAGCATTCCACAGGGATACTGGTCCATGTTGACTCCAATGCTTCCCACAGTTGTGTCAAGTTGGCTGGGTGTCCTTTGGGTGGTGGGCCATTCTTGTTACACACAGGAAACGGTTGAGCGTGAAAATCCCAGCAGCGTTGCAGTTCCTGACAGACTCAAACTGTTGTGCCTGGCACCTACTACTATACCTTTTCAAAGGCACTTAACTCTTTTGTCTTGCCCTTTCACCCTCTGAATGGCGCACACACACACAGTCCATGTCTCAATTGTCTCAAGGCTTAAAAATCCTTCTTTAACCTGTCCCCTCCCCTTCATCTACACTGATTGAAGTTGATTTAACAGGTGACATCAACAAGGGACGATAGCTTTCACCTGGATTCTTCTGGTCAGTTAATGTCATGGAAACAGGGGTCTATGTCATGCAATGTTTTGTACGCTCAGTAGCCTAGTGGTTAGAGCGTTGGACTAGTAACCGAAAGGTTGCAAGTTCAAATCCCCGAGCTGACAAGGTACAAATCTGTCGTTCAGTTAACCCACTGTTCCTAGGCCGTCATTGAAAATAAGAATTTGTTCTTAACTTACTTGCCTAGTAAAATAAAGGTAAAACAAATGTAAAAAAATATATGCATCTTCTGACAAGATACAAACATCTCATCTAGCCTGAACAAGTCCTCTTGGCTGAATGAATGACTGTATGATTGGTGGCTGTAACTCTCTTTGTGGAGTAAGGTTTGTTGCAGAGGAAGGTGTGAGACTGGATCCTCTCAAGGAATCTTTCTCCCTGTTGAGTTTTTCCACTGTGCTTCTTCTTCTGATCCTGGCTTCTGGTGATTCTGATCAACACCATCCATGGTGCTGATTATGTGTTACTAGTGCTATTTGGTTGGTTGTTCATCTTTACCATTCTTCACATGATAGTCACCACATGGGCTGCCACTTGTGTCAAATATAAGGCACAAGTGGCAGCCCAACCATGCAAGAATTTCAAAGATTTTACTGAGTTACAGTTCAGTTAAGAATCAGAAAGCCAGTCAGTATCTGGTGTGACCACTATTTGTCTCATGCAGTGCGACACATCTCCTTCACATAGAGTTCATCAGGCTGTTGATTGTGGCCTGTGGAATGTTGTCCCACTCCTCTTCAATGGCTGTGCGATGTTGCTGGATACTGCCGGGAACTGGAACACGCTGTCGTACACGTCAATTCAGAGTATCCCAAACGTGCTCAATGGGTGACATGCCTGGTGAGTATGCAGGCCATGGAAGAACTGGGACATTTTCAGCTTCCAGGAATTGTGTACAGATCCTTGTGACATGGGGCAGTGCATTATCATGCTGAAACATGAGGTGATGGAGGCGGATGACTGGTACGACAATGGGCCTCAGGATCTCGTCACGGTATCTCTGTGTATTCAAATTGCCATCGATAAAATGCAATTGTGTTCGTTGTCTGTCTTATGCCTTCCCATACCATAACCCCACCGCCACCATGGGGAGCTCTGTTGACATCAACGTTGACATCAGCAAATCGCTCGCCCACACTACGTCATACACGTGGTCTGCGGTTGTCAGGCCAGTTGGACGCACTGCCAAATTCTCTAAAATGACATTTGAGGCAGCTTATGGAAGAGAAATGAACATTCAATTCTCTGGCAAAGGCTCTGGTGGACAATCCTCCAGTCAACGGCTCTGGTGGACAATCCTCCAGTCAGCAGCTCTGGTGGACAATCCTCCAGTCAGCAGCTCTGGTGGACAATCCTCCAGTCAGCAGCTCTGGTGGACAATCCTCCAGTCAGCAGCTCTGGTGGACAATCCTCCAGTCAGCAGCTCTGGTGGACAATCCTCCAGTCAGCAGCTCTGGTGGACAATCCTCCAGTCAGCAGCTCTGGTGGACAATCCTCCAGTCAGCAGCTCTGGTGGACAATCCTCCAGTCAGCAGCTCTGGTGGACAATCCTCCAGTCAGCAGCTCTGGTGGACAATCCTCCAGTCAGCAGCTCTGGTGGACAATCCTCCAGTCAGCATGCCAATTGCACAATCTCTCAGAACTTGAGGCATCTGTGGCATTGTGTTGTGTGACAAAACTGCACATTTTTAGAGTGGTCTTTCATTGTAATGATCATGCTGTTTAATCAGATTCTTGATATGCCACACCTGTCAGGTGGATGGATTATCTTGGCGAAGGATAATGAGTGAAATAAGCTTTTTGTGTATGGAACATTTCAGGGATCTTTTATTTCAGCTCATGAAACATGGGACCAACAATTTACATGTTGCTTTTATATTTTTGTTCAGTGTTATTAGTGAAAATATATCTACGGAAAACCATAGCCTTTATAGCTGTAGTATGTTAGCTTGTCTTCAACCATGAAACATGCAGAGAACTCCACCTAGTGGAGGTCGTGCATCCTCACCACTGCCCAGGAGACAGATACAGTATATAATGCCATACATTGTCAGTCAGTCTAGTTGCACACAGGGGCGCAACTTTAGTTTTAGAAGTGTGGGGGACATAATTATTATTATTTTTAAAAATGTATACAGGCAGATGAACACTCCAAATAGACAACCCGACCGCTCGGAGGGGTCCGCATGGTCCTAAAGCACACCGTTGCCTTGTTTTGTATCACATTCCAATGATAAAACTAGGGGGGGCAAAAATGCTATTTCAGAATGTGGGGGGGGGGGACATGTCCCCTCTCCCGTCCCCAGTGAAAGTTGCAACCCTGGTTAAACACATAGATGAATTTACTCCTCACCCTGTTACAGTCATGTTTAGTCATTTATTGAGGCACTTACACAAGAAATCATACAATACTGTTCACGTGTCACATTCTGGTCTCTGTAAACACATTAAAGGTAGAGGGTCAAATACATTCTGTTAGTTAACTCACTGCACTGTCCATTAGGAAAGACACTATGGAAAAACATCACTTATCCCCTAAAGATAAAGACAAAGGCTACCCAACAGGGGTCTGTATGAATCAGTGATTTAGGCAAGTCAGTAAACCTTGTGTCCAAGTCACTTGATAGTGTTAAACGTTGCTGTTCAAACATTTTAAAGTTTATTTTCATTACAGTGTGGCACATTTGTAAGGCTATTAAATAGACAATACAGTTATCTAAAATGTATGTTGAATTATGCAGAAGAGAGAGATTGTCTGACAACAAAGTTACAACTGGTCAAGTTCAAGTCTGAGTCAACGCTGGTCAAGTTCAAGTCTGAGTCAACGCTGGTCAAGTTCAAGTCTGAGTCAACGCTGGTCAAGTCCAAGTCTGAGTCACCACTGGTCGAGTCCAAGTCTGAGTCACCACTGGTCGAGTCCAAGTCTGAGTCAACACTGGTCGAGTCCAAGTCTGAGTCAACACTGGTCGAGTCCAAGTCACCACTGGTCGAGTCCGAGTCTGAGTCACCACTGGTCAAGTCCGAGTCTGAGTCACCACTGGTCAAGTCCGAGTCTGAGTCACCACTGGTCGAGTCCAAGTCGAGTCACGAGCCATGAAAATCGTGACCTGTGTCCGAGTCAAGTCCGAGTCACCAATGGTCGAGTCCGAGTCAAGTCCGAGTCCAAGTCCCAAGTCACCACTGGTCGAGTCAAGTCCGAGTCCTGGACTAGAGTACTACAAAGCTACATAAAACAGCAGAGAAGCCTCACGCAAAACTCTACAGAGCAGCAGCATGGTGGAGACACACTGTAGACCTAACGTCAGAAAACTAAACAGAGTTTAACTCACTAGAATATATATATATAAATACGTACATTGCTGAGAGTTGATAGTGTTGTGCAAACTCCCAGTAGACTCATATAATCAAGAGCTGGGTTGATGTCAGTGGGCAACGTTCAGCTAGCTTTGACTATCTTCTGCTACTTCTGAATGTCCAGAGCATTGATGTATGAATTGAATGACCGTCACCTGGTAGGTGCGAGAGAGCGATCAGTTTGGTTAAATTAAGGATTACGGTAAGGATTCAGCTGTGTCCGTGTGTGTCCATCTCTGTGTGTGTTGTGCATTCGTGCGTGAATGTGTGTGTGTTTGTTACCCAGCCCCCTCATGAGGTGTCACACTCTCCCAGGGACAGATGATCTCCTTCACCTGCCCTCCTCCTCCCCTTCTCGACGCCCCCCCACTCTCCTCCTCATCCTCGGAGTCGATGGGGTAGATGCGACACTCTGGAGGGATGTCCACCTTGATCTGGAAAAAACTGAAGGAACGAGGAAAGAGGAATGAGGAGGGAATGAAGGGATGAGGATGCATAAAAGGTGTGTGAGCTTACTCTCTGTGACTCACTTGGCAATGCGTCTGGGCGGGGCTTGGCTGGGCTGCTCCGTGCTGATAGGCTGAACGCGGCTGCTGGTCCCGGCGGGGGCAGGACATTTGGGTGACAGGCTGGCGAATACCGTGGAGGAAGTACAGCCCCGCCTCAACAGACGGCCCAATGAGAGAGCCATACGGGAACGAGAAGAGACAGCTGTCCCCCAGCACTCAGGGCCCGCCTCTCCCCCCTCCAGCCCACCTCCTCTTCCTTCCTCCCACCTGCGTTCTGAGGCGGGGGTGCTGTCTATGTTTACGCTGATGGGTGAAGGGCAGGTGGGGGTGTGGGGGAGACGGAAGGGGAAAGGGGGTGAGGCAGGGGAGGAGGAGGGGGGGCCGGAGTAGACCGCGAGGTGGGGGACGGGTGCTGTAAAGCGACACAGCTGTAGGGGTTAAAGGTCAGAGGTCAGATATAGGGTCAGGGGTGGGAAAGATCACTGAGAGGTCATACTAATACATCGCACACAGGGATGGAGTGGTAAAAATAATGAGTAAACGCTGAACACTGGTAAACTGTAGATGAAGGGTAGCATGGATTGGTCTGGCCCTGTGACAGGAATGTTATCTGTGAGTTCTGTTATGGCATTATGGACAGTGATGGGCACAGTGACTGGATGACACAGTGAAGATGACATGACAGACAGATATGGCTGGTAATTGATGCTTTATTGTATAGATGGTGCAGACATGTAGGTTACAGTAATGACATACAACATATGTGCCATTCCACAAATAGACTGCCTTTAGGGGACTGGCTTTTCTTCTTCTTCATTTTATTCCACCAAATTTGAACATTCTATCATTAATAGCACACGTTCCAACTTCTCAATAAACGTGTTACATCTCAAGAGGTCAAATTAAGAAAGCATGGCTATAAAAGTGACTATTGACAGGGTTGACTGTAACAGGGTTGACTGTAACAGGGTTGACGATTTCATCTTAAATCAGCCATAACTCCCATTGTTACAGGGGGAATGGACGCTTGCTGTGTGCAACCGGGAGGAACAATCACAAAAAATAGAATATTTTTTAAACATTTCTAGCCTATCTACAATATATATATACAAAAGTATGTGGACACCCCTTCAAATTAGTGGATTTGGCTAATTCAGCCACACCTGTTGCCGAGAGGTGTATAAAATCGAGCATGCCATGCAATCTCCATAGACAAAGATTGGCCTTACTGAAGAGCTCAGTGACTTTCAACGTGGCACCGTCATAGGATGCCACCTTTCCAATAAGCCAGTTCATCAAATTTCTGCCCAACTAGAGCTGCCCTGGTCAACTGTAAGTGCTGTTATTGTGAACTGGGAAATGTCTAGGAGCAACAAGGGCTCAGCCGCGAAGTGGTAGGCCACACAAGCTCACAGAATGGGACCGCCGTGTATTGAAGCGCGTAACAATCGTCTGTCCTCGGTTGCAACACTCACTACTGAGTTCTAAACTGCCTCTGGAAGCAACGTCAGCACAAGAACTGTTCTTCAGGAGCTTCATGAAATGGGATTCCATGGTCAAACAGCCGCACACAAGCCTAAGACCACCATTCACAATGCCAAACTCCAGCTGGAGTGGTGTAAAGGTTGCCGCCATTGGACTCTGGAGCAGTGAAAACACGCTCTCTAGAGTGATGAATCACGCTTCACCATCTGGCAGTCCGACGGACTAATCTGGGTTTGGCAGATGCCAGAAGAATGCTTCCTGCTCGAATGCATAGTGCCAACTGTAAAGTTTGGTGGATGAGGAATAATGGTTAAGGCCCCTTAGTTCCAGTGAAGGGAAATCTTAACAATTACTGACTTCATTGTCCCAATGGAGACATTTTTGTTGCAGTGTCATGTACACGTTTAAAGTGGCGTTTAAATACAAAACAAAATTGACAATACAACTTTCATAACAGTTACATACCAATAAAACATATTTAAGACTATATATATAAAGACTAGCCTGCTGGCCTTACTGAGTCGATAGGAACATTAGCCCAAGCTATTTAGGAGGGATATCACACCTGGCACAAATGATTGTCTAGTTCTGTTTTTCCTGCTGAGGGGTGCCCTATACCTGCGCCCAGAGGGGAGTAGTTCAAAGTCCAGGTACAGGGGGTGGCTTGGGTCTAATTAAAAACATCAAAGAACGCCACCCAAACGCAAACCACACCAAACGTCACACACACTGCAGGATGCAACAGAGCTGCGTCCCCTGTCATCATAACACCACAGCATATAATGACATTCTAGAGAATTCTGTGGTTCCAACTTTGTGGCAACAGTTTGGGGCCCTTTCCTCTTTCAACATGACAATGCCCCCGTGCACAGAGCCGAGGTCCATACAGAAATGGTTTGTCGAGATCGGCGTGGAAGAACTTGACTGGCCTGCACCGAGCCCTGACTTCAACCCACAGCAATGTTCCAACATCTAGTGGAAAGCCTTCCCAGAAGAGTGGAGGCTGTTATAGCAGCAACGGGGGAACCAACTCCATATTAATGGCCATGACTTTGGAATGAGATGTTCAACGAGGTGTCCACATACTTTTTGTCATGTAGTGTATCTATGGGTAACAGGGTTGATGTTCTCAGTTTTCCACCACAAAACACCAGAAAATGGCCAGAAGAAGTAGAGCCATCTCAACTGCTATTAAATGTTCAATGTTTCTTCAAAAAGGGAATAGTGTTAACATATTAACACAAGAGTTGAGTTCACGTTACAGGGTTAACCCTGAGGGACAAATTAAGAGTTTATTTCCAAAATGCTATATATTTTATTTTATTGTACCTTTATTGTTTGAAGAACTTATGAATGAGATTAGTGGAAAAACACACCATCTAATCATGGCATGGGGTTGTTCAATGACAGACATGTCTTTTTTTTAAATCATCTGTCACTTGATGGTTTCATTTCAGAGACAAATAATCATGTTTTTTGCTAAACGCTATATATCCGCCTCACTCTCAGAGAATTCAGTAGTACTGCTAGGTTTAACACAGTAATAATATATATCCGCCTCACTCTCAGAGAAATCAGTAGTACTGCTAGGTTTTACACAGTAATAATATATATCCGCCTCACTCTCAGAGAAATCAGTAGTACTGCTAGGTTTAACACAGTAATAATATATATCTGCCTCACTCTCAGAGAAATCAGTAGTACTGCTAGGTTTTACACAGTAATAATATATATCTGCCTCACTCTCAGAGAAATCAGTAGTACTGCTAGGTTTAACACAGTAATAATATATATCTGCCTCACTCTCAGAGAAATCAGTAGTACTGCTAGGTTTTACACAGTAATAATATATATCTGCCTCACTCTCAGAGAAATCAGTAGTACTGCTAGGTTTAACACAGTAATAATATATATCTGCCTCACTCTCAGAGAAATCAGTAGTACTGCTAGGTTTAACACAGTAATAATATATATCTGCCTCACTCTCAGAGAAATCAGTAGTACTGCTAGGTTTAACACAGTAATAATATATATCTGCCTCACTCTCAGAGAAATCAGTAGTACTGCTAGGTTTTACACAGTAATAATATATATCTGCCTCACTCTCAGAGAAATCAGTAGTACTGCTAGGTTTTACACAGTAATAATATATATCTGCCTCACTCTCAGAGAAATCAGTAGTACTGCTAGGTTTTACACAGTAATAATATATAGCAGATGCTCTTATTTAGAGCAATTGACAGTTACTCAATTTATCTTAAGATATCTAGGTGAGACAACCACCTATCACAGTCAAATACAGAATACGAACATTTCATTCCAGCTAAATAATGGATTTATACCGTATGGCAAAACTTCTTTAAAAAAATATATATACTAATTAAACAACTTAGAACAGTAATATTGTACACACAGGAGGGCTCCCATAAGCAACCATTTCTGATTAAACAAAAACGCAAATTTGGAAAAATTGGTGGGTATAGCATTTTGGAAATAAACCCTTTAAATGTAAATTAAATTAATCACATTAAATAAGATCTTTCCCTAAGCAACAAAAGAACTCGGACTGATGGTGAAAACTTTGGGAAGATCTTGGGGTTAAAATCTTCCTAGAAGTTGGACAAACATGACTTGCGACATGCCAAAATGGGAATTTTCAGTTAAAACACAATTTATTTGAATGAGAAAGCACTGCTATTGGCATTGTTTACCGGGGTTTATGTACACACAATGTCTGAGGGACATAAGTGGCACTCTATTGGTGGAACAACGCAGATATGTCCCTATTGGTGGAACAACGCAGATATGTCCCTATTGGTGGAACAACGCAGATATGTCCCTATAGGTGGAACATGAAGCTGAATGACATTGAAAGAGAGGTGAGAGACGCAGGTACCGGTGAGACGCAGGTGAACATACCATCAAGACTAAAACACTATCATCTGTGACATTTACTATAATTTTCTACAATAATGTGAACAGAAAACACTTACTAACTTTACATGTAACGGTCTGTGGACAGTCAGACTACGGTTCTTCTAGTATACAGTTCATAGAAATTCAAAATTGCACATTTTAATTTCAAATCTTCACAAATCGTCAGCGCTGCTGTCCTCCAAACTATTTTTAAAGATAGCAACAACATTGATTAATTTTCATTGGGTGTGTAGCCTATGTGTGTGTAGTTGTGCTTCTAGAAGTGTGTGTATTTATGTCAATGCATGTTAGTATGTCTGTGGTCTATTTTTTGGGTGGGGGCACCTCCTTGCCCTTGTTGCTGAGTTTACTCATGACCTGTGTGATGTCCACAGGGCCACTGGTGGCCATCCTGGCTCTCTCCTCCTTCTCCTGCTGGCGGACGATGATGGGACTGATGCTGGGACGACGCTTCCTCGCATTGGCCTCCAACTGGGACACACTGGAGAAGGGAGGTGGCGGAGAAAGAGTTATTACTGTCCTTACAATTACAAAGTCTTTCCATCTCTGCATTGAGGGAGATGGGCACGACAGTCCAGACAATATGTCAACTGTACTGACACACGGCACTGACCTGAACCTGTGTTGATCAGGACCGATGGCCCTCTTCTGAGTGTCCTTAAACACTGGAGACTTCAGGTACCGCCCATAAGAGTCCTACAAAAACACACTTAGATACCTCCTGTATGTGTATTGACAGTTTTACTCCAAAATAAGTTAGTCAGGAATGTTACATCATGGCGGCCATTTTGTGTTTGATTTCTCCAGTTACAGCAGGCAGAGGGCCAGTAGTATTAATGCGGTGAAACTGACCTTCTTCATCAGCATGAAGATGTGTGTCTGAGCTGCATCCAATACGTATCTGTGAGGGTGTTTCAACCCTTTAACTGTCACCTCCATGGTCTTCCCGTCAATGTTGATCCACCGGGGGGCGCCACGCGTCAAGAAAGTCCTGACCAGAGACATGGTGAGTGAGAGTGTGTGAGTGAGTGTGTGAGTGAGTGAGTGAGACTGTATGTATGTCTTACTTGTAGACCTGCTGGGCCTTCTCGTTCATGGTAGCAGCCGTTCCCCACTTCAGATCCTCACATGCCTCCCAGAATGCCAGGTTCTCACCTGTCAATCAATCAGTCAACCAATCAAACTTGATAGAACAACCCCTAATAGAACAAGTAGATGCACCTTCAGAAGAGCCAGATGGCTGGGTGTCAAAGGGACTGGTACGTGACTGCCTAGAATTCAATATTAGGTGTTTATATAATATTTTTTTAATCGGGTTAGTCTCGTTGAGATGAAAATCTATTTTTTAAAAGAGAGACCTGGACCAACATATAATACCATTGTTGTAATGTTTTCCCAATGTGGTCATAACGTTGTATCGACATACCGCTGAACTCCTTCTTGAGGAAGAGTCTGAAGTCATCTCTGCCTCGAGGGTCAGAGAGCAGCTCCCCGAAACTGAACGTCCACCTCTCCACACGCATCTTAGTAGGAACATCCACACTGACAGACATACACACACACACACACACATACACATGAATGTCCACGTATTAATAAGTTAAACTGATACATTCTATAACAACAGGTAGGACAGAAATAGTAAGTTGAACAGTCGGGGATCAGACTCACTTGGCCATGTTGAGCAACCAGTAGGTGACATCATCGGTGACCCAGGGGTTGCTAGGGAGACAGGGGGCTAGGAAAGGGTCGTGCTTATTACAGGTGATAGAGTATTTCACCAGACTGGAGAAGAGAGAGAACACGCACACACAAACAACTACAACCATGTTGGAGAGAATGGAGAATGATGCTTTTTAGCACCTTGTCATACAAATGTTTTCATCATTTGTTACGACACAGTGCCTAGTATGTGAGTTCAGCTTTTAACCGTGGGTGTGTCAAACGTGATGAAATGTAAACTAGACGTACGCTCCGATAGAGACAGACGACTTGACCCTCGGCCTCATGATGGACTGCTGGGTAAAAATCATCTACAGGAAATAGGAAAAAGGAAGTGGTCATCAACACAGACAAAAGGAAGGAGGAACTGGTCATATGTAAATGGGCTAATTATGTTAGGATATAAAATGTGGTTACTAACAATTCTTCTGAAGAAGTCTGAAGTTTCTTTCTGGAAAATAAAACAATGATTTGGTTATATCAAAGCAAATCAAAATCAAATCAAAATCAAATCAAATGTATTTGTCACATACACATGGTTAGCAGATGTTAATGCGAGTGTAGCGAAATGCTTGTGCTTCTAGTTCCGACAATGCAGTAATAACCAACGAGTAATCTAACTAACAATTCCAAATCTACTACCTTATACACACAAGTGTAAAGGGATAAAGAATATGTACATAAAGATATATGAATGAGTGATGGTACAGAGCGGCATAGGCAAGATACAGTAGATGGTATTGAGTGCAGTATATACATATGAGATGAGTATGTAAACAAAGTGGCATAGTTTAAAGTGGCTAGTGATACATGTATTACATAAAGATGCAGTAGATGATATAGAGTACAGTATATACGTATACATATGAGATGAATAATGTAGGGTATGTAAACATTATATTAAGTAGCATTGTTTAAAGTGACTAGTGATATATTTGACATCAATTCCCATTAATTCCCATTATTAAAGTGGCTGGAGTTGAGTCAGTGTGTTGGCAGCAGCCACTCAATGTTAGTGGTGGCTGTTTAACAGTCTGATGGCCTTGAGATAGAAGCTGTTTTTCGGTCCCAGCTTTGATGCACCTGTACTGTAGCAGAATGGCCAGCTACGGTCAACTTTGTTCCGTTAGACATAAAGTAATAATGTGGTATTTACTGTATCACTACACTTAATGGTTTGTGTGTGTGTGTGCGTGTGAGTATGTGTGTGCAGACGGAAGTACTCTTCAAAGTTGAAACCGTAAAAGAGAAGAGAACCTGCAGAGAGAAAAGAGAAGGGGGATATCCTGTCAATTCAATCAAATAGAAATCAAATGAAGGGTGCAATATGCAATATCTTCAGTTGAAGTATGAGATTAGATTTGGCTAACAGAGTCTACAGGTGTGATTGCTTGACAGAGAGTCCAGATGTAATGTGGGGGGCAAGTAGAAAGGTGTGTACCTGTATCTAATGTCAGATTACCACAGTTGAAATCCTCTTATCAAATATAAGCAGCTTGAATAGAGCCGTGCTAGGTCACAATGACAAACCTGTAGTTACAATACACCCTCAGCATAAGCAGGCTAATCTACACACACACACACACACGACTGACCTGTTACCTCCTCTGCGTTGGGGTCTACCATGCGTTCTAGTCCGTAGTCCATTGCACTGACGGTCCCTGGCTACAGACAGACAGACAGACAGACAGACAACAAAGAAAGTGTCATGTGCACGGTATGATAATATGATTTGAGAGCATGGTGTGTTGTTCTGATGATTGGTATAAGACTGAGAAATTAGCTAGGCCCCCTACCCCTCTGCCCCTAATGAGAAAATCCAGCATGCATCATTCTCTACCCATGATTCCTCATTAGCAGCCTGTCTGTCTAGACAGAGGTAAAGGCCAAAACTCCTACCTGCAGAGACACACATCATCTCACCCAAAGATATATTCACCTGTCAGCAGAATAGTGTCTGATAATAGATCTGATCATATTTACTGTCTGATAAATTCAGTTTGAAGACAGGATTAACCATTTACTGCAGTGGGCTAAATCAGGGCCACACAGAGTGTTTCTTGGTAGTCTTAAACAAATCTACTTTGAGACAAAAGTATACACCTCACACACATGGTTATGGGTTTAAAGAAAGAAGACACCTGTGCCATGTCAGATAGAGTTGAAATGTATTACATTTTGAGTTTGCATCCCAATACTACACTATATATACACATAACAGAAGACTGAAACATAACAAAACCGTTAGAAACATAGAAACACTGGATTTGTTTCTTTTGAAATAATGTTAATTAATTATGAAATTATGAAAACTATTAACATTCCACCCATGAAGACACTAGGTCATTTGACTGCAGGAAAAGATTCCCATACAACAGTTTACTGGGTCTCTCATTGGCATCAGAGTATGATATAGGTACAGTGACACATTTTTTTTTAACATGACTTAAAAAACGTAAGCCTATGCATCATTAACCAATTAAAAACAGTTCTGTAGCGATGAGGTTTGTACAGTAAGCTATAGGCCCAATACATTAATACTGCATATTGGCTACGCTTGAATTGCCCTTCCATTGTTCTTCTCAGACCATTTTGAAATTATATTTCAAACTTTTAGGTATATGAAAGGAGAAAGGGGATACCTAGTAATTTGCACAACTGAATGCATTCAACCAATAGATCATTTGTTGCATTACTTGTGAGGCAAAGCTGACTGAACATAATAATTAGCTGCATCTGATGGTCAGTCTGAGGGGAGGGAGCAGTGGTGAGGCTGCCTCTCACCCGACTCCCCGTCCCACCTCTCTCCCTCCCTCTGCTGAGAACGGGGGACACAGTCTTCCAGCTGATAGTGAAACTTAAGTCGCACTGCATTATTTCTGCACCAATTCATGTTGTTACTCCTATGACCAGAGAAAGGTCAATCTTCCCTCAATATAAAAAGAAAAGACACAAGCCGCTAATAATGACAATGCAAGCTTATCGGAACACTTTGCTACACTCATTCATCACAGTGCTGGTTGTAGCGTGAGTGGAAGTAGGGAGAACGCACATTTTATGGCTTAAAAGTGTTTAACAAAGTGTTGACAGTGCTCAATAATAACTTACTGTGAAATTTCAAAACTTTTAAAAGCATGATTAGAGAGAGACTGAATGAATACGGCAAAAAGCTGCTGTTTTTATGAATAAGTTCCTGTTTAAGTTCTTATTCATTCAGTCTCACATGATCAACTTTGCTGTGCATTCAAAGTTTATTTTTACAGTCTATGAGGCGAGGAAACTGTGCAGACACGGTGATCTGAGCTATCTCACTGGTCAGCGATAGGTCTATAAGTGCACTTGATTTATTCTCGGGGCCTGCAGGTAGGCAGAGTTCTACCTTCAGACACATGCGTTAGGGCTGCAGAATCAAATGCACCTATCGCCAACAGTACTAGCGCTGCTGAATCAAGTGGGCTGCTGAATCAAGCACACCTATTGCCAATCAAAATAAATGCAAGGCTTTATCGTTGGGTTTTTTACAGAAATGTTTGGTGATCGACAAGGAATGCCTTGGAGTGTGTGTGTGTGTCTCACCGGAGGTCTGTGTACAACCCAGTAGGCTCTCTCCTGGCAGTCAAATACCGCACGATCAGGCTTCTTCCTCTCCTTCCCCGCCCTACACACACACACACACACAGCTGTGCGTTAGAGGCCTGATAAACAATCTATGTTCCCATGTAAACAGTCTGTGGATGAATGGATGTTAGTGTAGTCTGTTTCTGCCAGACTAACCTGTACTGTTCTTTAGCCTGCATCACAATGAAGTCCCATTTATGGTTCATCCACTTGTGAAGGCTGTTATACTGCTCCTGAAGAGAAAACACAGATGTGTGTTACCACTTAGACAGATGTGGGCCTGTGTGTGTGTGTGTGTGTATGTCTCTCACCTGTTCATGCATCTCTAGAACTCCTTTCTTGCGGATGTTTCTCTTGGCCAGGTAGATTGCTGAAAAATAAACATGATTTTATTAGTTGCTTTTTTTATAACTTAAACTTATTCATGTGTTGCACGTTGCGCCACAATGTTGTTTTGAAGGTTCCTTTTAGGACTGAGCATTCTACTCGATGCATTGTCATTGAGCGCTGATAAAGATTTATTCCAAAGTGCAGTACTTTGGCTTGAAAACACTATGGCATTTCTAAAGAAGGCGAATAATTTTGATGTCGCCAGATTGACTTTAGTTGCAGTATAACGTTAGCTAGCTAGCTAAGATTGAGGAGAGACTTCCAGATTTTAGCTAGCTAACGTTAGCAATGCTAGACATTTTTTATTAACTTTGCTAAAGTAAATTCGACAACATGATGATTGTTTCCTACTAAATATGTGCCTACTTTACCAACGTCATCGTATTCCCAAGCCCCTATAGTGTCATTTGGACTAAACAGTCATTAGCCCTGGTTTAGAGTCATTAGCTTCCGTTCTACTTTTGAGCATCAATATGGCTGCTCCATCTGTAGAACATTGATTAAAAATGGCAATGACGCGACCGGGTGATGAAGGTGCAACACACGAATATGTCCACAATGTAAGTGACCTAACAATAAAGAAAGCTTTAAAGCTGCAATATGTAACTTTTTGGCGGATCTGACCAAATTCACATAGGAAAAAAAAGTATAAGAAGCGGTTCTATGTTCTATGTGTGCTACTTCTATGCTTCAAATTTAGTTTTTTGCATATTTTATTTTGAGTTTTGTACACCAGCTTCAAACAGCTGAAAATACAATATTTTTTGTTATGGGAAATATATTTCACCGCGGTTTAGATGGTACAAAATGATTCTCTACACTATACTTACTGGTTTTGTCACATAAACTGAAATTAGGCAAAGTATTAGAATTTTGTCAACCAGGAAATTGCGGCGAGGTTTCTGCAAAGTGCACCTTTAACTATGTTTGTCTCGTTGTGTGTATCTCACCATAGTCTGTGTCCTCTACAGGCCACTGCTGGGCCGGCCAAAAGTATGGTGTCTAAGAGAAGACAAAAAGCACAGAGGTTTGGCATAGAGTTAGGCGTATGGGGTTGGTTAAGGTTTATATAAGGTGTTGTCGTGGCTACCTGAAAGCGGTAGAGGGCTGTGTCTGGTTTGATGACTAGTCGTTTATGATCCTGGAGGGGATAGATATACCCAAACGCCACCAACATGGTGCCCAGAGCCCACGCTTCTACACAGACAGAGAGAGAGAGAGAGGGGGGGAGAAGGAGCGAGAGACAGAGAGAGAGAGGGGTGGAGAGGGAGAATATGAGAGAGAACCGTAATTCAAGAACGTTCCGTGCATGTCTGAGAAGAAAGCTCTCTTACCTTCTGCCTCTATAGTGTAACGGTTGGCTAGCCATGTCACGACATCCTCACCTGGAAAAGGTTGCGACAAACATCACAACTACTATAGAGATATGACATCACATGTATGACATCAGATGGACACTTTCATTGATGGTACTCTGTAATATAAAGAGGGTGTGGAAAGTAGAGGAGAGAGAGCGAGAGCGAGAGAGAGAGAAAGGGAGAGGAGGATATTAGAGCGACAGAGAGATAGACACAGAAATAGAGAGAGAGAGAGAGAGAGAAAAAAGGGAGAGTAGAAAGAGAGACTCTGCCCACAGGACATTACATGTGGAGTCTGTAAATGCCAGAGGCCTCCCTCTGAGAGAAACTACTGCTGAGACAGTCAATATACTGAGAGGGGAGGATGAGACGGGAGGGGGGAGCTTCTATTTTGCAAACCAAATTTCCCTAAAGAATTTTGGGTGTTCTATTCTATTCCAGTCTGTTCTGTTCTATTATTTACCAATAATAGAATACCAGAAATGGACCAGGCTGAAGTGGCGTCATTAAAACTCAAGAGTATAGGTTCTTCATCAATCTCTCTCTCTCTCTCTTCTTTCTTCTCTCGCCCTCCTTCACACTATTCTCTCAACTTCATCATCTCTCTCTCTTTCACTCTCTCATTGTCTCTCCCTCCATCATCTCTCTCTCTCCATGCTTCTCTCTCTCCCTCCATCATCTCTTTTGCCTTCATTCTCTCCCTCCTACACTCTCTCCCTCCCTCTGTTTCCACTCTCTCTCCCTCTCAGTAAGAGGTTGTCATGGAGATAGAATATTGAGCTCAAGACATGGAAAAAAATAGGAGTTACCTAACCTATGGCAACCACTATCAATCCACTGAGTGTGTTTTCTGTGTGCTTCTTTGTGTGTGTGTGTGTGTGTGTGTGTGTGTGCGTGTGTGTTTACCTGTGATAGCGTGCGGTATAGTAGTGATAACCAGTTTCTGGGGTTGTGACTTGACTCCAGTCTTTGGATCCTGCATCTCCAGCATCACAGCCTCCACCTGGAAGACAACAAGAACACAGGTTGTAAAGACAACAGATCACTAACGGCATACACCACTACAGAGGCAGGTCACCAAGACAACGGGTTGTCAAAATAATAGGTTACCATGACAGTAAGACAGACAGTCAACAGGTTACTATGACGAGACAGGTCAGAGCCATATAATTACATAATTCTATTACTTTTAAGTAGTACTATTACTATTAAATAATAGGACGTCTGTGCTTTGTAGTTATGAGACAGGTTATTGGGAGGACTGTGAGGACGGAGACAGGGAACACAAACAAGCATATACACGCTATGTGCAGGAAGGACTCTGTTCCTCTTAATGTTTGGAAAACCAGTGTGTTTCAGCAAGTAGGGTTCTGTCTGTCTGCCTGCCTGCCTGTTTTGAACCCGGCTACCAGTGTGTCTCAGTCAGTCTTGCAGTGTAGAGCTATATCCCAGTCTGTTTTAAACCAGCCTGCTCTGGCCTGTCTCTGACTGATATGAAGGGGCTTTCTGACAGACCAGTGTCTGTCTGAGGCTTTGATGTCATGTGACAGTAACACCATCCAGTTAGGTTCAGCCAACCACAGCGGACTCTCAGCACCCCCTGGACACCAACTGTCTCTGGGCCAAACAGAGCTTGTAAATAGGCTAAACATCATAGTCTTGAGTTACACAGAGAACCCCGTTTTAGTACCCTGTTGGTAACAAAAGCAGGTACAACAAGCACAGTCCCAGCTGGAAAAGCACTAGGATCTGTCCTCTCCATACTGCTACTGTCTGGATTAGCTGGTTGATGGTGGTGCTGTTAATACTAATCAGACTAATGCTGACCACGCTCACTGACCGCATCAAGCAATACAATGCTAAAGAGAACAGCGTGTCAATCAAAGTCAAAATAAAGATACCAGTACGTGAAAGGCTGTTCACCAAAGTAATTTGTTTTAACACATTGAGAATAGGTGCTCTCGTTTGACTGCGTAGCTTTCGAGATCTTGCAGTCTTCTTAGCACCTGCGAAACAACTAAACATGACTGTCATAATTCCCAGACTTTCCTGTGAATTATGTTTTCTGATAACTGAGTTTTCAAATTGGCCATTGTAAGAGAAAATGGCATGTTAGGAAAACACATGTAGATGTATTATTATCATATAGGTGCATTGGGTTGACAGACATTGATCGAATAATCCCAGAAAAACAGAACTGCCCACCAACGTCTATTTAAAAAAAATTACATTTAGTGAAATTGTCGACTGACGTAAATTGAACGTGAAATCAACAAAAAACGTCCCCATGCCATTGGATTTAGGTTAAAAGTTGGATGAAAATAATGCGCAATTCCACTACGTGTGAGACTTTTTTGCGAATCCAATTAGTTTTCAACGTTGATGAACGTTATGACATGTTGGGGGTTGAAATTAAGTGGAAACAACGTTGATTCAACCAGTCTTTTCCCAGTGTATGAAGTACGAACAGACGATTTTATTTTAAGAACTAAATATAGCAAGATAGCCTAGATGTCTGCGGTGTGTAGCATAACCGTATCATAATTTCTGATAAAGCTAACCTACCTTTTTGAGACATGCCATCCTCGGTCGGAACCTCTGTCCATGATCCCGTACATTTCTGATGGTCATGTTGTTTGCTTTCCTCCTCTCTTATTCACTATGATAACGCCAATACTGAATTAATTTAGCCTAATATTTCTCCAGCCAAAGCGAAGACGCTGGATGCGAGTGAATAAGCAAGCAGTTTATCAATACAATGACCAGCAGCAAGCATCCATAGGGATGGAGAGGGATTGCGTATCAGCCAATCAGGGCACTGTTCTATATTACCGCCAGTGATTTTACCTGCCTGTCACTGCCTGGGTTTCCACTAGCTTCTATAGCTACCAAGTCAGATTCCACAGCCACGAAGTCAGATTCCACAGCCACAAAGTCAAAATTGGCCACAATGGCAGAATTTGTTGTAATTTGTTAACAGTGTGGTCAAGGTTATGTTTAAAATGCAATTTTAAGAAGATAAATTGTAGAAATGTGCGAGGTTTAGGACTTTGTGGCTATAAAAGCTAGTGATGACCCAAATACTGCGTTATAACAGTTACCGGTCACGCTCTGCGTTTACGTAACAGTGACCGCCAGGTGATGACATTGAGTTATAAATCTTAGTCTACATGCTTCATGATTAAAATATGATTGTAATTTGGCAGTGTTGAATTGTTCTGTTAAATGTTAAATTAAGCATTTAATGTGATGTGAATAATAAGGTATTTCAATGCTATAATTTTAGGCACAGCTATTTTCTTTCATTTGGTCAACTTTGGTAAAACATTTGGTTTAATTGAGGATTTAAAAACGTTTTATCAGGGCAAAACTGCATGTTTTATTGAAAATACAAAATCACATGGTTGAGTGATGATATAAGGTATTCATTTAGCATAGCAAGAAAGGCATTATATACAACATGTGTTTACTGTATACATTTACATTTACATTTAAGTCATTTAGCAGACGCTCTTATCCAGAGCGACTTACAAATTGGTGCTTTCACCTTATGACATCCAGTGGAACAGCCACTTTACAATAGATGGGCTTGGCCCTCTATGTGTGTTTATTTGTATCTCCATTAGCTTTTTCAGAAGCAGCAGCTACTCTTCCTGGGGTCCACAAAAAAACATGACAAGATAAAAACACTCATACACTGATAGTCACACAAATAATGTGCCTAGCGAAAGAGGTGTGTCACATGTAGTACACAGAACTGGAATAATTATATTTCTACAGTGTAGTCGCGTTTCCGCGCGCCTCACATGAACGAGCAAACTCTCTCCCGTGTATCGATGAAGCTGGTTGAAACATGGCGGACTTCCTGCCGACCCGAACCGTGCTAAACCAGTGCTTCCCAGTTTGCCTGCTTTCCAGCACCGAGGTTGAACAGCTGAGGAAATCTAAGGAGATTGACAAAAGTCTTTCCCGAGACAAAACCTACGCGGAACGACTAGTAAAGATACTTTTACTGGGCGCGGGCGAGAGCGGCAAATCCACTTTCCTCAAACAGATGAGGATCATCCACGGGCAGGACTTCGACCAGCAAGATCGTGAAGAGTTCCGGGCAACAATTTACAGCAATGTTATCAAAGGTAATTAGGGAGAACGTCTACGGGACTAAAAAGCTACGATTTAACATTCTGAACTCTTCTTTCGAGTCCTAGTGAAAGTTGAGTGTTAAAAAAAACCTTTTGGGCGAAGTTTACATTCTGTGTATGCGTAGAGCTGCTCGATGAAATTAGCAGGTAAATTAGTTAGCTAGGGATTTAACGTTAGCTTCAGAACTACAATTAAACATTCAGTTTAGTGGATGAACGCCAGTGTTGTTTATGACTAACGTTGTCGGCTAGTATGAGAGTGTCTCAGTTTTTAATGTAAAAGGGCCATTTTAATGTTATGACTAGTTAAATCCGATGCACACAGTGATGCAAAAAGGTCATTAAGGGTGCCTCTTTTAAAAAGTGTTAAGCTACTTCCTGCTGTCAACTCTTCAGTGGCGAAGCTGCATAAAGATGTCTGAATTCAGATGACATCATTGTTTTACCACTGTACTCCACTATGTGTCGGTATTCACGTCATAAGAAGAAATTCCCCTCGACCACGCCCACAAATTGGGGAAAACAGACTGTATTCCACATTGACCCCCATTGTAAAACATAAATAAAAAGCCTACTTAGTCATCCATATTTAATTCTACAGAAATAACAAAATATGCCGAAAAGCTGTCAAATTCCCAACCTACGTTTCGGAATGCTCCCACATAGGGAAATACAGCCTGCCAGAAGAGCCATGTGGCTTTGACACTATTTTTAAGTCCCTCCAGGATTTCGTGTTTTAAAAAAACATGTATTTATGTGGCCAAAAATGGTTGATTTTTGCAGCAGCATTTCTGAAATTCTGCCATACATTTTGCAATGTTTTTTTTCACGTTAATTTAATATAAAGTCATTTGTGCTCAGTTTTAAGAGGATTTTAAGCAGAATACATAACACAAAAACAATTAGAAACTTTTGAAGTGCTCAATTTTGTTTATTTTCCTGAACAGCAATTTTTCTGAACAAAAAATGTGTGGAAACTATCTCAGATTTCCAACATATAGACATTTAAAAAAATGCATGCCCCCTTAATCTGTAAATAGTATAAAAGATTAAACTAGGACAAAATAAACGCCTGGGGTCCAATCTGCAATTAAGACATTATCTCAAGTTCATCTTCCATGAAAACAATTGGAGACAAATTTCTCTTTTCGGGTGTTTCTTTTTTTGAATAAACGCAGCTCTTTTTCTGAACATAAGAGGTGGGGGGTGACCGAGGGCCTAGCTCATCTAGGCCTATATCTCAATGTAATCCTCCATTTCATCCTCTCTATCCTCCTCCATATCAATTGCTCCACTGCGGAGTCGTTGGTTGTGGTACAGTACGTTTTACAGAGATTTTAAAACGGAAAAGCTGACAAATTTCTCTGTGCTTTGAGCAGCGCTCTCCATGGACAGACTGGGGAAAGCAGAGTGCCGACCACCCTACTAAAGCCAAGGTCAGCGGAGTAAAAGTTTGAGTAATACGCCACTCACCTTGATTCTTTCAGCGCTTGTCACAGTTTTCCCTGCTACCACTTCAGGCATGGTGATCTGCCGCTGCTGTGCAAACTCTTCTGACATTCTCATGTGCTTTGCTGATTCCAAGTGACTGTTGATAGTCGACTTTCTCTTGTGTTCCAGCATAATGTTGCACGGAGTGCAAAACAATTTCTCCCCACTTTCATGTAAAACATTTGGAAATTGTTTTGCACGGTCTTTAGCTGTTATTTTTGTTGGCAAATGAGATTGACTTCTGTTCATTTGTGCTGCCTGTCAGCCATCTTTGCAAGTGAATACGTTGACAGGCCAGGGGGAAAAACTTTGTTGACGTGGTTGGATTGGGCCATTTTCCAGAGTAACGGTGCAGTAGTTGGTCAAAATTACTAACCCGCTTTTGATTAATGCGCTGAAAGTATGGGGATTCGTCAAAATTGCGAGGTCTCGCGTAATAATATGCACTGTTTTGTTGATTTTTGCATTGAATTATGCTATCGCGGAATCTTTTCTCCGTAATTAATATTACCTGATGGAACTAGTCATGCAAATGTAATTGACTAGAGAGTCGGGGCACCACAAAATAATATTTATAGAGCTGTTATCTTCCGAATAAACTCTTAAAGACCTAGTAATATTTTACATCAATAGCAATCAATATTAATCGTCACCTTAATTCAGTCTCATCTGAAAGTTGTACATTCTTGCTTATCTGCACGTCATAAAGGAAACTGTCCCTAGCGGGCGGAACAGATATGACAACTTGTTACACAAAAGAAAAGAGTCTGGGTTTGAGTGAAAGAGCGGGAAGACTGAGGGACAAAGGGAGAAGCTGTGCTATGGTAAATACAGTATCTTATGCATTCTAAATTACCTTTCATTTGGAAAAGGAAAATGCAATAAATATTTACTCTGAGCTGCGCTTCGGTAGGTTGGTGGTAGATGGAAGGCCGTGTTGCCAAACCGAGTCCTTTGTCCTTTGGTGGTAGATTTGTCCTCTGGTGGTCAATTGGATACGTTGTTGTAACGTCGTTGTGTGGTAGACGGGATACTCTGTCTGTTCTTTCCTAGCCCGCGTTTGCAGCTGCTGTTGCTAACTCAACGGCTAGGAGGTATCACTTCTGTAGTGAATGAGAGTTCAAAGTTCATACCATTCGCAACCAAAGCTCACGCTGAGGTTGGCTTAGTTCTGTAGTTGACATGTTAGTCCTTTTAACGCAGAAGCTGCAGACCTCACGTACTTGGAACAGGAGGTTACATTTTCGTCAAGGCTTTATATAGTGGAGCGAGAAGGGTGTGTCTGAAAAGTTTAATAACCCATGTCTCTTCACAGGGGCAGGCTACTGATTGAGCAGAGCCCTAACCCTATGAAAACCTAAATCATTCATTTGGAAGCTAAAATTACATTTCATCTCTTCACCAATAATTTTATATTCAAACATTTTAAATTGAACAACAATTCCATGTGACTCCGATAACTACAATGTGCAGACTTTCCACTGTAGAGTTTGTCATCCTGTCATTGATGAGAATGTCCCAGATGACAACCAAACTGACATCATATTCATTAAGTTCCACCGCATATGTTAAATTGGTCGGATTACCAGAATATAGTTAATTTCCCCCGGCCTTCTGATGTTCCCAGAATCTCTATGTTAACCAAGGGGGTTTCAAATGTCACATCAGTAGGGTAGAGAGAGGAAACAGTGGGGAAGAGGTATTAATGACTGTCATAAACCTACCCCCCCCCAGGCCAACATCATGACAGGGGCATACTTTGGATTTATGGAACGTATACATCAAACTGTATGTGTAGATGGCTTGACAGAAATGGTAGCAGAGAGTAAATGTAGGCAGATGGCGAACAAACCGCCGCTGTACCAAACCAAATGCTAGGCTGGAAAAGAGGTGAAATAATAGTGGGCGAGTTAAGATCAATACAACAGATGATTGGGTCAGCAACATTAACATGATATTCTGATAGAACTGTTAGCGGGCATAATAAGTGTGTTTCTGACGGCCAATACAGAACGGCTTGGAATGCTGCTCGTCCAATGAGGATCCAAACAATACGTTTTTTTTTTTTTTAAACAAAATTAATCATGTAACCAAATATTTAGGAAGAGGTCAATTCAAGGAGTCTGTGAAGGAAGAAACCACATGGGAAAGTTGGTACGCAAGTTACGTCCAAATAACTATTTTTCACAAAGTCAAAAGCATAATGATTTCTATAAACACAAATTCATTTATCTAAACCAAAGTAGATCGTTTTTTAAAGATTTGTTTTATTCATCAGTTGGGGGTCTCTATAAGCTACAATGACATTCCAAACCTAGCATGAATGTCTATCTTTGTAGCTGTGTGGGTTGATATGGTCAAACTGTTTGCCTTGGGGTAAGTTGTGCCACTGGCATTTCAACAGGTGTAGACTAGCAGTGAAATGCTTACTTACAGGTCCTTTTACAACAATGTAGAGAGAAAATAAATAGAAATAGTGACACAAGGAATAAATAGAGTGAATAACTACTAAAAAAACAACAACAGGGATTAACAGTACCAAGTCGATGGGCAGCGTTACGAGGGAAGTGAGGAAGCTATGTACATACAGGCAGGGTTAAAGTGACTCGGCAACAGGATAGATAATAGACCGTAGCAGAAGCGTATGTTGTGTGTGTCGTCAGTATGCGTGTGTGTTGGTGTACGTGTGCGAGTCCTGTGTGTGTGTGTGTGTGTGTGTGTGTGGATAGTCAATGCAGGAGAGTTGGTGCAAAAAAAGTGTGTTGTGGTGGCAAGGTATGTACTGTGTGTGTGGGTAGAGGTCAGTGTGTACATAGTCAGTGCAATAGTTTTTCTTTTCTTTTTTATGTATACATAGTATGTTTGCACTTTAATGCATATGTACATTTTTATTGTTACAGAGCATCGTTATGCCCTGTGTATACAAACGTAAAACAAGCAGGGGTCTATATCCCCCTTGAGGTTCTTGAAAGAGCAGCCAAGGAAGTGAGAGAAGGGAAGAAGTCCATTGGAGCAGCAGCAAGGGATGAACAAATAGACTGAATGACACTGAAGAGGTACAGAAAACAAACATGTACCTGTTGGAAAGAGAGGCTGTGATGAGTAGCAGAGGAACACCGGGTCTTATCTGATGACATGGAGTCTGAGCTGTATAAAGAGAGGCTGTGATGAGTAGCAGAGGAACACCAGGTCTTATCTGATGACATGGAGTCTGATCTGCATAAAGAGAGGCTGTGATGAGTAGCAGAGGAACGCCAGGTCTTATCTGATGACATGGAGTCTGATCTGCATAAAGAGAGGCTGTGATGAGTAGCAGAGGAACACCGGGTCTTATCTGATGACATGGAGTCTGAGCTGTATAAAGAGAGGCTGTGATGAGTAGCAGAGGAACACCAGGTCTTATCTGATAACATGGAGTCTGATCTGTATAAAGAGAGGCTGTGATGAGTAGCAGAGGAACACCAGGTCTTATCTGATGACATGGAGTCTGATCTGCATAAAGAGAGGCTGTGATGAGTAGCAGAGGAACGCCAGGTCTTATCAGATAAGATCTGATGACATGGAGTCTGATCTGTATAAAGAGAGGCTGTGATGAGTAGCAGAGGAACACCGGGTCTTATCTGATGACATGGAGTCTGAGCTGTATAAAGAGAGGCTGTGATGAGTAGCAGAGGAACACCAGCTCTTATCTGATAACATGGAGTCTGATCTGTATAAAGAGAGGCTGTGATGAGTAGCAGAGGAACACCAGGTCTTATCTGATGACATGGAGTCTGAGATTTATAAAGAGAGGCTGTGATGAGTAGCAGAGGAACACCAGGTCTTATCTGATGACATGGAGTCTGCGCTTGATAGAGGCGATGACAGAGTAGCAGAGGAAAACCAGGTTTTCAATCAAATTTTATTTGTCACGTGCCGAAAACAGGTGTAGTAGACTTTACAGTGAAATGCTTATACAAGCCCTTAACCAACAATGCTTTAAGAATTTTTAAGAAAATAAATAAATAAATGTAACAAATAATTAAACAGCAGTAGTGAAATAAGCGAGGCTCTATACAGGGGGTACCGGTACAGAGTCAATGTGCGGGGGCACCTGTTAGTTGAGGTAATATGTACATGTAGGTAGAGTCAAAGTGACTATGCATAGATGATAAACAGAGAGAGGCAGCAGTGTAAAAGAGGGGTCTGGGTAGCCCTTTGATTAGCTGTTCAGGGGTCTTATGGCTTGGAGGTAGAAGCTGTTAAGACTTTTGGACCTAGACTTGGTGCTCCGGTACCGCTTGCCGTGCGGTAGCAGAGAGAACAGTCTATGACTATGTTGACTGAAGTCTTTGACCATTTTTAGGGCCTTCCTCTGACACTGCATGGTGTAGAGGTCCTAGATGGCAGGAAGCTTGGCCCTAGTGAAGTACTGGGCCGTACGCACTACCCTCTGTAGTGCTTTGCAGTTGGAGGCCGAGCAGTTGTCATACCAGGCAGTGATGCAACCAGCTCTCGATGGTGCGGCTGTAGAACCTTTTGAGGATCTGAGGACCCATGCCAAATCTCTTCAGTCTCCTGAGGGGGAATAGGCTTTGTCATGTCCTCTTCACGACTGTCTTAGTGTGTTTGGACCATGATAGTTTGTTGGTGACGTGGACATCAAGGAACTTGAAGCTTTCAACCTGTTCCACTACAGCCCCGTCGATGAGAATGGGGGCGTGCTTGGTCTTCCTTTTCCTGTAGTCCACAATCATCTCATTTGTCTTGATCACGTTAAGGGAGAGGTTGTGGTCCTGGCACCACACGGCCAGGTCTCTGACCTCCCTATAGGCTGTCTCATCGTGGTTGGTGATCAGCTCTACCACTGTTGTCATCAGCAAACTCGATGATGGTGTTGGAGTCATGCCTGGCCATGCAGTCATGAGTGAACAGGGAGTAAAGGAGGGGACTGAGCATGCACCCCTGAGAGACCCCATGTTGAGGATTAGCGTGGCGGATGTGTTGTTCCCTACCCTTACCACCTGGGGGCAGCCCATCAGGAAGTTCAGGATCCAGTTGCAGAGGCATGGTGTTTAGTCCCAGGGTCCTTAGCTTAGTGATGAGCTTTCAGGGCACTATAGTGTTGAACGTTCAAATCAAATCAAATCTTGAGCTGTAGTCAGTGAATAGCATTCTCACATAGGTGTTCCTTTTGTCCAGGTGGGAAAGGGCAGTATGGATTGCAATAGAGTGCATCATCTGGGGATCTGTTGGGGTGGTATGCAAATTAGAGTGGGTCTAGGGTTTCTGGGATAATGGTGTTGATGTGAGCCATGACCAGCCTTTCAAAGCACTTCATGGCTACAGACGTGAGTCGGTAGTCATTTAGGCAGGTTACCTTAAGTGTTCTTGGGCACAGGGACTATGGTGGTCTGCTTGAAACATTAGTATTACAGACTCAGACAGGGAGAGGTTGAAAATGTCAGTGAAGACACTTGCCAGTTGGTCAGCGCATGCTCGGAATACAGCACATATACGTCCTGGTAATCCGTCTGGCCCTGCGGCCTTTTGAATGTTGACCTGTTTAAAGGTCTTACTCACATCGACTTCTGAGAGCGTGGTCACAGTCGTCCGGAACAGCTGGTGCTCTCATGCATGGTTCAGTGTTACTTGCCTCAAAGCGAGCATAGAAGTAATTTAGCTCATCTGGTAGGTTTGTGTCACTGGGCAGCTCGTAGCTGTGTTTCCCTTTGTAGTCTGTAATAGTTTCAAGCCCTGCCACATCCGACGAGCTTCAGAGCTGGTGTAGTATGATTCTATCTTAGTCCTGTATTGATGCTTTGCCTGTTTGATGGATCGTCGGAGGGTACAGCGGGATTTCTTATAAGCTTCCGGGTTAGAGCCCCGCTCCTTGAAAGCGGCAGCTCTACCCTTTAGCTCATTGTGGATGTTGCCTGTAAATCCATGGCTTCTGGTTGGGGTATGTACTTAATCACTGTGAGGACAACGTCATCGATGCACTTATTGATGAAGCCAGTGACTGATGTGGTGTACTCCTCAATGCCATCGGAAGAATCCCAGAACTTATTCCAGTCTGTGCTAGCAAAGCAGTCCTGTAACTTATCTGATAACATGGAGTCTGAACTTGATAAACATATCAAGAATTTTGCGGACCAGTTTAGTAGCCTCAAATGCAGAGAACTTGCCTTCGAATTGGCACGTAGAAACATCACTGTCCCAGACAGCTGATCAGGACTTATTCCACATTTTGTTGAGTTACAACCTGAATTTTCTCACTGATCTACACACAATGATGACAAAGTGAAATGACAAAGTGAAAACATGTTTTTTGGAAATGTTTGCAAATGTATTGAAATTTAATTACAGAAATATCTCATTTACATAAGTATTTACACCCCTGTGTCTGGGTAAGTCTCTAAGAGCTTTCCACACTTGGATTGTGCAACATTTGCCAATTTTTTATTTATTTTTTAATTCAAGCAAAAACCTAGCCATGAAGTCCGAGAACTCCGAGACAAAACTGTGTCGAGGCACAGATCTGGGGAAGGCTACCAAAAAATGTCTGCAGCATTGAAGGTCCCCAAGAACACAGTGCCTCCATCATTCCTAAATGGAATAAGTTTGGAACCACCAAGACTCTTCCTAGAGCTGGCTGCCTGGCCAAACTGAGCAATCGAGGGAGAAGGGCCTTGGTAAGGGAGGTGACCAAGAATACGGTCTGAATGCTAAGCATCACGTCTGGAAGAAACCTTAACCATCCCTATGTTGAAGCATGGTGGTGGCAGTATCATGCTGTGGGGTTGTTTTTCAGTGGCAGGGACTGGGAGACTAGTCAGGATCGAGGGGAAAGATGAACAGAGCGAAGTTCAGAGAGATCCTTGATAAATTTGCAAACATTTCTAAAGACCTAAAGTTTTTTGTTATTGTGTGTAGACTGAAGGGGGGGGGAATCTTTTTTATCCATTGTAGAAAAAGGCTGTAACATAACAAAATATTATCGACCCCCGTCAGAGAGTTTCTGTGTATGGTCGTTGTTGTTAACTATCAACTTTATCTGTCCTCTTCAGGTGTGCGTGTGTTGGTGGACGCACGGGAGAAGCTTCACATCCCTTGGGGTTCCCCTGACAACCAGGTGCACGGAGACAATGTGATGTCATTCGACACACGGTCTGTGATGATGGCGAACGGCCAGGTGGAGACGAGCGTGTTTCTCAAGTACCTGCCCTCCATCCAGGTCCTGTGGGCCGACAGCGGAATACAACAGGCCTACGACAGACGCAGGGAGTTCCAACTGGTTAGTACACACCCAATGTACACGCCCCCCAGGGTTTCCATTATCCCTCAATTGCCGGCTTATTCATTGCTGGAAATACCAGTCAATGGAAATATATTTGACTGTCATGCTTCTCAGGCTACAGGTTAATTTGCATTATTTAGTGGAATTAAATTGGCCTGTGTGTGTTTTCGTTAGTCATCATGTATCTTATTTATCCAACACAACTATCACAGCATACAGAGCCTATTTTGAGCGAGATTTTTCCAGCAGCTCCTCAGCTGATTGCCTTTGGTTCCGCAATAAATGTGTTTTACTCCATTCTAAATGCAATTGCGTGTTAAATCGTTTTGGTGCATGATGGGGGGGGGGGGGAGTTACTATGTTATTCTCAACTGGTAATTGAAGCGCGCCTCCCATTCACCATTCCAGTGCGGGCAATTGTCTATCAGCGTGTCCCATCACTTTACAAATGGAAGCTGGAGGCGTGTCTTACCTTTGCTTCAAAGTAGGCTATAGGCTAAATTCGATAATGGAAATGTGGAGCCATTTCTTTTTTAAAGACTTCATAGGCCACTCTGCATTAAAGAGCAAGATTAGGGGGTAAGGCCCTGTGATAGAGTAGCGTCCTGTACAGATGGTGTGCTTGTACATCAAGCTGCCTCACGCTACAGAAACAGAAGATAGGCGCAGGAGCCTATGAGGAATACATTTGTAATGTAGTGAAGCTGTCTCTAGAGCCTCTTTCATGATCATGTGAAATTTCAATTGCCATGGAAATGCTGGGATGTGTTATTTTTTTTCATGAACATGTTTAATTGAATCATTATGCAACTATGATGGTGATAAGATATGGATTACAATTATCATCCAGAATATTAAGGCTATACTCACTTCATGTATACTCACGATACACACACACTCAACCATGCAAATTGTCTGGGTTATTATTTATTTAGACATCACACATTATAGTCTTACTAATTATCCAGACCTTCTATAGAGTGGCAAGAAAAAGTATGTGAACCCTTTGGAAATACCTGGTTTCTGCATAAATTGGTCATAAAATGTGATCTGATCTTCATCTAGGTCACAACAATAGACAAACATGGTCTGCTTAAACTAATAACACACAAACAATTATATGTTTTCATGTCTTTATTGCACACATTGTGTAAACATTCACAGTGCAGGGTGGGGAAAGTATGTGAACCCTTGGATTTAATAACTGTTGACCCTCCTTTGGCAGCAATAACCTCAACCAAACGTTTTCTGTAGTTGCGGATCAGACCAGCTCAAAGGTCAGGAGGAATTTGGTGGACAGATAGCCTAACATTCTCCTGCAAGATGTCTTGATTAACTTGGGAATTCATTTTTCTGTCTGATAGCAAGCAGTCCAGGCCCTGAGGCAGCAAAGCAGCCCCAAACCATGATGCTCCCTAGAGAGAGATGCTGTAGAACATCCAGGTGCACTTTTGCAGCAATGTTGTTGTTTTTGGACAGCAGTGGTTTCTTCCATGGTGTCCTCCCATGAACACCATTCTTGTTTAGTGTTTTACGTATCGTAGACTCGTCAACAGAGATGTTAGCATGTTCCAGAGATTTCTGTCATCTTTAGCTGACACTCTAGGATTCTTCTTAACCTCATTGAGCATTCTGAGCTGTTATCTTGCAGTCATCTTTGCAGGACGGCCACTCCTAGGGAGAGTAGCAACAGTGCTGAACTTTCTCCATTTATAGACCATTTGTCTTACCAGGGACTGATGAACATCAAGGCTTTTCAAGATACTTTTGTAACCCTTTCCAGCTTTATGCAAGTCAACAATTCTTAATCCTAGGTTTTCTGACATCTATTTTTGTTCGAGGCATGGTACACATCAGGCAATGCTTCTTGTGAATAGCAAACTCAAATTCTGTGAGTTTTTTTTTAATAGGGCAAGGCATATATAGGGCATCTCCAATCATGTCTCATTGATTGTACTCCAGGTTAGCTGACTCCTGACTCCAATTAGCTTTTGGAGAAGTCATTAGCCTAGGTGTTAACATACTTTCCCCAACCTACACTGAATGTTTAAATGATTTGGACAAGACAAATACAATCATTTGTGTGTTACTAGTTTAAGCACTCTGTTTGTCTATTGTTGTGACTTAGATGAATATCAGATCAAATTTGATGACTAATTTATGCAGAAATCCAGGTAATTCCAAAGGGTTCACATACTTTTCCTTGCCACTGTACTCTCACTAAATCACATCCAATCTCACACACATCAACCTACTCAAATCTACTACACAAATACATCTTGACTCAATTGTCTAACATCTGTGGCATTGGAAAACAGGCAAGGGAATAAAATAAATATTGCTAAAACCTGTTTCTTGAATTCAAAACATCAGACATTTTGTAGCAGTCTGTAAATGTACCACAGGAGAACCAAGAAATAAAGAGCGACACCACGGCTGTCGTTTTGGCTTTAATGTCGATCTGCAATATTATTATGAAAAGACAGGACAGGAACACATCGGTCTCCAATGCACCATCTGACAAGTTGTTCTTTCTCTCTGTGTTTTCTCAGACTCACACAATCACACTCATAAATAAAGCCATAATGTATAAAATAATAACCCGTCCTTAATACAAAGAATGTATCATCTTAATTCTTAGACAATAGAACCACCATACCTGCAATAGTATTGTGAAAAGACAGGACAGGAACACATCAGTCTCCAATGCACCATGTGACAAGTTGTTCTATACCGGAGCATGAAGAAAGGTAAAACACACATCCTGTCTCACATCCCCAATACATTGCTAGGTGCTTTCAGTGTTGACAGTATTGAAATACAACAACTCATGTACAAAAACACTGTAATTACAAACAAGCAACAATGTGAAATCGCCTTTATCCCATTCAGACCTTAGAGGGCTAAAACTACATCTCCCATAATTTTTTTTATTTTACCTTTATTTAACCAGGCAAGTCAGTTAAAAACAAATTCTTATTTTCAATGACGGCCTAGGAACAGTGGGTTAACTGCCTGTTCAGGGGCAGAACGACAGATTTGTACCTTGTCAGCTCGGGGGTTTGAACTTGCAACCTTCCGGTTACGAGTCCAACGCTCTAACCACTAGGCTACCCTGCCGCCCCCCATAATGCAACGCTAGCATCAGTCGGCAGCTCAGCTAGCTAGCAACAGCAATACTTTTTAGCACTCTGTAAACTATATCAATAACAAAAATAAAACCCTGAAAGTTACATGTTTCAATAGTCTCTCACTCCCTTGTAACAATATCTACAGCATTAACCTTGGTGTTTTATTTCTTTCACATTATGGAATTCTACAAAGGAGTAATCTGCAACACATACCTTTCTGTGTTTTCTCTGAGCTACAGGTAGTACCAGGGTGTTAGTAGGTGGCGTAAGCACCCAGATGAAATAAAATACATTCAATGAAATAAAACCCGAAGATGTTAATATCATTCAGCTACTGTAGCTGCCTACTTAAATTTCCAATATTCCTGTCTATGTGGAAATTCTGTAAGAGTTATGTGAAGGCCAATTAGAGGATCCGATCACATTCTGTCTCCTATCAATACTTTAACCTTTGATGCAAGAGAGAAAGAGAAAAAGTAATCAAGACAACTAGCTTGATTAAGTCTCCATGTATATCTCACTAGGTCAGGGTTTTTTGGTCTCCAAATATCCATAATGTTTTAATGTGTCCATAATATTAGTGATTTCCTTAAGAGCACGGTGATGATAGTATGTAGAGTGATTACCTTTACGGTCCATTGAGGTACTTAACACCATGATGATTTGATCGTTTGCCTGTAAGTTCAATACATTGGTATGAATATTTTCGAAGTAGTATGGATCATCCTGATTTGGCCAATATTATAGATTAATGAGCCGAATCAGTTTTTTTTAAATCCCCTTTCATATTCAAAAGGATCCACTTTCCTAGCGAATCATTCCTGACTATTTGCACATTAGGATCAACATTTTTGTTAATATCACACCTTTCGGGTTCCTTTGTCCATGACAGAAAATTATTTCACCATCCCATTCCTTTTCCTACGCAATTTCATCTTAAGGATGTAGAGTGAGTTAGTTTCCTGTAAACAGTATATGTTATATTCCTTTTCTTTTAGCCATGTAAAGACGGATCTTTTCTTATCTGCTAAGCCGTTACAATTATAACTGGATATCCTTATTTCACCCCTTACCATAACTAGATACTAAATGGGTCTAAATATACCATAATTAGTGCTTGTAAAGTTACTGCCATAAGAGGCACTATGACAGTCAAAAATAGAGATTTCAAATTGCAGGAGAGTTAAAATGGCTATTTCATCAAACTTCAAATGATTAGAATAGTACACAACGCAGAACAGAACAACCAGGTTAAGGGTCAGTGGCCCAAGCCCACGAACAGGAATATTCCAAGTTCAGACAGAAGGGGGGAGTGAGATCGCTATGATCGCCAGGAACTTTACTTTTGTCGTCTATTTTTAATTGTTGTGCTACGAGTGCTGCCTGTTGATGTTCTTGGTGCACCTATCCCTTTAGTGGGATAATTGTCATCAACTTCTGCTGAATTGCAGAGCGACAAATTCAAATTAAATTACTAAAAATATTGAATTTTCATGAAATCACAAGTGCAAGGTTGTTTTTACAATATATAATCGATAATATGTCAACCGGAATGTAGCTTCTTCCATAGGCGAGAGAAAGAAAATGGTTGTTGCGCATGAAAATCTGCTGGCACCCAGCCATCCACTGACGCGATGGGTTCTTTCTCGCTCATTTTTCAAAATAAAAGCCTGAAACTATGTCTAAAGACTGTTCACAGCTTGAGGAAGCCATAGGAAAAGGAATCTGGTTGATATCCCTTTAAATGGAGTGAAGGCAGCCTATGGAAAATGGAGCTTTCAAAATAGAAGCCACTTCCTGGTTTGATTTTCCACAGGTTTTCGCCTGCAATATCAGTTCTGTCATACTCACAGACAATACTTTGACAGTTTTGGAAACTTTTGTGTTTTCTATCCTAATCTGCCAATTATATGCATATTCTAGATTCTGGGCATGAGAAATAGGCAGTTTCATTTTGGGTACGTTTTTCATCCAACAATCTAAATACTGCCCCCTAGTCTCAAGAGATTTGAACCTCTCTGGCATAGGTAGGACGGTAGCGTCCCACCTCACCAACAGCCAGTGAAATTGCATGGTGCCAAATTCAAAACAACAAATCCCATAATTAATTAGAATTCCTCAAACATACAAGTGTTTTACACCATTTTAAAAATAAACTTCTTGAAATCCAGCCACAGTGTCTGATTTCAAATAGGCTTAATGGCGAAAGCTCACCAAACGATTGTTAGGTCGGCACCTAGTCACAGAAAAACATACAGCCAAGGAGAGGACTCACAAATCAGAAATAGCGATTAAATTAATAACTAACCTTTGATCTTCATCAGATGGCACTCACAGGACTTCATGTTACACAATAAATGTGTGTTTTGCTCGATAAAGTTAATCTTTATGTCCAAAAACGTCATTTGAAATTGGTGTGTTATGATCAGAAATGCATTGTCTCAAACAAACATCCGGTGAAAGTGCAGAGAGCCACATTAAATTACAGAAATACTCATCATAAACATTGATAAAAGATACAAGTGTTATGCATGGAAATATAGATAAACTTCTCCTTAATGCAACCGCTGTGTCAGATTTCAAAAATACTTTACGGCGAAAGCACAGCTTGCGATGATGTTAGGTCAGCGCTAGTCACAGAGAACCATCCAGCCATTTTCCAAAGAAGGAGAGGTGTCAGAAATAGCGTTATAAATATTCACTTACCTTTGATGATCTTGATCGGAATGCTGTTCGATAAAGTCCATAATTTATGTCCCAATACCTCCTTTTTGTTCACGCGTTTAGCCCAGTAATCCAAATGCATAATGCGCGATCACTTGTTCAGACGAAATGTCAAAAAAGTTATATAACAGTTCATAGAAACATGTCAAACGATGTATAGAATCAATCTTTAGGATGTTATTATCACAAATCTGCAATAATGTTCCAACTGGAGAATTCCTTTGTCTTTAGAAATGCAATGGAATGCAGCTACCTCTCACGCGTGTGATCAGCTCATGCATGGCACTCTGCCAGACCTCTGGCTCAAACAGCTCTCATTCTCTCCTCCTTCACAGTAGAAGCCTGAAACAAGGTTCTAAAGACTGTTGACATCTAGTGGAAGCCTTAGGAAGTGCAATATGACCCCATAGACACTGTGTATTCGATAGGCAATGACTTGATAAACTACAAACCTCAGATTTCCCACTTCCTGGTTGGATTTTTTCTCTGGTTTTTGCCTGCCACATGAGTTGTGTTATACTCAGACATCATTCAAACAGTTTTAGAAACTTCAGTGTTTTCTATCCAAATCTTCAAATTATATTCATATTCTAGCTTTTGGGCCTGAGTAGCAGACAGTTTACTCTGGGCACCTTATTCATCCAAGCTACTCAATACTGCCCCTCAGTCCCAAAGAAGTTAATCAGTCTACTTCAGGACAATTTATTCTTAACTAAGACATCATTTATAACCTGAATTTTTCCAGTACAATATAGGTTCAGCAAATCCCCTTATTGTTTGGGCTACATTCAATGTACTTTCAGAGGTCACTCAATATTTATCAATAAGAAATGCAGTTTCTGCCTGAAGAGACAAGGCTAACAAGGGAAATACATGAACTAATAGTACAGGTAGATAGCAATAAAAACGGTACTACAGAGAGACAAAATAAGTTGGAGGGAAAAAAACTGGAGGAACTTATTCAAGAACGATCGAATGTAATCTATTACAAAAATAAAGCAAACTGGATGGAATATGCACCAAATTCTTCCTGAATCTCCAACACAGGAATGCTACCGAAAATAATTTGCAGAAACTCTTTCCTAAAGACCGTCATCTATGATACTCCAAATGTGACTCATCACCTGGATTCAGTCTTATGTAGCACAAGTTTTTAAAAAAAAATTTAAACAAAGTGTAAATTCACATGTCACATAACGTTACCTAACAAGCCAGCCAGCTAACGTTAGCTAAACAATGAACAGTGCAAACAATGCTACAGTGCTGGGAGCTAACCACCCACGTTCAATGTTAACTAACCAACATTGGGCTTTAACTATAACAGCAAACGGCTCTGGGAAACAAATAATATCAGCTAGAAAGCCAGCCAACTAACATTAGCCAGCTAGCTAACAGTACACTTTAGCTTGAAATGAAACCACTTTCTGTCAAAATTAGAAAACGTGTAATATCTGAAAATGTAACGTTAGTCTAGCATTAGCTAGCTATCTTACCTGTATACATCGTCATGAATGGACGCGTCTCCCTGTCAGGAATGCCATGCCACGGTTTCTCTTAGTTTGAAGATGTAATCCGGAGACAGGTGTTCCCTCCATCTCTTTAGCTATCATACTTTAATTCCACTGATTTCAAAACTTGATCCTCCAGAAAGTGGGGAGTCACACTTATGCAGCTCCATTACACAGTAAAAACAAAAATGAAAAACCGTGTTCGACAGGATTACCAACACAGAATGACGACATTCTATGGCAAACCAATCCAAACTCCTCTCTCGGCATGTCCAGCCCACTCATTATCTCAGCCAATCATGGCTAGTGGGAAGGTTAATTTTTTTTCTGTGGTTTAACCAACAGGGCTTGTAATTTTAACAATTGTATTCGTATTTACAGATGGCATACGAGTTTAAGGCACATGAAAATAAACATATTCAAGAAGGCATTTCTGCCCAAAAAAACGCATGTTGATAAAATATTTTTTTATGTTCAAACACTCTCCTGTGAAATCGTGACTTGCGACATATGCCTAGTTTCCTGAATCGTGTCACAAATGATTTTTTTTACCTCTTGAACCTATGGGGGCGCTATTTCATTATTGGATAAAAAAACGTGCCCGTTTTAAGCGCAATATTTTGTCACAAAAAGATGCTCGACTATGCATATAATTGACAGCTTTGGAAAGAAAACACTCTGACGTTTCCAAAACTGCAAAGATATTATCTGTGAGTGCCACAGAACTGATGCTACCGGGGAAACCAAGATGAAACTTCAAACAGGAAATGAGCAGAATTTTTTAGGCTCTGTTTTCCAATGTCTCCTTATATGGCTGTGAATGTGCCCTGAATGAGCCTACGCTTTCTGTCCAAGGTGTCTGCAGCATTGTGACGTATTTGTAGGCATATCATTGGAAGATTGGCCATAAGAGACTACATTTACCAGGTGTCCGCCCGGTGTCCTTTGTTGGTGCGTAATCTTCAGCTGCAGGCATTTTCCCATGGGATTCAGAGGAGAAAGCACACTTCCACGAACGATATATCATCGAAGAGATATGTGAAAAACACCTTGTGGATTGATTCTAAACAACGTTTGCCATGTTTCAGTCGATATTATGGAGTTAATTTGGGAAAAAGTTTGGCGTTTTGATGACTGAATTTTCGGGGTTTTTTGGTAGCCAAACGTGATGTACCAAACGGAGTGATTTCTCCTATACAAAGAATATTTTTGGACAAACTGAACATTTGCTATCTAACTGAGAGTCTCCTCATTGAAAACATCCGATGTTCTTCAAAGGTAAATGATTTTATTTGAATGCTTTTCTTGTTTTTGTGAAAATGTTGCCTGCTGAATGCTAACGCTAAATGCTACGCTAGCTATCAATACTGTTACACAAATGCTTGTTTTGCTATGGTTGAGAAGCATATTTTGAAAATCTGAGATGACAGTGTTGTTCACAAAAGGCTAAGCTTGAGAGCTAGCAGATTTATTTCATTTCATTTGCGATTTTCATGAATAGTTAACGTTGCGTTATGGTAATGGACTTGAGGCTGTAGTCACGATCCCGGATCCGGGATGGCTCGACGCAAAAAGTTAAGAGGAAGCTAAATATTTTAAGCAGATGTTATCTTTTCTGTCTTCTCACACACTGAATGACAATTACTGCAAGGAATTCTTTCCAAATAATAAAAAAATAGGAACATTTAACAAATGTACAAAAAGATCAGTTCAAAGGCCAAATTACAGAGGAATAACTTTGAGGCTATTAAATACTTTCAGTCTGGAAAAACCCCAGGGCTTAATGGCATACTGGAAGAGGTTTATAAAGCCCTTTTCTTTTATACACTCAAAGCTCCATTTATTAACTTGTTTTAACTACTCCTATTGAAATGGTAGTCTGTCAGGTACTCCGCAGGAAGGTCTGATTTCACTATTATTAAAACGAGTCCTTTTGCACTTCAATGTTGTGTAGAAAAAATACTAGCGAAATCATAGCACTCAGAATAAAACATTTTTAACAGGTATTGTTCATCCTGATCAGACAGTTTTTTTTTGATATGATAACTACTAGAAATAATAGAACATGAAACATTTAAGAAGCTAGGCCTGATATTTATAGCAGCTTTTTTAAAGGACTATGATAAAGACTGGATTTTATTTATAAATGCCTGGATTTTCTTTTTTTCTGTGAGTGTCTTATAAAATGGGTAAAAGTAATGTATAGCAACCCCAGGTGTAAAATAGTAAATAGCAGTGTCTTCTCAGAGTTTTGAGGTAAACAAGGGTGTCCGCTGTCACCATATCTATTCGTAATGGGAATCTAAATGCAAGCTATTATTATCAGATCACTCAACAAAATTAAAGGATTAGAAATCCAAGGCTTAAAAACAAAGGTCTCCATGTATGCCGATGACTCAAGTTCTTTATTAAGTCCGCAAACTAGATCCCTGCAGTATCTCTTTGAAGAACTTTTCTGGACTTTCTGGACTAAAACCTAATTATGGTAAGTGTACAAGATTACGTATTGGATCTTTAAAAAATACAACTTTCATTACCCTGTAGTGTACCTAGAAAATGGTCTGATGGTGAAGTAAACATACTTGGTATTCACATCACAAAATATATAAATGAGCTTGGCCATTCCGATTAATCGGTCAGCCTCTACTCTCTAGGGTAGGCCAACATCCAGTGAGATTGCAGAGCGCCAAATTCAAATACAGAAATACTCATTATAAAAATTCAGAAAAGATACAAGGTACATAGGTTTAAAGATTAACTTCTTGTGAATCCAACCACAGTGTCAGATTTCAAAAATGCTTTACGGTGAAAGCTTACCTTACGATTATTTGAGAACATCGCCCAGCAGACAAATCATTACAAACAGTAACCAGCCAAGTAGAAGAGTTACACAAGTCAGAAATAGAGATAAAATGAATCACTTATCTTTGATCTTCATATGGTTGCACTCAGAAGACATTCATTTAATCAATAAATGTTCCTTTTGTTCGATAGTCTCTCTTGTTATCCAAAAACCTCAGTTGTTTGCGTTTTCTTCAGTAATCCACAGGCTCAAACGCAGTCACAACAGGCAGACAAAAAATCCAAATTGTATCCGTAAAGAAACATGTCAAACGATGTTTATATTCAATCCTCAGGTTGTTTTTAGCCTAAATAATCAATAATATTTCAACCCGGACAATAACGTCGTCAATATAAAAGGTAAATAAGAAAGGCACTCTCGGTCGTGTGCATGAAAAAGCTCTGTGACACGGCAGGGTCCACTCATTCAGACTGCTCTTACTCCCTCATTTTTCAGAATACAAGCCTGAAACCATTTCTAAAGACTGTTGACATCTAGTGTAAGGCATAGGAACTGCAATTTGAGTCCTAAGTCAATTGATACTGTAATGGCATTGAATAGAAATCTACACACACAAAATATCTTACTTCCTGAATGGATTTTTCTCCGTTTTTCGCCTGCCAAATCAGTTCTGTTATACTCAGACACTATTTTAACAGTTTTGGAAACTTTAGTGTTTTCTATCCAAATCTACCAATTATATGCATATCCTATCTTCTGGGCCTGAGTAGAAGGCAGTTTAATTTGGGCATGCTTTTCATCCAAAATTCCAAATGCTGCCTACCCTAGAGAAGTTAAGAGACATTAATGTAGCTAAATGACTGGGATTAGTGGAACATTTACTACTGGTGACCTATATGCAGGGTTCACACAAGGTGCTTGAGGTGTTTAAAGTAATTGAATTTTGCACTCCGACACTCAAGTACTGGAATGCCTTAAATCAGACATTTTCTCAAGTTGGTAACTAAAAAGTACTTTCATTTAAATGAGGAGAACAGAAAATTATCTTTATATGAAAAATATTAGAAAAATGTATCCTTGCAAATTAATTTCCAGGCAGACTAGAGTTTTATTTCCTCATGTGTTTTGCGCTCTGGTTGACCCCCCCCCCCCACACACACACACACACACACTTCCACTCAGCCAGGCAGGTACAGAACTGACTGATTAGGCACCTCCAAACATCACATTGATAGCTAAAATGCCAGGCAAATGTAGACTCAATCTGGCTAGCAGGATATTGATGTTTATAAATGGGGTTTGCCAGACTCAACCAGGAATGTAGTGTCATTCTGAGCATCGTGGCCCTAATGGGTTATGCACCCAATGCATAGGAGTCTGGAAAATTTCTCAAATGGCTGGTAAATTCAAATCTTCAGATCACTTTGTCCGGATCAACATTTTCCTAACGGAAACCCTGACGAGCGGGCGCGCGCACACAGATTCAGACTGGCAGAGCTGATCTGAAGTAAAAGTGAAACTGAGTCAAGACTAGACTTCCTACTGCTTCCTCCCTTGTCTCTCAATCTCTTTCTGTGTGTGTGTGTGTGTGTGTGTGTGTGTGTGTGTGTGTGTGTGTGTGTGTGTGTGTGTGTGTCGCATGCTAAAGAATGCGCATCAGTCTGTTTCCTGTGCAGACCCCAGCTCTCTTGTCTTGACATCTGGGTTTTCCAAATACACTAGGGCTGGGAATTGCCAGGGACCTCAATACAATATTATCACAATACTTGGGTGCTGATTCAATTATTCTGTGCCCAATAGAAATGAATAGTAAGTAATGTATTGTCATTTTGGAATCACTTATTCTAAATAACAATAGAATGTTTCTAAACACTTCTACATTGTTGATGCTACCATCATTGTGCATAGTCCTGAATGAATTGTGAGTAATGAGTGATATTGTACCCCCAAGACATGCTAACCTTTCACCATTACAATAACAAGGGAAGATAGATTTTTTTTTGAGAGGAATGATATTTGTCTTATCTTTCTCACTCATCATTATTCAAAATAAATTAAGCATTAGGCTATCTATAATCATGGTAGCATCCACATTAATGTGGAAAGGTTTAGAAACATTCTATTGTTAGTTACAATAAAAGTGACAATAAATTATTTACCATTTCATTTCTATTGGGCACAACATAATGAGAAACGCAACAAATGCATCCAACAGGTTTGTTGTAATCATTGTATGCTATGACCTTGAGACCAAATACTTACATTCAGACTTTTTTAATACACATTTGAATTTGTCCCAATACTTTTGGTTCCCTAAATTGGAGGGGACTGTGTACAAAAAGTGCTGTAATTTCCAAACAGTTCACTGATTTATGGATGAAAAATACCCTCAAATGAAAGCTGACAGTCTGCACTTTAACCTTTATAGTCATTATATCATTTCAAATCTAAAGTGCTGGAGTACAGAGCCAAAACGACATTTCTTCCTGTCACAATACTTTTGGAGCTCACAGTATTTTTCTGATTCTTGACCACCTTTCTTCTCTGGCCTCCATTGATTTAGTCACCCTAATCTTTGTCATCCTACAAGGGTAAAAACTCCAATAAGTTTCTAAATGATTATGATATGTAAACATACGGTTTGGACCATTTGGTGATGTTAGAGGAGTATCTACACAATTAACACATTCTTTTTTGATTGGACACCTTAATAATAGGCCTAATTAATATCACAATGCTCAGTCTACTGTATCGATATTTACCCCCATCACTAACTGTTTGTTGGTGAGATTGAGTGTGATCTGGGCTGGAATGTTGATCTGCTTACAGACAGAACACACTCAGTCCACCCAGCATCTGCTGCCCCGCCTGCATTCAACACCAAATACTGGCACAGAAGTTTGGAAGATGGCGCCGGAGGGTAGCACTGCCGTCTTATCGGCTCTTAACCAACCATGCAATTTATATATATATATATATATATATAAAACTTGTTTTGTACATAATGTTGCTGCTACTGTCTCTTATGACCGAAAAGAGCTTCTGGGTAGCAGATCTGGGATTACTCACCTCAAATTGGATGAGGAGTTCATCAATGAGTCGGACGCAGGGAATATACTGAGGACACCCGACCAGGCCCAGATCCTGCGATTCGCTGGAAAAGGAAGCGTACGTTTCACGGAAAGAGATCAAGGATGCCTTGTGAGGATCAAAACGTGAAAGCACGTATATCCTACGAACATTAAAAACTGTAATATCTTATGGTTCACTGAGTCGTGGCTGAATGACAACATTAAGAACATAGCTGGCGGGTTAAACACTCTTTATCGGCAGGACAGAACAGCAGCCTCTGGTAAGACATGGGGCAGGGGTATGTGCATATTTGTAAACAATAGCTGGTGCACGATATCTAAGGAAGTCTCAAGGTTTTGCTGCCTGAGGTAGAGTATCTCAAGATAAACTCTAGGTAGATAGTGTGGTCTACATCTTATCTGTATTTTTCACAGCAGTATACATACCACTACAGGCAGAGGCTGGCATTAAAACCTCACTCAATGAGCTGTATTCTGCCATAAGCAAACAGGAAAACGTTCATCCAGAGGCGGCGCACCTAGTGGCCGGGGACTTTAATGCAGGGAAACTTAACTCAGTTTTTACCTAATTTCTACCAGCATGTTAAATGTGCAACCAGATGGAGAAAAAAACTCTAGACCACCTTTACTACACACAACGAGAGATGCGTACAAAGCTCTCCCTTGCCCTCCATTTGGCAAATTTGACCATAACTCTATCCTCCTGATTCCTGCTTACAAGCTAAAATTAAAGCAGGAATTAACAGTGATTCGGTCTATAAAAACGTGGTCAGATGAAGCAGGTGCTCAACAACAGGACTGAACATACATACGTACCCCAACCAGAAGCCATGGATTACAGGTAACTTTCGCACTGAGTTAAAGGGTAGAGCTGCCACTTTCAAGGAGCAGGACTCTAACCCAGAAGCTTATAAGAAATCCCGCTATGCCCTCCGATGAACCATCAAACAGGCAAAGCATCAATACAGGACTAAGATCGAATCCTACTACACCAGCTCTGAAGCTCGTCGGATGTGGCAGGGCTTGCAAACTATTAGACTACAAAGGGAAGCACAGCCGAGAGCTGCACAGTGACACGAGACTACCAGACGAGCGAAATAACTTCTATGTTCGCTTCAAGGCAAGTAACACTGAAACATGCATGAGAGCATCATCTGTTCCGGACGACTGTGTGATCACGCTCTCCACAGCCGATGTGAGTAAGACCATTAAACAGGTCAACATTCACAAGGCCGCTGGGCCAGACGGATTGGCAGGATGTGTACACCGAGTATGCGCTGACCAACTGGCAAGTGTCTTCACTGACATTTTCAACCTCCTCCTGTCTGAGTCTGTAATACCAACATGTTTCAAGTAGACCACTGTCGTCCAGGTAACCTTCCTAAATGACTACAGACTCGTAGCACTCACGTCTGTAGCCATGAAATGCTGGTCATGGTTCACATCAACACCATTATCGCAGAAACTCTAGACCCACTCCAATTTGCATACCGCCCCAACAGATCCACAGATGATGCAATCGCTATTGCACTCCACACTGCCCTTTCCCTCACCTGAACAAAAATGAACACCTACAATTGGAAGTCGGAAATGTATGTACACCTTAGCCGAATACATTTAAACTCAGTTTTTCACAATTCCTGACATTTAATCCTAGTTCAAATTCCCTGTCTTTCTCCACACATAGTGTTGTGTGTTCCTTCCAAACAACTCAACTGTATTTTGCCAGCAGCGCTGTAGAACATCCAGGTGCACTTTTGCAAACTTCAGATGTGCTGCAATGTTGTTTTTTTGGACAGCAGTGGTTTCTTCCATGTTGTCCTCCCATGAACACCATTCTTGTTTAGTGTTTTACGTATCGTAGACTCGTCAACAGAGATGTTAGCATGTTCCAGAGAATTCTGTAAGTCTTTAGCTAACACTCTAGGATTTTTCTTAACCTCATTGAGCATTCTGCGCTGTTATCTTGCAGTCGTCTTTGAAAACAATTTGTGTGTTATTAGTTTACGCACACTGTTTGTCTATTGTTGTGTCTTAGTTGAAGATCAGATCAAATTGTATGACCAATTTATGCAGAAATCCAGGTAATTCTAAAGGGTTCACATACTTTTCCTTGCCACTGTGTACACATTTACACACACACACACACACACACACAGGAAGATCCATAAATGCTCTACACACACACACACCCACTCACACACTCACGTGCAACAGTTTTAGGCTGATAGATTAGTATGATTATCCAGGAAGCTAAAACAAATGTCTCTTCTCTGTCTCTTAGGGTGAGTCTGTGAAGTATTTCTTGGACAATGTGGAGATGCTGGGGGAGCAGGTGTGTTTCCTCTTTATCCCTCTTTCACTCTACATCCCCCTCTCCTGTCCTCCACTTATCATTCTTTCCCTCTCCTCCAGAGCTACATCCCTTCCCAGCAGGACATCCTGCTAGCCCGCAAGCCCACTAAAGGCATCCATGAGTACGACTTTGAGATCAAGAGTGTTCCCTTCAAGATGGTGGACGTGGGAGGACAGCGCTCAGAGAGACGACGGTGGTTTGAGTGTTTTGACTCTGTCACCTCCATACTGTTCCTAGTGTCTTCTTCAGAGTATGACCAGGTACACACACAGTGGACACACACTCACCACTAGGGCTGGGCGATTAAATCAATATCAATAATTATCGAGGTAATTACCTCTCTCGATAACGATATTTATTCTATAATGACGATATAGAATAATTTCCCCTCTGACGCAGCAGGAACGTGCAGAGAAGTGACAATATGCACGTGGAGAGGTCCACTAAAATCCATGTAGCACCTCGAGTGATGGAGTAGCCACTATTAACCAGGGAAAATGAGTGATGGAGTAGCCACTATTAACCAGGAAAAATGAGTGATGGAGTAGCCACTATTAACCAGGAAAAATGAGTAATGTAGGTGAAAACAGTGATAGCCACGGAGAAGGAGCAGCTTCCAACTAAGAAATTATTGATAAAAAGGGTTCGACTGTTTCAGTAATTTGGAAGTGGTTTGGCTTTTTGAAGTCCGACAAAGAGCAGAACAATGTTCGGAGCAAATTGTGCCGTAGACGGGTGGCTACGAAGTCTGGTAATACGACATTTTTTTTTTTTTTTACCCCTTTTTCTCCCCAATTTCATGGTATCCAATTGTTGTAGTAGCTACTATCTTGTCTCATCGCTACAACTCCCGTACGGGCTCGGGAGAGACAAAGGTTGAAAGTCATGCGTCCTCCGATACACAACCCAACCAGCCGTACTGCTTCTTAACACAGCGCACATCCAACCCGGAAGCCAGCCGCACCAATGTGCCGGAGGAAACACTGTGTACCTGGCAACCTTGGTTAGCGCTCACTGCGCCCGGCCCGCCACAGGAGTCGCTGGTGCGCGATGAGACAAGGACATCCCTACCGACCAAGCCCTCCCTAACCCGGATGACGCTAGGCCAATTGTGCGTCGCCCCACGGACCTCCCGGTCGCGGCCGGTTACGACAGAGCCTGGGCGCGAACCCAGGGACTCTGATGGCACAGCTGGCGCTGCAGTACAGCGCCCTTAACCACTGCGCCACCCGGGAGGCCACCTTTTTCAACATCTGAAGCGAAATCACTCTTTGAAACATGCAGGAATTTTGAGTTTGCTGCACACGGAGTTGATAAACGCCCCTAAACACCAGCCAATCTAGGGATGTTGCCCGAAGCAGTCAATACTGACAGCGCTTTTTTTTTAACCTTTATTTAACTAGGCAAGTCAGTTAAGAACAACTTCTTATTTACAATGACAGGCTATCGGGGAACAGTGGGTTATAACTGCCTTATTCAGGGTAGAACGACAGATTTTTACCTTGTCAGCTCGGGGATTCGTTCTAGCAACCTTTCGGTTACTAGTCCAACGCTCTAACCACGGTTTGTTAAGGCATTCTTGAGTTTGAAGCAGATATGCACCTTTTAAACATAATTTGATTAATATCGTGATAATTATCGTTATCGGATGAAAAAATATATATCTCGTGATAATTTATTTGCCATATCGCCCAGCCCTACTCACCACACACTCCCTTTGTTTCTCTCACTCACACACTCCCTAATGTATTTATTTTTTCAAGGTCTTGATGGAGGACCGACAGACCAACCGTCTGAGAGAGTCATTGAACATCTTTGAAACGATAGTCAACAACCGAGTCTTCCTCGCTGTCTCCATCATCCTCTTCCTCAACAAGACTGACCTCCTGGAGGAGAAGGTCCGTAACATCACAATCACACCAAACACTCTAGGAAGCAGGGTTCACACAAGAAACTAGACTCTATTTGCTTTTCAGAGATAAATGTGTTGTTATTGAGGCCACACCAACCTTCAGATTCTACTAGGGCTGACCCCAATTAGTCAACTGGTTCATTGTTTGGTCGATAGGCTGTTGGTTGACTAAGATTTTCACTTATTCACGCTTGGCATTCTCTCAACCAGCTTCATGAGGTAGTCACCTGGAATGCATTTCAATTAACAGGTGTACCTTGTTAATTTGTGGAATTTCTTTCCTCAATGTGTTTGAGCCAATCAGTTGATATTGATTAAAGTGTACATACAAATGGCTTATAGTACAGGTTGTTCGCAAATTATATTATACATATGTTATATTTTGCTTTTCAATAAAACCTGACATGTTGGAATAAGAACATTGTTCTACTTTATTTTATTAGAACTTTACAGGCTAAATTCTATTCTGTTAAAATGAATTACAATCTAAATGTGATTTTGAGCACCATGGGTAAATGTCCAGTAAATGTAAATCTTGCCGGTTACGTTGTCCTGTGCCACATTTACCTAACGAAAACCCCACCTTACACATTGAATAAGGGACTGGCACTGACCTGTGTATACTTGCATTCTCATATTTCTTCAACTTATATCGTACTTCTTGCGTGTTTTTATTCTATTTTCTATTATCTATCTACATTATTATCAACCCTGCATTGTGGGAAAGAGCTCTCAGTAAAGAATTTCACTGTAATGTTTTACATCTGATGTATCCTGTGCACGTGGCGAATAAACTTTGTGTTGATCTGTTCCTGGCAGGTCTCGAACATTTCGCTGAAGAAATACTTTCCAGAGTACACGGGGCCGGACCACAGCCTGCCGGACGTCCAGAAGTTCCTAGTGGACTGTTTCCGGGGGAAGAGAAGAGATGCGACACAGAAGCCCCTCTACCACCACTTCACCACAGCCATCAACACAGAGAACATCCGCCTGGTGTTCCGAGATGTCAAGGATACCATCCTCCACGAAAACCTCAAACAGCTTATGCTCCAGTGACCTATGACCACTAGAGAGGACCTGAGAGGAACCAGCCTCCGAGAGAACCCCAGAGAGGACCTCTTCTCCCGCCTAAAAGAAGACCTGATTGAGGACTGCTCTCACCTTCAAAAGAGGACCGGATTGAGGACCCCAGTGCCTTGGGGAGGACCTTGATGTTCCACTTTTGTTGTTTCAATGGTTTTATTTGGTTTTTACTGCACTGTGTTGAGTGGATGGTCTATAGACTGCTCTGAGGTCAGTTTGACCTTTTAGGAGCCAGGGACATGATTGAACGCTGGATAATAAGCACTGTCCTTGGACCAGTTTTGAAGCCTGCCATGCTGTCATAGCCCCTCTCCTGTCCACTGATCTGAGACCTGTGAGACTGACAGAAACCACAATGCGTTAATACAACAACGTCTTAATAACCCTTAATCACTGTGTGTGTGTGTGTGTGTGTGTGTGTGCGTGCGCACCCTGCGCTATCTGTGTATACCTGTTTTGGCATTAGCTATCATGTAATCAATCATGTCTTTATAGTCAATACATTTTAACGTGTGTATACAGTTTACAAATTTCTACCTTTCTATTCCCAGGTAGTTCACATGTAATTCTGCTGTAAGGACACAACACACATACTTGGACAGTTATCTAGTATTGTTATCTCAGGGTTGGATGGAGGTACCGCTACAAAGGATGGCCTTATTGTGTTATTATTGTAATAAACAGTCTGTCCATAGGGCTGTAGTCTGTCTATACCCTCAAATTCAAATCTGGACCTCCACTGCTTTTAAATTTGTATTCTTCCCCCTCTAATCAGGGACTGATTTTAGACCTGCGACACCACATGGGTGCAATTAATGATCAGGTAGAACAGAACCAGCAGCACTCCGTACCTCGTAGGGTCAGAGTTGAAAACTCCTGGTCTATAGTGTATATCCCAGGTTGAAGCTTTCGATTCTTTTTGTTAAATGTCTTCCTGTGAGAACCTGTTCTGGGACGTATTCACTAAGCATGAAGCGGAAGAAAAAGGGCTGAAACAGGGATGTACTATCTGAACTTGTCCAATAAGAAACACTTGTTTTCTTTTTCCATTGCACAATGTTTTGAAACATTTTTCTACAGTGTGCCCTAACGGACCAGAAAAGCAGAGGGGGCATGTCTCAGACCCTGGGCTACAGTACATTAATTTGGGGCGCAAGGTTCCAGAACTTTCAGGCAGATTCGTATGCGTGTTCATTTCTGTCTGAACTTTCTATAATGTTTTTGCCCCCACGGAACGTGGCCCAGGTTACCACGACAAGTTAAAGGTACCGCCTCCTCCTTCCCTTCCCATTGGTGGCCTTGTAAAGGGACTTGTGTTATTAGTCAGTGAGGTTGTCTGTCTAATGGATGTGATCATGTTTATAGTTGTACAGACTGACTCAAATGTATCTTTTAGTTTCAAATATGACAGATTAGTTTGTTTGTTTTCATGTCCATACTGTAACCTGTTGTTGATGACAATAGTGTGTGTATAGGTATGCCAACACTGTAAGATACGCCACCTCATAGGGCTGAGAGACAGCTAGAGACTGACTCCAGATTAGCGTTTTGAACGTTTCTCTCCTACCACGTCACACTGCCTTTTATATGACTGTATAAAGATCGACTGTCCTAGTTTCTCTAGTTCCGGAGATTACGTGTCTGTCTTTCCACTGTGCCTCGCTCTGGCCTTGTACAGACTGACGCCTGGGCCTAGTTTCTCTAGTTCCGGAGATTACGTGTCTGTCTTTCCACTGTGCCTCGCTCTGGCCTTGTACAGACTGACGCCTGGGCCTAGTTTCTCTAGTTCCGGAGATTACGTGTCTGTCTTTCCACTGTACCTCGCTCTGGCCTTGTACAGACTGACGCCTGGGCCCAGTTTCTCTAGTTCCGGAGATTACGTGTCTGTCTTTCCACTGTGCCTCGCTCTGGCCTTGTACAGACTGACGCCTGGGCCCAGTTTCTCTAGTTCCGGAGATTACGTGTCTGTCTTTCCACTGTGCCTCGCTCTGGCCTTGTACAGACTGACGCCTGGGCCCAGTTTCACAAAACCTTTTAGAAGACATTTCTTAAGTGCCATTTTTTCCCCCTTAACTTTATACGTATTAAAATGTGCTGTTCCTCAATAAGGTTATTGCAAATGTCCTTAAGTTTCTTCCTAAGAAAATAGTTCAAAATAAATTTGATTCTTGAAAAGGAAGTTATTGGATTTCTTCTTGTAATTCCAAGATGGCTATAGTAAACACTTGTCTTAAACTCATGGAAGTGAGAAAATAAGCTAATGAAAGCAATTGAACATGTTTATTGACTCTACTGAAACTTTCAGTTGGATTTGTTTTAAATCCAATAAAACATTTTAGACCAGTAATCTCGGTAAGAAATATGCTAACATGATTGCCCTTGCTAGATAGCTCTGTTGCCTAGCGACAATCATTTTAGGAAGATATTTAAGAAGTCCATTTGAGTTCTTATGAGCTTATTTATTTTTCAAAAAGCTTAAGTTTTTGCATAACTTTTGTAAAACTGTGCCCTGATGCCTTAGTTGTAATCTAAAACTGTTTACTTCCATGTTTAAATGATTCAACAACAAAATCACTGTTTCACGGTTGGCCTTGTCAATGAACATATGTTTCTTTCTCTTAACAATCTGCATTTTTTTTATATGCCACTAATTTTTACAATAAAACACTTTTTCTAATAAATTGTGAATTGTCACTTCATTCAGCCCATAGACTATAAAGCAGCAGTTTGAGTCTGGACCAGAGACCACCCCAGTGTGCACATGTTTTTATTATCCCGCTCAACACAAGCACACATGATTCAACTACCCAAGGGCCTGACAATTACAGATAGTTCACAATCATTTCAGAAACCCTGGTATAAAGTGCTCCATCGGAGTACAAGGCAAAGTGCTTGGACCATAGCCTAAGGCTGGATTCCAAACACTTAAAAGACACACACTATCCCCTCAAATTAAGTGTACATTTCTGATGACGTCTGACGAGTACACACTTGCAGGGCAAGGGGCGAGGGAGGAAGGAATGATTTTTAAATGGACCGTCCTTGTCCGGAAATTCGTCACTCGATGATTGTGTTTTCAGTCACCGGTAGCTTGTGGGTGCTTTATATGCGCTACAGTCAATTATGATTGCATGTCTACTTGTATTAACTATTTAACTATTAATATACGCATACTATATGATAGCTAGAAAAATAATTAGCTAACTAATGTTAGCCTGCCTAGCTACTTCTGAAGGAAAATGTTTTATTTCTACAATTTCCAAAAGCTAACCAAACAAAAACATTACTTTTATGAGATGTTTGTGCATTAGTAGCACAATTTCTAACTTATTTACATTTGTTTTTACTTACACTTGTATGTTGACTCCATTTTGACGTTGAGGTTTTAAGTTTTGGCTGACTTTAAAAAATATATATTTATTTAACCGTTACCTAGGAAAGTCAGTTAAGAACAACTATGTATTTACAATGACGGCCTACCAAAAAGCAAAAGGCCTCCTGCGGGGGCTGGGTTTAAAAATAAAATAAAAATATACACTGCTCAAAAAAATAAAGGGAACACTAAAATAACACATCCTAGATCTATCTGAATGAAGGAAATGTTCTTATTAAATACTTTTTTCTTTACATAGTTGAATGTGCTGACAACAAAATCACACAAATGATCAATGGAAATCAAATGTATCAACACACGGAGGTCTGGATTTGGAGTCACACTCAAAATTAAAGTGGAAAACCACACTACAGGCTGATCCAACTTTGATGTAATGTCCTTAAAACAAGTCAAAATGAGGCTCAGTAGTGTGTGTGGCCTCCACGTGCCTGTATGACCTCCCTACAACGCCTGGGCATGCTCCTGATGAGGTGGCGGATGGTCTCCTGAGGGATCTCCTCCCAGACCTGGACTAAAGCATCCGCCAACCCCTGGGCAGTCTGTGGTACAACGTGGCGTTGGTGGATGGACCGAGACATGATGTCCCAGATGTGCTCAATTGGATTCAGGTCTGGGGAACGGGCGGGCCAGTCCATAGCATCAATGCCTTCCTCTTGCAGGAACTGCTGACACACTCCAGCCACATGAGGTCTAGCATTGTCTTGCATTAGGAGGAACCCAGGGCCAACCGCACCAGCATATGGTCTCACAAGGGGTCTGAGGATCTCATCTCGGTACCTAATGGCAGTCAGGCTACCTCTGGCGAGCACATGGAGGGCTGTGCGGCCCCCCAATGAAATGCCACCCCACACCATGATTGACCCACCGCCAAACCGGTCATGCTGGAGGATGTTGCAGGCAGCAGAACATTCTCCACGGCGTCTCCAGACTCTGTCACATGTGCTCAGTGTGAACCTGCTTTCATCTGTGAAGAGCACAGGGCGCCAGTGGCGAATTTGCCAATCTTGGTGTTCTCTGGTAAAATGCCAAACGTCCTGCACGGTGTTTGGCTGTAAGCACAACTCCCACCTGTGGACGTCGGGCCCTCATACCACCCTCATGGAGTCTGTTTCTGACCGTTTGAGCAGACACATGCACATTTGTGGCCTGCTGGAGGTCATTTTGCAGGGTTCTGGCAGTTCTCCTCCTGCTCCTCCTTGCACAAAGGCGGAGGTAGCGGTCCTGCTGCTGGGTTGTTGCCCTCCTACGGCCTCCTCCACGTCTCCTGATGTACTGGCCTGTCTCCTGGTAGCGCCTCCATGCTCTGGACACTACGCTGACAGACACAGCAAACCTTCTTGCCACAGCTCGCATTGATATGCCATCCTGGATCAGCTGCACTACCTGAGCCACTTGTGTGGGTTGTAGACTCCGTCTCATGCTACCACTAGAGTGAAAGCACCGCCAGCATTCAAAAGTGACCAAAACATCAGCCAGGAGGCATAGGAACTGAGAAGTGGTCTGTGGTCACCACCTGCAGAACCACTCCTTTATTGGGGGTGTCTTGCTAATTGCCTATAATTTCCACCTGTTATCTATTCCATTTGCACAACGGCATGTGAAATGTATTGTCAATCAGTGTTGCTTCCTAAGTGGAGTTTGATTTCAGAGAAGTGTGATTGACTTGGAGTTACATGGTGTTGTTTAAGTGTTCCCTTTATTTTTTTGAGCAGTGTATATTAATATAGGACAAAACACACATCACGACAAGAGAGACAACACAACGTTACATAAAGAGTGACCTAAGCAAGGCAGCAACACAACATGGTACAAACATTATTGGGCACAAACAAAAGGCAAGAAGATCAAGACATCATCACAAAGCAGCCACCTCTGTCAGTAAGAGTGTTCATGATTGAGTCTTTGAGATAAAACTGTCCAGTCTTAGCGGATGTATAATCATCGTGAATTGAATTATGAGGTGTTTCAGGCCCGACGTGAACACAATTGTATTTATGTTTATTTCACCAGGTAGGCTAGCTGAGAACAAGTTCTCAATTACAACTGCGACCTGGCCAAGATGACGCAAAGCAGTTCGACACATACAACAAACAAACAATAACACAGAGTTACACATGGAATTTTTATTTTTTTATTTTACCTTTATTTAACCAGGCAAGTCAGTTAAGAACACATTCTTATTTTCAATGACGGCCTGGGAACAGTGGGTTAACTGCCTGTTCAGGGGCAGAACGACAGCTCGGGGGTTTGAACTCGCAACCTTCCGGTTACTAGTCCAACGCTCTAACCACTAGGCTACCCTGCCGCCCGAATAAAGAAACATAGAGTCAATAATACAGTAGAAAAGTCTATATACAGTGTGTGCAATTGAGGTAAGATAAGGGAGGAAAGGCAATAAATAGGCCATGGTGGCGAATTACAATTTAGAAATGAAACACTGGAATGGTGGATGTGCAGAAGATGAATGTGCAAGTAGAGACACGGGTGCAAAGGAGCAAGATAAATACAGTATGGGGATGAGGTAGTTGGATGGGCTATTTACAGAAGGGCTATGTACAGGTGCAGTGATCTGTGAGCGGCTCTGACAGCTGATGCTTAAAGCTAGTGAGGGAGATATGAGTCTCCAGCTTCAGTGATTTTTGCAGTTCGTTCCAGTCATTGGCAGCAGAGAACTGGAAGGAAAGGCAGCCAAAGGAAGAATTGGCATTGGGGGTGACCAGTGAGATATACCTACTGGAGTGCGTGTTACAGGTGGGTGCTGCTATGGTGACCAGTGAGCTGAGGTAAGGTGGGGCTTTGACCAGCCCCAATGCTGCACCAATGACCAGCTCCGAAACCAGATTGCAAAGCGGAGAAGGTACGGTGGGATTCGAAACGGTCCGTAATCTGTTTGTTAACTTGGCTTTCGAAGACCTTAGATAGGAGTGTAGGATAGATATAGATCTATAGCAGTTTGGGCCTAGAGTGTCTCCCCCTTTGAAGAAGGGGATGACCTCGGCAGCTTTCCAATCTATGGGAATACAGACGATACAAAAGAGAGGTAGAACATGCTCGTAGTAGGGGTTGCAACAATTTCGGCAGATCATTTTAGAAAGAGAGGGTCCAGATTGTCTAGCCCGGCTGATTTGTAGGGGTCCAGATTTTGCAGCTCTTTCAGAACATCAGCTATCTGGATTTGGGTGAAGGACAAATGGGGGAGGCTTGGGCGAGTTGCTGTGAGGGGTGCAGGGCTGTTGATCGGGGTAGGGGTAGCCAGGTGGAAAGCATGGCCAGCTGTAGAAAAATGCTTATTGAAATTCTCAATTATAGTGGATTTATCAGTGGTGACAGTGTTTCCAAGCCTCAGTGCAGTGGGCAGCTGGGAGGAGGTGCTCTTATTCTCCATGGACTTTACAGTGTCTCAGAACTTTTTTGAGTTTGTGCTACAGGATGAAAATTTCTGCTTGAAAAAGCCAGCCTTAGGTTTCCTAACTGCCTGTGTATATTGGTTCCGAACTTCCTTTTTGCGGTTAAATTCCCATGTAGCGAATAAAAAATACAAATTGAATGGGTTTCCATCGCATTTTCAACTGGGGTTTTCTCACCAAAAAATTGTGCGTTATATACGTACACTGGTATTGACACCCACCCGTTGGCTTGCCAACAGTTTGCAGTTACAGGTATAATGACAATATTATAATAGCCAGAAGAGTAAGATCATTTGTATTTGGCAAAAGGCAGCCAAGCATCGACTCTCATGTCACCAGAATAAGAAGATCCTCGGTATTTATTGGAAAGCAGTTTCAAACTCATCAACTTGCACTTTCACTGCCCTGTAAAATTCATCATAATTTATTTAATATGTAGCCGAATAAACTGTATTCTTTCACGAGTTGTTGTGGGAGCACCATACAATGACATCACGTGACTCCAAATTTACTTCGATATGATAGTTATATTAATATTTGCGCATAAAAGCGTTCCCACCGATATTTCTACAATTCTCGCATAATTCATTTTACCGACACAAAAAGATCCCACCTTGTCTAACGTTTTTTCTTTTTCCCGATATATTGAACGTTTACCGACAAAATCTTCTGTTTCCATCAGGCCTGTTATGACATGTTTTATCCTACGTACTTTACTCGCATTAAACAGGTAATCCTTGGTTCCAGTCTCTCTGTTCAGGCTGGAGCTGTAGCAAAGATGTTTATAAGTAACCCAAGATAGACTACAGCCTCTCGTTTTCAATGGGAACAATGAGTCAGAGTTGGCAGAACAAGCAAGGACGTGGGCAGAGCCAAGCGTTCTAGCGTTATTTGCATATTTTCGTTAGGGAACGCCTACTCTGTATTTCGCGTGTGCAATATTTATTTTATTTTTAACCTTTATTTAACTAGGCAAGTCAGTTAAGAACAAATTATTATTTACAATGACGGTCTACCCCGGCCAAACCCTAAACCAGACAGCGCTGGGCCAATTGTTTACTCCATGTGTAACTCTGTGTTGTCTGTTCACACTGCTATGCTTTATCTTGGCCAGGTCGCAGTTGCAAATGAGAACTTGTTCTCAACTAGCCTACCTGGTTAAATAAAGGTGAAATAAAAATTAAAAATTAAAAAATTGTTCGTCGCACTATGGGACTCCCAATCACGGCCGGTTGTGATACATCCTGGAATCGAACCAGTGATGCCTCTAGCACTGAGATGCAGTGCCTTAGACCGTTGCCCACTCGGGAGCCCCTAACTCAATCCTTCCTTGCACTCATTCTAAACAACGCAATTTTTGGAAGCTTTGCCAAAGTGTAAAGTCTACAAAAATGTGATGCTAGTGTTTCGAACAGAAAACTGTATTGAGATCAAATGTTTCATAGATGAGAACATTTGCACAATATCCCTCAAAATCCATATAGTTTTTTCTTCTCCAGGCCAAATCAAACGAAACGCGAACGGGCATTGCTTCTCATACACGCGAGAAAAGTGGACTTGCTTTCTAATTTCAAGCGCCTGTTTTCTGTCATTCACTACCGTGCATAATAATTCCAGCGAGTACACGCTCTTTCTCGTTTCATTTGATTTGGCCTTCCCACTTCCGTCCACTGGGCTTCCGCTTACCACCATATTTGGTAGGGAGTGTAAACGCCAAGCGGATGTTTCACATTTATACATCCGGTGAAATTTCTGTCTCATTGTTCTATCTGTGGGTGTAGCTTCCACTAGGGGTCAGCAAAGATCTATTTTTCAACTACCACGCACACTTTCTCTAGACTACGAGATACATTGTTTCGTTTTTACCGTTACAAATCTAACCAATTGCTGTATCGGTAACGAGTGCAATAACAGTTCGTTTAGAGAAAGTACTATCAGACATTTCTAAAGCTTTATTTGTGCTGAAAATATTTTCGATGTGGAATTATCTAGTTAATTTCCTCAGGCGTTTACTTGTGCTACCCAAGGGGTCTTTTCCAAAAGTATTTAGCTGACAAAAATGTTATGGTTGAAACAACGTGTGCACCAAATGTTCCACGCGTACAGTAAAATGACACAAGTTTACATTTCGTCAAGAAGAAGATGATAAGCATTAGAAGATGTTGAAGTGCCGCTGGTTTCGTTCTAGCAACCAACAAACGGCAAGTAAAATTGATTCTACCACTCAAGACTCGTGTCATGCGGATTATGTAAACCAACATGGCATTTCCCATTGTCAGGAGCACGACTCTGGCTATGCAGACTATAAAAGCCTAATAATGGTCATCAAACTCATTAACCCATTTGATTGCGAGAAAAGTAATGCATGTATTACATATTAATGTATAGATTATGTAGAGTTTTTCTCTTAAGATATTAAAGCTAGAAAGTTATTGGTTGAAAATAATGTAATCCTTTGTGTCAAACTCTGTCAGACCATAATAACAACATAATATTTACATCATCTATAATCCTGTCTCTTTTCCAGCAGTGATGTCGTCCTCCAGTGAAACGTGCCCGTTCTGTGGGAAAAACTTCAAGAGACTGAACAGCCACCTTCCCAGATGCAAGATGGCTCCGGTCACCACAACCACACAAAGGTCACAGATCCCCCCTGGCCCAGCTGACCTCATCACAGACAAGAACAGCAAGAAGACATCTTTATCATCGTCTTCTTCATCACCATCAACAACTTCTACTAAGAGTAAGAAGGCATCATCTTCGTCTCCATCACCAGCGTTATCACCATTGGCAACTACCACCAAGAGTAAGAAATCATCATCATCATCATCATCGACAACTACTAAAAACAATAAGAAGACACCATCACCTTCCTCCTCCTCATCGTCATCAACAACAACGTCAAAGAAACGGCAGAAGCTCCTTGATGAGACTTTCATTCTCTCCAAGGACAGTCTGGCAAAAGATCCAGCCAATATCCACACAAAACTCAAAGCGATAGCCAAACTCAAAGCAGTCCCTGCCACAGCCCCAGTGAGCACTAAAGCAAAAGCTGCCTCTAAGAAGAAGGTTTCACTGAGGGAGCAGATTGAACTATCTGCTCAGACAGCCAGAGCTGCTGCCACACTATCCCAGGAGCCTTTACCAGGGGCACAGAGTGAAGCAAGACCCTTCTGGAAGGAGGAGGTGGGGAGCAGTAGGGAGGAGGTGGGAGGAGAAGAGAAGCTGCAGGGGTCAGGCAGTGGTCAGCCCAGACCCAGCATCCAGGACCACACCACCGTCAAACCTGACCGTCTGTACAGCAAGACAATCGCACTGGACCATAACCCAACCATAACCTCTGACCTCAATAAAGACGGTCTACGCAGCAAGACAAGCAACAGGGGACAACTCATGGTCAACCACGTTTCAACAGTACTGGACCGTGTTCAGACCACAACCGCTGATTGTAACAAAGACTATCTGTATAACAAGACCAGAAGACTGCTCACGGTTGAACTCGGTCAAACCTCCGTGAGGACAGAGTCAGCAACAGCCAATCAGAGTGTGACAAGGGAAAAAGCGCCATTCGACACCAGGAAGTATGGCACTGAGCAGAGGATCATGGGTCTGTAGTGTTTCTCTGGTCCTACTGTATTATGGCTGCCTAATCCATTGACATCTCTACTGGCTGTAGATGAGACCAGCACTGATTGACTGGCATGTTGTGTTGTAGGTAAACTGTCTCTAGGGGAGGTGAGGCTGAAGGAACTACCTTGCTGGATCGCTACCAGAGCTCCCCGCAACCCCAGAAATGGAGTACAGGCCCTGATCAGCGGTAGAAGACACCCTACACCAGAGATCATCAACTAGATTCAGCTATAGGACGATTGTTTTTCATTGAGCGGATGGTCAGGGGGCCGGAACATAGTTACAAATCATTTGTAGACTACAAATTGACCGCAAGAAGTCCAAACAGATATTTGACAAAAACATAATTTTAATCCTAGCTTACATTTGTTTACGATCACATACACTGAGTATACAAAACATTAAGAAGTTACCGGCTACTAAGTTGCTTTGAAAGTAGTGGAAACAACTTTTAATGTACACTGAGTGTACAAAGCATTAGGAACACCTGCTCTTTCCATGACATAGACTGACCAGATGAATCCAGGTGATATTGATGTTACTTATTACATCCACTTCAATCAGTGTAGATGAACGGGAGGAGACGGGTTAAAGATGGATGTTTAAGCCTTGAGACAATTGAGACATGGATTGTGTATGTGTGCCATTGAGGGTGAATGGGCAAGGCAAGATTTAAGCGCCTTTGAACGGCGTATGGTAGTAGGTTTTATCTTTTTAAATGTTTTTTTTTTCATCAGAAAACTTGGGGTTGCCAAATAAAACGCCAGTAGGGGAACCCAGCCCGACAAACATACACACACATACACATTCACACACAGTGAATCTATTTGGTTATCCCATGATATCTCTTTTAGGTCCATCTACCATCTCTTTCTTTCTCTAGGATGGCAGTGGTACTACAGGAGGTATATAGATGTGAGGAAAGGTGGAGTGGGAGGAGTGGCCATGCTGCTAGCAGGATACTGTGTGCTGGGCTACACCTGGCACTACCCACACATCAGTAAGTGTGTGTGTGTGACTTCAATCTTTCTTCAAAAAAATTGACTGACTTTCTTTATCTTTATATGTTTACTGACTTGTGTGTTTTCCCTCATTAGAGCATGACCGCTGGAGGAAGTACCACTGAGCCCTGCTGAGTGGTAGGGGTCAAACTAAGGGGAAACCTCTTCACTCTGGGAGCGCGCCCCTAGTGGTGTGGTGGAGAAACATTTTCCAACAGGAGACATATTTGACGAGCTGCAGCTATGGCGAAAACGCTTTGGCTTTATACACATATTCTTCTGTGTGAAAGGAGATGAAATGTATACAGAAGCAACAATGAGGTGCCCAGGGAAATAGTCTCATTTCAGTTTGAAGTTTAATTTCTTGTAAACCTTGTGGACAACTCTTTAAGTATTTATGTTGCATTTGCTGTTGTTTTGTTAACTGTTTATGAAAGGGAAGGATATCTCAATGTTACAGCACGTCTGCTTCTAGGACAAGTTAAAAATGAATTGTGTTCTCTCTAAACTAGTGAGAACAGCATCAAAAGCTAATTCAGCACTCCTAAAGGACTCCCAGCCAATCCAGCAAGTGTCACTGTTGGACTGTTTTTGTTTAAACTGACAATGTACTGTGTGTAGCATGCCCTCCCTATCAATGCCTCAAATGATTGAATGTAGTCATGACCAGCCATGAGACAAACTGGCCCAAGTATAGTAATACTATAATAACAAGTATTACAGTGTGTGTGCTTGCAGTATTTAACTGACTGTGAAGGTTTTACCAATACTACATGTTTGAGAAAGGTTAAGTTTCAAATGAATCAGGCTATGCCCATTTATGATTGTATTCAAAATGAATGTATTGTTGACTTTTCTCTTTCTGTTGTAGTGAACACAAACTAAAAATGAACAACACAGTATTTGTAACAATTTCTTTTGGAACACTTCATAGCCAACAGAATACAAAATGTTTTTACATTCTTTTTCTTTACAAAAAAGTATAAATATTGTTTCATTTTTATATATAGATATATATAAAAACTATACAAAGCATGTAGAGTGAGACCAAAGTAAACAGTGAAAATGGGGGTAATGAAGTAAAAATGTGTCACTCCTTGCCAGAAAGAGCCTAGTCTATCAACCTTAGGCACTCCTGTGTGAAACAACTGTTTCCCATTAAGTGCACTACTTTTGCTCCACGCCACATAAGCTTGTCAAAAGTAGTGCACTATCACAGGCATAGGGTGTCATTTGAGACATGGGGGTGGTCAGGACCAGGGCTGAAATACAGAGGGTTGACAAGACAACATGTAAAACAGACAGCTGTGTTCTCTCTCTAAAGCCTTCAGTCTGTTCATTCAGTCAATTTATGAGCATAGACACTCCCCTCTCCTGTTGATTGGGGTATAATTGTTGGGCGGGACAGGAGGATTGAGTGAAGTGATGGATAGAATAGAGGAGAGGAAAGTTAAGCAGGCGAAGTAATGAGTGACATTCGTCCAGCGTACGTACGCAGAGACATACAACCCATAACCTTCCAGGGTCATTAAATCTCACCATAGTTACAGTGGTTGCGTGTTAACTTCGCTGGTACACACATCCCTAACAACACAAATCGTGATTTATAAAAAATTGAAACCAAAAAAAGAAACACGGCGAAACATTTCTCCCTCAATCTGAGGAGTTAGTTCCCCCCAGCACCAATACACTCTAATGAGAGTGAATGTGTGTGAGTGCAGAGGGGCGTCACATACCTTTAAGGTACAAAAGAAAAATGCCAAATAAGAAAATGACAACTGACAGAAAACCAAAAGCTGCTTGTTTAGTCGTTATATAGACACAAGAGTGTGAGTGAGTCTCTCTGGCTTGACTTTACTGTGAAGACTGATGTAGAAAACACAAAAATAGCTATATTTGTTGTAGTTTTCCAATCCATCAATTACTACTGTATTTTATGTGTAGGTGTGTAATGTCAGGTGCAAAAAGGACATTTCTTACAAGGCTTTTTCATGTAAACATTTCAAGGACAACGTAGAATTTCTCAGGCACAGAATCATCATCTTCCTCCTCCCTGAACTTCAACATTGTGGGACGTAGCCTAACATTGAGTTTCAGGAATTTAGGAATGTTTGTATAGAGGTCAATGAGAAAGGGTGTCGAATTTGGCCAACAAAAAATGTAATTGCTAATTTGCTTCGTGAGGCTTATTTGATCAAATAGAAGTTTTGCAATGGTTAGGTTGTTACAAATGCACTGATATAAGTGGACACACGTGGCAGTAATATCTGAGTTGTACCTGTTGTCATAGAGATACTGTATATAGAGAACTCTTTGTGGATATAACTCGTTTTAAAGGATGGGAGGATGAGAGATGGAGGAATGGAAGGATAGAGTGATGGGCACGTCTGCCTGTCAGTCTCTAACATTCTAGAATGCTGTTGACGGCTGCCTCTAGAACCGAGTCTGTGTCGGGCGGGGTGGGAGGGAGTGGTAGGGGGACCTGGGGGTGAGAGGGCAGGTGAGACAGGTGCTGAGTCTGTTCCGTCCCTGTCGACACTGCCGCTGTGGCCGTAGCAGCCACGTTTCCAAGGTGATAGTTGCTGTTGTTGTTGCTACAAGCAGCTTTGTTTCCATAGTTGCTATGTTGAGTTCTCTTCAGGTCAATGATACTCTTATAAGAGTCTTTTCCTCCTCCCCCACTACCTCCCCCCGGGTCTCCATAGCCTGACTGGGGGTCTGTCCTGTGAGGGGAGTCTGTGTTCAACCCCCCCACTGACTGTCTATGGCCATGGTTGGACGAGGGGGAGGAGAGAGGGTCCAAGGGGAGGCAGGGGGGAGAGAGGAGAGACGGCTTCACCGCACAACAGAAATCTTCCAAGAAGCCATCTATGGAGGGAGGGAGAAAGAGAGAAAGAGACATGATGAAAAATAATGGTCCACCGCTTTTGAATGATCCACATTCCTGCCATTTCCCTCCTCCTCACCTGGGTCAACCAGTATCATACGTTTGTCCTGTGTCAGGTTCTGCCGTTCCTCTTGGTTAAAGGTCCTGTCAATCATCACCATCTCTGAGGAGGGACTGGAGCGCTGCAGGAAGAGAGGGACTTAGCAACATCCTTACAATTTTGAAGATAAACAAGTATTTGTGTGTATGTGCATATGTCCGTGTGTGTGTGTTCTCACCTCAGCCTCCACCATCAGCAGTCGTCTGTATTTGTTGATCATAACCTGGGTCCTCTTCAACACCTGAGTCGCCATCGTCTCAAACTCATCATCCACTGGTACAGACAGAACACAGTGTCACACACACACACACACGGTGTCTCACACACACACACACGGTGTAGGGGAGGTTTCTGACCTTGAGAAAACTCTTCCTTGTTGGGCGGAGCACCGTGGAACATGTGGTAGGGGAGGAGTCTGTGCAGTGCGTCGTCCAATGAGGTGAAGCGGGTGATGTCAGGTGACAGAACCCCTGAACGATCCATCGTCAACTGATGTAGCATCCTGCAGACATACACATTGTACACTTGTCGCATACAATCAGTATAAATGCATATGTGGATATACTCACATCTATAACGCTGGAGGCTGCTGAGGGGAGGACGGCTCATAGTAATGGCTGGAATGGAGTGAATGGAATGGCATCAAACGTATGGTTTTCATGTGTTTGATATCATTCCATTCTAGCCATTACATCAAACCGTCCTCCCCTCAGCAGCCTCCACTGATTTATACGCACAAACACACACTACTTACATTGCTCCTCTGGTGAGCTGCTGAGGGGCCTGCCTCTTCTGAGCGCTGACCTACAAGAGACACGTCATTTTCATCATCACGCACACAAACACAGACTAACACACAAACACACACGTGTGCAACATGTAGACTACCTGTGTGTTTAGCAGGGAGTCTTGGCTCACGGAGGTCATTGTTTTCACAGCTAGGAGACAAAAAAGGAAACAGAAATCAGGAGAGGGGTTTCTTTATGTCTGTAACTACACACAGAGACATAAACTCATATACAAACACAAACCTTTGTTTCCAAGGAGGTTGACAAGCTGTGTCTGAGCCTGTGACAGGAAGTGGAGAAGAAAACAACAAAATATTTATAGAAACGAATACAAAGAGGGTAATAATTGAGAGGGAGAGAAAGAGAGAGAGAGTGAGCGAGGGGTAGAGAGTTGTAGTTAATACCTGTGAGTATTCCTCATCCTGTGTGGCAGTACCAGAGAGAGACATGGGGGAGAGGGAGCTGCTGTTCTGAGTCACTGCGAGGCGCTGCACTGGGCTGCACGACACCTGACCCCGAACCCCTGCGGTCGCTGTGCCAACCAGCGTCAGACACCCCTGATTTGATGCCGCCTGGATGGAGGCAGGGCTAGTACCAGGAAAAGTCTGCCATTTTTGGGTCATGGCTCCTCCTACTCCCACCTGACTGCCTCCCACTTGGATCAGCTGACCACCCGCCGTCGCCGTGAAGTTCTGCCCGGTGACAAGCTGCACTGTGTTCTGATTGGCTACCATGGTTGATTGGGATGGGTCTGAGGAGCCATTGTGGTGGACCAGGTACTGCCCTGGGGCCAGATTGGCCTGGACTTGTTGTCCCTGGTTCTGCTGCCCCAGCGGAGAATGGACCAGGATGGAGCCGTTAGCTGTGTAGTGTCCCTGGGCCGCAGTGTTAACCATGGTGGTGGTTGTGGTCTGGAGTCCCAGGCTGTAGACTGTCTGAGCCCCAGCTTGAAGGGGTTTGGGCTGGATAGGTCTGACCAGGGCCTGGGTGCCCCCTGGTCCTCTCTGGATGATGATGTTCTGCAGGGGGATGTTTTTAAAGGGCAAGCCCACCTGGTTCACCTGGCCCACTTGGGAGGAGGCGGCAAACACCTGCCCCCCTGCTGCTACTCCCCCCATCACCCCCCCGATCTCCCCACCCTGCCGGAGGAGGATCTGTTGGACCCCTCCACCTCCGAAGGACCCCAACACCTGGATGTGCCCCCCTGCCTGGCCGTTGGGCAGCTGGGACACCTGGGATACGCCCTGGAGAAACTGACCACTGGGAAACGCTGCTGTCGCCGTGGTGACCCCGCCGCTGTACCCCCCCGAGACCAGCTGGGCGGGGAATGGGGAGGAGGCCGGAGGGGGAGGTGGTTGGGAGTCTAGCATGGCCTCCTGTTCCAGAGTCTGTTCAGTGATGTCTGCCTCCATGAGAGACTTCTGCAGGATGTCAAAGTGCTGGTCCTCTCCTCCTCCAAGATCCATTCCTCCTGGAGAGGCTCCTCCCCCCAACTCATCCTCGATGAACGATAGGCTGCTGGAAAGCTGGAGGCCAGCCCCCGCTGTATCCTCAAACTCGCCATCTTTGAGGCCGGAGTTAGAGCCAGCCTGAGAGAGAGAAAAAAATAACACTTTATAACTAGAATTGATACTCAAGGTACTCAAAGTGCTTTACATAGTAGTGGGAAGTTCACATTATCCACCATCAGTGTCTAGCACCCACCTGGGTGATGCACGCCGACCATTTTTGTGCCAGAACACTCAGCACACACCAGCTATCAGGTGGAGAGGTGAGGAGTGATATATGCAAATTAGGAGGATGATTAGATGGCCACGATGGAATGGGGCCAGGTTGGGAATTTATCCATAACACCAGGGTTAACACCCCTAATCTTATGATAAGTGCCATGGGATTTTTATGACCACAGAAAGTCAGGACACCTGTTTAATGTCCCATCAGAAAGACTGCACGATAGGCGGGGCAAAGTCCCCTTCACTGCCCTGGGATCTCCCTAGACCAGAGGGAACAGTATTGGCCCTCCAACACCACTCCAGCAGCATCTGGTCTTCCATCCAGGGACCGACCAGGACTGATGCTGCTTAGCTTTAGAGGCAAGCCAGCAGCGGGATGCAGGGTGGTATGCTGCTGGCAACTATGCAGGTTCCGTCAGTATATAAACCCACTGGCAGCAGGTAAGTAAAGGTTTACTAAGACTCACAGTGTTACTAGTGAAGAAGGTTCCAGCAGAGCCGTACGCTGCGTTCGTCACATCATCCTCCTCAATCTGAAGGAGAAAACACACAGTCACTTCACCTGTATCACAAAGCAGCCTGCTAACTTTATTAAATATTATGTTAGTTTAAATAGGCATGGATGAACTAGTAGACCAGAGGGGGGGAAACACTCACAGACTTGTTGGTGGAGCCGTGGAGGTAGTCATTCAATGCCTGCACATCTCTGAAGGAGAGGGAGGGAGCTCGAGTCAGACAATCAGATTTTTTAAAAAAATGCAATTTAGTTAACATTTGTAGCCCCTGGACAACAAACTTATCTGTTCCACCTGCCATTATGAATGCCTTAGTGTTAGATATGTTATAGACTATGTTTGTGATTTAATTGTCAGACAGATTTACCCTATAATATCCAGAAGACGGCGATCGTCCTCATCATCCATGACACCTGGGAGAGGTGAAAGCAGAGAGGGACGAAGTGAGTGGAGGTTTGGATGAGTGAAGGATGATGTGAGAAAAATTATGTGTAATGGAATGAAGGATAAGTGGAAAATATTATATTAAGGCTTTTAACTGTATACATTCTGTAACTATGCTAAAAATGCTCAAATGCAATATGAGCTTTTATTCAAACCCCTGTCACTACTCTGGATAGAGGCAACAATTCCTATGAATGCTTATGAGCACTAAAGAGCAATGCAGAAACATTGAGAGTGGGCCAATAAAGAGGAAGTGGTGTGTGGTGACAGTTGGTGATGACGCAATAAAACACTCACAGCTTTCTGACAGCGGGCATGGAATCATTAATTAACCACCCTTTATTTTCTGTGCTGGAGTAGAAGGGAGCAGGGTGAGAGACAGATGGGAGAGAGCGAGGTTAAGAGAACAGTACGTACAGTATTGCCCCTATCCCTCCACCTAGTATCCAGATTCCCTGAGAGTAATAATATAGGATATTTTAGCAGACGCTCTTATCCAAAGCGATTTACAGTCGTGTGCAAACCCATTATTCTGGCGTTGCAAGCACCATGCTCTCTACAGCAGACCGCGAGTGACGCTCCCGAACCCTACCGTTCTCCTGCATATTGGTCGTCTCTCCTGTCACCTCCCATAGAATGAAGATGGCCATCGGTGTAAATAACTCCACCCTGTTCAATTTCAAGGTTGTCTGGGAGTTGAACGTTTAGAAAACATTTTATAGCCAACATTCCACAGAACTAACTCCTATGATGTTGACCTTCGTCTCGTGGCGGAAGGGGCCATAGAACAGTGAATAGCAATAGTATCATACTATTCTCAAGGGCAAACCTGTTATTTGGTTAATTCATAGAGCCGCAATGGCAGAGTTAAACAAGGTGGGGCTTTGAAAAATGGATTGCCAGTGTAGGGGGCCTAATATACTGCAATGTGTCCCAATTATAGACTTATTTTTTAAACGTATTTGTATCATTCATTCGATGTCATGTCGAATTACAAATCTGATACATTGTGTCCAGTCAGTGATGTAGCCTCGTACTCCCGTCAGTCTGGAAAAATGTAGCAAGTCTGAAACAAAATGGCGACTCCGCCACCATCTTTATTTGAGAAAGAAAAGCCTGATGACGAGCCTCAAAACAATGCGACAGTCTCAGCTACAATTGAGTAGTTCAATGTAAAGGGAATTACACGACTATGGTTAATCAGATTTAACAGGCCGTTTTGAAATGACGAAACTAGTTGCATTTTCTATAGTTGGGCTGCTAGTTTGTATGTTTGTCCTTAACAAAACATGTGGCATACGCAGATAAGCGTGGCACTTTATTATATGCAGTTTTCCACCCCCCAAAAAAGGAAACAAAACAATAAATTTTACTTCACAAATTAAACCGATATAGGCGCTCTTGGATGGTCCCTTCAAGTATTGTTAGTTAACGAAAGATTAGTTTAAAATAATCTGATGGCGTCGTAGTATGTCGGCTACGCGTCTAGCTAACCGTAGCTAGCTTTATAATGTCCCTCTGCCCATTTCATTGGCATTATTTTATGCCATAGCGGCGAGCTAGCACCACTAAACATTGCATTTATATGTGTCAAATAACGTTTAACTGTCCGAATTCACACGCAGTGTAAAAAAAAAACTGTCAGTTGGCTTGGGAATATCAAAGATTTGACTAGATAAATTTGGCCGAATGTGGGAAAACGAGCAGCTAGCTTGAACTCAGTCAGCTAGCTGGCCAATAAATGCAAAAAATAAACACACAATATAGCATTTCCTCTCCCCCCTACAACTCGCCCAGTGGTCGGAGTAGGCGTATAAGAAGAGATAGCTAAACCAGCTCATCCGAAGAATAGTCGAAACATTTTTGCTCCAATTGAATTTCGACATGGCAATAACACCCTCCCAAATCTTAGCATTGTGCTGAGTCGAACCGCTAGCTAACGACAGTCGTGGCACGACGCTCAATCTTCGGCGTCGTTAACAAAGCCAGTTAATGTATAGCTTGCTATTTTTTTTATGTCCCCAAAAAAATAGACAATCGACAGACAATGAATCGTATTGGAGCACAACAACAAAAAAAGCCTGTCCTTCCAGCCTCTAGCTGACGTGCTCCTTCTCTGTTGGGGTAAAAGCTACCACTTGTCTTCTACAGTATTTAGCTCATCTGCCAGCATGCAAAACGTCACATTTCTCTCGATTTGCTGAACAGACGTATTTCAAATCGTGGAATTTACTAGAGCGTGGAGATTTCCATCAAGCAGCTCTTGGGGCTACTTATTTGACCGAGGATTTTTTTTTTTAACTGGTAAACATCGGCCTGTTCTTGGTTAGCTCCGTTGTCGCCTATTTAGAAACGTCGGATAGAATTCGTTGACACGGTTAAACGGACTAAACAGCGTCGAGACATAAATATTTATTTCGATTAGCATAACATAAAGACGACTGAAAGAAGGCAAACCCTTACTCCTGTCTCACTCTTCTTGAAACCCAATATCTCCATTTGGCAACTTTTAATTTGCTCCCCCCTCCTCCTCCCTCCCTCCTTCCTTTCCCACTCATATATTTTTCTCACTGTCCCTGTTCTGTCTCAGATATATTTCTCTCCACTCTCACTCTATTCCCCCCCAGAAGGAAGGGAGGAAGGAGGTTGTGTGTGTTTTTTCCTTGAAATTTTATCACAAAATTATAATACACTCAAAGGGAAACTCACCGTCATGAAAAAGCAGTGCCTTGTCAACGGGGTTTCCTCGCCATCACAGCACGGGTAGTCGGGGTAGTGCCGCTCCAGCAGAAGGCAGCAACATCAGAGCATTCTACAGATAGCGTTGCAATATTCCATAGTACTCACATAGGACAACCAAATAGTTACTAAACTATAAATACTGAAAAGCTATGTTCTACCATTCATTATTATTTTATTTTTTTACTTAACAGATACTTAAATTCTCCCATATGAATAGGAAATTGTTTTACTGTACACTTGGCTATTATGAACGGTAGGGGGCCACTAATAGATGCCACACCTTGATGTGGCTGCTTAAGTAATTGAGGAGGAATGACTACAAAGAGATCATCAAAACGAGGGCGTTATATTCCACTCATATACCCTCCAAGGGCATATAGGAGGGCGGTAAACAGCTTTAATAAGTAATCTTATTCATAGTGCTGCTCTGTACACCATGTTTCAATAACAGATTGGGGTCAACTATGTATACCGCAATTCAATCTATTGTGGTGTGAATTCATGTAGGCCTATTTTATTCCATATAATATAGACCCATTTCATAGTTTTGCAAACAGTTACAGCTGTCTCCTTTGGACGAGTGAAGTTATTCCTTCCTGCAGAATAATACAATGTTACTGCATATGAAAGTGAGGTGTGTGTGACATTGAGGAATAAATACACTCTTCTACTGTGAAGGTGGCCCCTGATATACTCTTTAACTATACTGAGATTCATTTTATATTTGCCTCGATTTAAAACCCAGGAATCCTTCCATTTGTTTTCGCAGTAGGGCACGATAGAACATGGGAAACATTATATATGGATATTTGTTATGGGTTGCAGAAACAATCGTGTATGAACCTGTGGTTTGGCTGACACCAGCTCTCGTGGGCACTGTGGACTTTAGGTGAGAGTGGGGAAAACGTAAGAAACGCCGTTCCATAACCCACCAATTAAGTGACAGTATAGCCACACGAGGGGAGGGATTTATCCAATGAGAATGCCGTTTGTTACCAAGCGACATTATCGCTTCCGCATGTGCCGATACAACAACATAAACGAGAATATGGATGTGGAGAGTGGTATTTGTCAGGGAAACGGGGACTCTGGGCCTAGTGAGTTAGGCGTGAAGATCCCAGAGGGGATGCTGAAACGGGAACAGGATAGGCTCGAGGACGTGGAGAGAAAGAAAGAGGTGAAAAATAGTCAGTCTGTCACGGAGGAGAAGAGCGGGTTCTTCACCGCGACGTTCGGCAGCGAAAGGGCGGCTATCGAGAAGTTACTGGCTGGTTGCTCGGGGGCTACTGACCGTGTCCTGGCCACCAAAACCTTGGAGGAGGTGACTACTAAAACACAACAGCTCCAGAAGTTTCTAAACGACAGCATTGTGTTTTTACCGCAGTACGAGCTGAGACAGGCACAGGTGGCGCTCCAGAAACTACAGAACTCTCTGACCGAGAAGAGAGATGAGATTCTCCCCAAGAAGAAGTTCGCCTTTAGGTCGCGTGCAGCAAATACACCCAAAGTAGATCCACCTGTCGCGGACCCAGCGTCACCTGTAACACCTAAGGATTCTGGCCGAATTAAAGTGGATGGAGCCATAAGCCCCCCAGAACAGTGTGGCTTCTCCCACTTTGAATCCCAGGTAAAAGTCCCTAACATAACACGATTCATTAAATAATTTATTATGAGAATGCTTGTCTCTAGTCAACTGTGCTGTAGATTCTACTCTTTGAAGGTATGTAGTTTAAATGTCTGATGACCACTGTTTGTCTTTGGCAGGTGCTGACCAAGACAGCGGAGGAGATCAAACAACAGGATGTTCTCCTGACCCACCTGACCAATTGCAAGGTCAGACTCCTGGGATCCCCAAGCACCGTCCACATCAAACACGTCCAGAACTGTGAGATCTTCTCTGGGCCGGTCTCCAGCTCTGTATTCGTCGACCACTGCACCGGCAGCACCCTCTCCTTCCCCTGCCAGCAGCTACGGACTCACCACACTACTGACACACAGGTCTATCTGCATGTCACCAGCCGCGCCATCATAGAAGACTGTCAAAGGGTGTGCTTCGCCCCCTTTGCCTGGTCCTACCCGGGTCTGGACCTGGACTTTAAGGTGTCTGGTCTGGACCGGGAGAGGAACAACTGGAACCAGGTGGATGATTTTAACTGGCTGGCCATAGGGACCCAATCACCTAACTGGTGTGTCATCCCAGAAGCTGAGAGAAGAACTGAATGGGACTCCTAGAGACATAAATAAAGAGCCTGTCAATCAAACAAATGAAGTATTTTCTTATTTTCTAGAATTTATGTCATTGACTTCAACAATCATTCAGTCCTGATGGTGACAAAGCCTTATGCGACTAATGCTGATGGGTTGTTTCATAATGTCCTGACGGGGTTTTATATATGTATATGTGTGTTTACGCATTGCTGCTTTCTCACTACCCTACTCTTGAGCAGTACAATTAGAATGTTAACCACAGGTAATGTCACTAACACAGCTTGTTACACATTCATTTATTCAGAAAGGACCACCTTAGTCTGTTAAAAAAAAATATATATATATATATAATAGCCACACCTTAATGTTTACAACATGTATTTCTTTCACTGTTCTCTCATCTGTGGAAGTGGTCTTGGTGAGTGTTAGTGAAGATGTAAATAAAGGGTTTGGTTGACAAACCAATAAATCTGTCAGTTTGTCTTTAATGGTACATGAAACAGTTTGGGGTGGTTTTCCTGGATGCATATTAAGCCTAGTTCTGGACTAAAAAGCAAGTTCAATAGGGAATCTCCATTGAATGTGTTGTCTAGTCTAGGACCGGGCCTAATCTGTGTATAGGAAACTGTCTCTAACTGTTTCTTCCCTTTTCCACATCCTGTCCCCACTTTTCCCAGAGAAATCTGACATGTAGTAGAGGTTATAATCATACTGTGACAGTGCTGATCTCTGCCCTCAGCTACTCTAACACCAGTATGCTCCTCTGGTTTCTCTCATAAGTTCTGCCAACTTCTGAAGATGTCATATCAGGTCTGCTGGCCTGTTGTGTGTAACTGTGCAGCTCACATGTGCACCTGCCATCATGTAGTTGATTGAATGCACTGACACTCACATAACCACACACATCTCCCTTCTCTTATATAGTTTACACATCACAATCCTAGCTTTGCTGTGCAATGAAGAGGCCCCCTTTAGAAGTTAGTTGTTGGTCCACCAAACTGCCAGAAGCATTACACAGTTCATTCGGTCCAGACACAAACACCTTCATAGTTAAATCTGCCTGCTTCCTTAATACAGCGGGGTATATTACAATGCAGGATCGATGAGTTAGCCAGCGAACTTGCCTTATCATTCTGAAATAACTTAATTTTTTTTTTAAATATAAGCTAGAAATGGGCATGGTTTAATTGTCTTAACAGCCCAGAAAACATCTCAGTTTAGCTTTCTTAATGAACCAGAAAATCAATAGTTCTTTCTGGTTGTTGATCAAATTGATCTGATCCTGCTTTGTGGTAGACCCCTCTGATGAGAGACTGCCAGGTTGTTTATGTTGGCTGCTGAATGTAGGTGTAGCTAAGTGGGTCATGGGGAGACTGTTGTAGGAGCTACTCTAAGGATTTCTTCCAGAGCCTGTCTGTCTGTGAGGGGCTTACAGGTTTTTTTGGTTGTTTTTATTGAATCGTCTCACTGACTCTACACTGCAAACATCCTGCCTCGTCTGAACCAAGGGACCCATGTCAACATCGCAGCACGTCTTAGTTCCACCTACCGGCTCTCTGTTAACCACTAACCATTAACTGTCCTCGTTTCCGGCCCCCGGTGCGTTCGATCGGGGCGACCGTGGACCATGTGAGCATTCAAACCAATTATGTATCCTGGCAGCAGTTTACGGCCTGGCTCATCTTCTGGAGAGGGATTTCTGTAAATGGGATCAGACTGCTTACAGGGAATTATCATGACGCACCTCCCCTCTGGCTGGAATCTGGAGGATCTTCCTCAATCCTCCTCCAGCCAGTGAAAGGGACATCACAATTAGCCTCACCTGTTGATTTTGACATTTTTGGAGGGAAAGTTTGGAACAGAGGCAAGGGGGAAAAGTGTGACCCTGTGTTCTGTCATCCGTCTGGGTGAGTTTTCTATTTAGGGTCCTGCCATTATGGGAGAGGAAAGGGCCCTGAAGTAATAACAGAACTCCTCTTTCCTTACCTCTCCTCTTCTCTCTGGGATGGATTACAGATCTTTGGCTGAGCTGACACTCCTGCCCTGCTGAAACTCTGCTGCCTGGGACATCCAAAAGAAGGACCAGACCTTCAGACATTAGAGCTATATCTCATCTCAGTAGTGTATTTTCATTTTAGGAATCTCCCTAAATTGCCACCATGGCACTAATGAAGGTCAAGTTTGACCTGAAGAAGCGGGTGAAACTGGCCCAGTTCGTATGGCTGATGTACTGGTTCTCAGTGATGGCAGGCGTGCTGGTCTTCAGCATGGGGCTGTTCTTTAAGATCGAGCTGCGTAAGCGCTCAGAGATGATGGACAACAGCGAGAGCCATTTCGTTCCTAACCTACTAATCGGCGTGGGGCTGCTGGCCTGTGGGATCAATGCCATGGGAGGCAAGATCTGCTATGACTCCCTGGATCCCAGCAAGTTCTCCAGGTGGAAGCCTATGCTCAAACCCTTCCTCGTCTCCTGTGTGGTTTTCAATTGTCTCCTGGTGCTGACGGCTCTGCTCTGCTTCCTTATGAGGATCCCTCTCCAGTTCACGCTGGCCGAGGGCCTGAAGAACGCCCTGAAGTTCTACAAGGACACAGACACGCCGGGACGCTGCTACATGAAGAGAACCCTGGACCAGATGCAGATGGAGTTCCGTTGCTGCGGCAACAACAACTTCAGGGACTGGTTCGAGATCCAGTGGGTCAGCAATCGCTACCTGGACTTCAGTGCCAAGGAAGTAAAAGAGTGAGTCGTGATATTAGCAACAGATCTAGGATCAGTTCTAAAGATCCATAACCATTAGGAGGTTATAATGCAAAACTGACCTTAGATCAGTGTTAAACATAGTGATGTACATTTTATTTTAAATAAGATGACTCTATAATAGGCCCACACCAACAAATGGTATGAATGGAGATTGTAGAGTTAGTTTATGGGGGAGGGGTGGTGTCCACTGTTGTTCAGTATGAAGGGATTGCAGGTGCGAGGAGGGGGGGGCTAAGTAATATCAAAGGGCCACTTTTTGTTATAAGGTTAAGGAGGGATTACAGGGTTAGAGGTGGTGATGGTGGTGTGTGCATGTGGGTTTGTTTAAAGGATTACTGAACAGTGTCTGGCTTACGGGAGGTGGGGGAAGGAGATTCAGTCTGTGAGAGTTGAAGGGGAATGATTCCGGGGTCTGTTTTGCAGTGTGTCTGGTGTAAGGTGTGTATGGATTCAGGTGTTTCAAGTTTTGGTTTTCAGTGTAAGTGATATCAAGTGTGTAGTTGTGGTTGTCTAAAGGTGAAGTAAGTGGTATAAGGCGTACATGCACCCGTGTGTGTGTGTGTGTTGTGTGTGTGTTGTGTGTGTGTGTGTGTGTGTGTGTGTGTGTGTGTGTGTGTGTGTGTGTGTGTGTGTGTGTGTGTGTGTGTGTGTGTGTGTGTGTGTGTGTGTGTGTATGTGTTGTGAGCCTGTGAGTTCTTTGTGGCTCCAACCCTACTTTAATACAACTCATTCAGAAAATCGGACCTGTCTAGAGTGTCAGCGTTATCAAGCATTTTCAGTATTCCCAACAGAGTGTTATTCTATGTCCTTGTTGTTGGGAATGACTGGAAATTATTCATATCCCTGTCACTCTCTCATCTCTGATCCCATCAGACTACTCTTTGCATGACTCTAATTTAGAACTGCCCTACAACTGTCAATCACAGTTGAAACCCTACCGCCAGACCACCCAAAGGCCAAATGCACACTCCCTGCTACAAAATCAGAGAGATTACTGCTGTCACGGTCAGTCCAGTCAGTCTCACCTTATGGGGATCATCCACATCTACTCAGACGATCAACAAACTGCTTGATTGGTTACCTGTCAACTATAACTATGTTGACAAGCCACAACTAGGTTAACTAGCTACTACTGTATATCCAGCCATCGATTAGTTAGTATGCAGACTAATTCCATTTAGGCAATTCATCATCATTCGAAGTAATGGCTCAACCATCAATTTATGAATTGAATTTCAATACATCCTCTGAAATGCCTTCTCAGTGTAGTGGAGGAAAGTCATTCTGAGAGAGATCCTTTGTAAGTGGTGTGCATCATTATCCTCCATAATCCTTTGTTGTAATTTCTGAGTCCGTGGCAGATAGATGTCTTACCAATGAGGATGTGTGTTCAATGAGAGTTGCTGAATGTTTTTCTCATCTTCAGTGTGCTCATCTGTTTGTGTTGGAGACCGAGATGTAGTGAAAGTATCATAGTTCCTTCCCATTGTAAGCAGAGTTCATTCTTCATTCTCCTTTGGCTCATGCACCTTTTTTTGGAAAGCAAGTGACAGTATTCGTTTGCACTGTTTCTTCCCAAATCCAATGTGAGGAGAGCAGAGTGTTCACAATAGAGAGGGGCAAACGGGGTTAATCCCATTCAAACAGCATGTGACTGATAGAGCTTCGTGATCCTCTCTTTACCAGGTACAATGTGAACAGATTTCAGTTCTGTCAGAAACAATGCAAGCACTGCAAACCCTTTTTCATGGAAAGAGCACGTAAAAGCAGTGTTAGGTTGTGTCAGGGTTGTGTCAGGGTTGTGTTAGGTTGTGTCAGGGTTGTGTCAGGGTTGTGTCAGGGTTGTGTCAGGGTTGTGTTAGGTTGTGTCAGGGTTGTGTCAGGGTTGTGTTAGGTTGTGTCAGGGTTGTGTCAGGGTTGTGTTAGGTTGTGTCAGGGTTGTGTCAGGGTTGTGTTAGGTTGTGTCAGGGTTGTGTCAGGGTTGTGTCAGGGTTGTGTCAGGGTTGTGTTAGGTTGTGTCAGGGTTGTGTCAGGGTTGTGTTAGGTTGTGTCAGGGTTGTGTCAGGGTTGTGTCAGGGTTGTGTCAGGTCTTTCAGCCTAATACTACCTTTCTAAATACTGGTAGTTCACTAGGACTTCATCACACTTACAATACGTTATGATGGATGGATTGGGTAGGGCTTTTTATATATTACCCTGACCATGAAATCTGCCCTTTGCCCTCTGACCCCCAGTCATTTAAGCACTAATGAGTATGGGAAGTACTTGATGGAGGCTACCTTTTCACTCCCCTAACCCCATAAGACCTTGACCCTAACACACAATACACTGACCCTAAGCCATAAAACCTTAACCTCTGCTCTTTGCCCTTTCATGCCACAGTCGTATCGGCAGCAACGTGGATGGGAAGTACCTGATGGATGCTGTTCCATTCAGCTGCTGTAACCCCGGCTCCCCGCGGCCCTGCATCCAGTACCAGGTGACCAACAACACGGCCCACTACTCCTACGACCACCACACTGAGGACCTGAACATCTGGAAACGGGGCTGCCGCGACGCTCTGATTTCCTACTACGGAGGCATGATGAACAGCATAGGAGCCCTGGTGCTGCTGGTCACTATTCTGGAGGTAAGAAAAGATAGTCTGTAGAGCATCTACAGATGGACAATCCAAATAGAGTTTTACCAAATACTCTCTTTCACTCGCTTGTTAAAAGGCATGGGGTGTTTTTTGTGATGAAGTTTTAACTGAGAGTTGACAAAGATGCACCAGATGCCTGGCTAGATCCAGAATTCCTGGCATGGTGTCCTCCTGTACTCTCAATGTACATTTCCACACCTCCCTCCACATCCCTCCATCTCCTCCACCACCTACCACCTCCCTCCATCTCCTCCACCACCTACCACCTCCCTCCACTTCCCTCATCTCCCCCCACCATCTCCACCCACTTTCCTCCCCTCCCTACACCTCCCCCCCACGAACTCCACCAGCTCCCTCCACCTCCACCTCCTCCACCCCAACCTCCTGCATTAGTCATAATACCTGCTTCTACGCCTCCTGCTCTCTGCTGTAGGGACGCCATCACCTGCCAGGTTTACAGAGGTACACACAGACACACACCTGCCAGGTTTACAGCGGTACACACAGACACACACCTGCCAGGTTTACAGAGGTACACACAGACACACACCTGCCAGGTTTACAGAGGTACACACAGACACATACCTGCCAGGTTTACAGAGGTACACACAGACACATACCTGCCAGGTTTACAACGGTACACACAGACACATACCTGCCAGGTTTACAGAGGTACACACAGACACACACCTGCCAGGTTTACAGAGGTACACACAGACACATACCTGCCAGGTTTGCAACAGTACACACAGACACACACCTGCCAGGTTTACAACGGTACACATAGACACACACCTGCCAGGTTTACAGAGGTACACACAGACACACACCTGCCAGGTTTACAACGGTACACACAGACACACACCTGCCAGGTTTACAACGGTACACACAGATACACACCTGCCAGGTTTACAGAGGTACACACAAACACACACCTGCCAGGTTTACAACGGTACACACAGACACACACCTGCCAGGTTTACAACGGTACACACAGATACACACCTGCCAGGTTTACAGAGGTACACACAGATACACACCTGCCAGGTTTACAATGATAAGTGTAACGGATGTGAAATGGCTATCTAGTTAGCGGTGGTGCGCGCTAATAGTGTTTCAATCGGTGACGTCACTTGCTCTGAGACCTTGAAGTAGTGGATCCCCTTGGTTACCCTCTGCAAGGGCCGCGGCTTTTGTGGAGCGATGGGTAACGATGCTTCGTGGGTATCAGTTGTTGATGTGTGCAGAGGGTCTCTGGTTCGAGCCCAGGTTGGGCGAGGGGATGGACCAAAGTTATACTGTTACATAAACATAGACACACACCTGCCAGGTTTACAATGGTAAACATAGACACACACCTGCCAGGTTTACAATGGTAAACACAGACACACACCTGCCAGGTTTACAATGGTAAACATAGACACACACCTGCCAGGTTTACAATGGTAAACATAGACACACACCTGCCAGGTTTACAATGGTAAACACAGACACACACCTGCCAGGTTTACAATGGTAAACACAGACACACACCTGCCAGGTTTACAATGGTAAACATAGACACACACCTGCCAGGTTTACAATGGTAACACAGACACACACCTGCCAGGTTTACAATGGTAAACACAGACACACACGTAGAGGCAGGCTTACAGTGGTAGTGCACATGGCTGGTAACTCTTTAGTGGTCTTCTTGTGGGCCATATGGATGCAGGCTTTCACTCCAACCAAACCAATAAAATACCTGAACTTGATTCAGCTTTGGTTTCAATTCTCCTCATTAGGAAGTGCAACTGAGAGCGAGATTTGGGTCTTGGAGGCTTTGATGTGGGTGTCTGGGGTGTGTGTGTTCGAACGTGGGAAGCGTTTGTACTTTCACTCGGCCAAAACCGTGCACAGTCACTCACCTTTCCAGATAACTTGAAACAATCTGACCAGAGGGGTATACTATGATTTAAGCTAGATCTACTTATAATTTTCTAATGCTAGCCAGCTTCAGTTAGCTTCACAGTCCAGCTAATGCTTCATTCGTACTCCGACGTGGATATTGCTTGTCCGCCGGCCGCTAACTCTAGCAGGCTTATGTCGTATGTGGCTAGTCGAACACCGAACTCTTCATTGAGACAATGCTGAAACACCAATGTAATGGCGAGTCAGTGCCACATTTTCAATTGTGCCTAAATCAAATTGAAAGAAAAGTTATCTTGCATATTCAGCAGGCAATGGCGTGAAATAGGCTTGTTGAAGTGACGTCTTTATTGATCGTTAATGCCATCTTTGGCCTGCTTGTCAATGCACAAGCACTTTTTCCCCCACACCTATCAATAAAAGCAAACGTTTCTGTGCAAAGTTTAAAATGCATTCTGTCATTACTAAATGTGTAATGTGATAGGTATTTTAATGTAACTTTTTTTGAACAAATATTTTTTTATTAATAAAATATTGAATCAGTCATGTACCTCAAATGAAAGGGATGATGCAATCTTTGCGAGAGGGAGGGAATCTAATTTCATTGGTCCTCAACTCGCAGCTCAGACACTTCATTCAGGATATATTTGAGCAGGTTAGTTCTGAATGATTTGTAGCCACAGGAATTTACCTGCCTGAAAGGTGAGCAACTTTAGAGGTACCAGTTATCCCGAGTTGAACTCAGAGTTGACCAAAGTTACCTCCCTAACTCCTCAAACTATGTATAGGCCTCAGGTCTGGAATTGTCAAAGTTAGTTTGACGTTGGATAGCCTATCTCTGGGGCTAGTTAGGGACGTCAAATAATTACACTATGTAAATGGGATAATATTTTCATGTTTGCACATCTTCGAGTTGTTTCGTTAAATGCTTTCAATATTTGTATATGCATTTCTACAATTTATATTTGGTTTGAGGTTTTTAAGTCATTGACATTTGGAGCTATTGACATTTAAAGTATTGTCCCATGTACATTGTGTAATTTACTGATGGTTCCTAACGAGTCTCATATGGATATCAAATATCAAACATATCAAATTGACCATGGTCATTAGGATAGGGCCATCTGCAGATGCAATCTGAATTGATAAATACTTGGGTGCTTCCAGCTGTAGGCAGGGTTGAAATAAATCCAACCCAAGGAAAGCTGTTACGGTACCCTTCATTCTGTGACATACCATTTTTTCCTAATTATCTTGCAAATCTCAGTTTTGGACAAGACTGACTCAATGACCAAATTGATGCTATTACACTTTGTTGTAGTCAATTTTGACACAAGAATAAATGTTTCTGACTAATATAGATGCCACATAAACCGTTTTCTACCAGAGAAGTTGTTTATTGCCTTCAGTTGCTCCCTTAACTTGTCCTGAAAACCTGGACTTGGACTCAATCTGCTGAAGCTTATCAGGGATAAAAACAACCCGAGAGATCTCCTACCTGGAATATCCATGGTTACGCAACTGTCTCCATGGTATTACCTTATCTATAGCTTTGTCAGAGGGGTCATACTAGAAAGGATCCAGCTTTTGTCAAATTAACATCATATTTGACTTTTCGTACTAGGTTTGGAGAATTAATGTAGCAGGTTAGGGGAATGTTAAAGTTTGGAAAAGGCTTAGCTTAAGTGTAAAAAAATGTATTAATCTACTTTTGACAAAAGCTGGAGCAATTGAATTTGAAAATTCCTGGTGGGGCCTCCCGGGTGGTGTGGTGGTTAAGGGCGCTGTACTGCAGCGCTAGCTGTGCCACCAGAGACTCTGGGTTCGCGCCTGGCTCTGTCGTAACCGGCCGCGACCGGGAGGTCCGTGGGGCGACGCACAGGGAGGGCTTGGCTGGTAGGGATATCCTTGTCTCATCACGCACCAGCGACTCCTGTGGTGGGCCAGGTGCAGTGCACGCTAACCAAGGTGCACAGTGTTTCCTCCGACACATTGGTGCGGCTGGCTTCCGGGTTGGATGCGCGCTGTGTTAAGAAGCAGTGCGGCTTGGTTGGGTTGTGTTTCGGAGGACGCATGGCTTTCGACCTTCGTCTCTCCCGAGCCCGTACCGGAGTTGCAGTGATGAGACAAGATAGTAGCTACTAACAATTGGATACCACGAAATTGGGGAGAAAAAGGGGTAAAATTCCACAAAAAAACAAATATTTTTTAAATCCTGGTGTTTGTGATGCCTGCCGTTTGGTGCGATGCAGACCAGGAGGGGAGCGTGGTGAAGCAGAGGAGTCATCGCAGTCCTTTTGAGTCAAAGTCTCTACTTAACAAAGTCATGTTGGGGTGGCAGGTAGCCTAGTGGTTAGAGCATTGGGCCAGTAATTGAAAGGTTGCTGGATTGAATCCCTGAGCTGACAATGTAAAAGTCTGTCGTTAAGCTCCTGAACCTAAGCAGTTGTCGTAAGCTGAGGCAGTGAAGAAAGTAGAGGAGGATGGGTCAATGGTGAGGGACCCTGAGAGGATCCCAGTGAGTAATAGATTTGTGTCAGAGGAATTTTTGAGTGTTTTCGGTAGTCTGTCATTGTAAATAATAATTGGTTCTTTACTGACTTGCCTAGTTAAATAAATGTTTTTTTTATCTTGGCAGCTTTTGTGCCGAACCCATTGCACTGTTTCATGTGCAACTTTTATGTTCATGTCGCAGCCGTGTGTAGGGGGGAGATTCCAAGATGTGGGAAGTGTGCAGGAGGGCATGGGACAGAGGATTGTGTCATTTTGGTGGATAAAGTTGCGTGTGTCAACTGTAAGGGTGCCTATGTTGTTGGGTACGGAAGTGTTCGGTGCGAGAGAGGCAGGTTGAAGTGGCCTGAGTCAGAGTAGTGCAGAAGCTGTCGTATGCTGAGGCAGTGAAGAAAGTAGAGGAGGATGGGTCAACGGTAGAGGAGGATGGGTCAATGGAGTAATAGATTTGTTTCAGAGGGTGTTTTGAGCTTCATTAAGGCTGGCTTCATAGCGTTCATAGAAATGCTTATCAACTGTACCGCAGAGATGGAACGTAAAATCACAGAAAATAGATGTTGTGGTGGCAGCAGCAGAGAACTATTTGGGCATACGAGATTTGACTTCAGAAGAGTTACAGGGTGTTGAGTGGTGTTGTCCAGTCCTCCCAGGCCGTTGGCATGGTGCAGGAGCAGATAGTGTCAAAGTAGTGAAATGGGGTATGTCTTTTATTCGGTTCTGTAGGGCTACACAGATGCTACTACATTAGCCTATACCCGTGAGGCAAACTTATGATTGCTGGTGCCTGTTGTTGCTTACCCTGTCAGTGTGAATCTCTGTTTTTAGCTAACTCTTTGTTTCAGACGGGTTTGATGTGTTGACTTGGAACATAAGCAAAGCTATATTTCAGTTGCTGAATGCTGATTGGTGTCTTCTGTTAGACATGTCATCCTGCGCTAACAGCTATAGCTATCTCTCTCAGCCCCTGTAGGTTGGTTAATGTGGGGTTAGGTTAAGTTATGGGTTTTCACTTCCAGTACATGAGCAAGTCGCTGAAGCTAGTGTTTACCTTAGGCCAGGTGTAGCTCTTCACCCAGGCTAGCTGTAAGTCTTAGCCCAGGCTAGATGTAACTAATATGTCTATCTCTATCCCCTGTAGGTTATTGTGATGATCGGCCTCCAGTACGTGAATACCTCCCTGTCTAACCTGGCCAACCCAGAGGACCCAGAGTGTGAGAGCGAAGGCTGGATCCTGGAGAAGACAGTGAAGGAGACGTTTACTGACATCATGGACAAGATGAAAGCCATGAGTAAGGGCAATGCAGTGGACGAGGCCGGAGTGGATGGTGTTGCCACGGGCAGCTGAACAAGACACGTTGACACAAACTGAGACCATTCCCACCGAAGGGAAGAAAGGCAGATTGAACAACTCCTTTGTATTTATTACACAAAATACACACATAATACACACATACATGCCCGACACACACAATACTGTCCATCTGAAGGGAAAACTGAAATGGACACAAATGGACTCTTGAGTACATGTCAGCACTTACGATATGTTGAATGTACAAATGCATGAATGTATGTATAAGTCACATTATAACCAATTTCCAATATGCCCTCCCCCACTCCAATACACACAGACTAACACACAATACACACTTTTTCTAACACTCATACCTTTTCCACACACACACACACACACACACACACACACACACACACACACACACACACACACACACACACACACACACACACACACACACACACACACACACACACACATACACCTCTCCTCCAACCCCAGCTTTGCTACTCTGCTTCAGTTTTCTTACATTCTGTATAATTCTGCTCTGTTTCATATTTTATTTTTAGCCCATTTTCTATAAAACGAGGGAAAAACTAAACACTACCCAGTGTCATGGAAATGCATAATGTCAGATGTTTTGCATTGCACTGTGAAAATGCATTTTTAAGAGTAAGGTCAGGAAACCAGGTATGTTGTGTTTTATGGATAATGTGGGGCTGGTGGTTGCGATGCAACCCGCTCCCCTTCCCAGAGAGGACGTTAAAGTGGAAAGGTTAAATGTTAATTCATAGCCCAAGGAATATATGTTTTGGATCCACCTGTAGTGCAGTTTTTTCTATTAGATAATTCATAGAAAATTCCAAAGAAAAGGACTGAAACACCCCAGATATCAACGCTTAATTTCTAACTGTTAATTTGAGAGATGGAGGAGGGCTGGAGACTCCTGGGCTGGAAGAGGTGGATCCATTTCACCCTAACCCGATGTTGTTGAAGTTTGGGGAGGAGGACTGGAGACTCCTGGGCTGGAAGAGGTGGAACCATTTTATGCTAACCAATATTGTTGAAGTTTGGGGTTGAGGGGCTAAAGGAGACGTGGCGGGGGTGAACCAGGGGTGACCCCAAAGTTGAGGACATTTGAGACTGGCAGCTAAACCACTGGCCTCTGACCCCTGAACTCTGACCCCAGCCGTCTGCTCTGTGAGGTCACTCAGCAGGTCCAATCAGCATTCTCTTATTGGATTATCAAGAGCTACTGTACATACCCACACACTCACAGGCTACTGTTGTCTTTGTAAATAGTCTAGTATTGATACATAACTTTTTTTTAACCGTGTAATTCATTTAAATTATTTTATTTACTGTAAAGAAAATGTTTTGCCATGAGAAATCCTTCTGTTTTTCTTTCTGTATGTTGTGTAGAAGGATGATGAGGCCATTGTGTAAATGAAAATGTTAATAAAGAAGCTAGCCCTGTGAAGTAGAGTTGGACATATTGGTGTTGTGTTGTTTCTACTTAAGACTGATCAAAGATCAAACAGCAATGCCTTCTGCGAACTCAGCGGGGTGCTTTATTTAGCCAATTGGATCAAGGTAATCATCAGATTATCGCATTCACATGGACACAGGACAACCCTGCACATGGAGACTGAAGGACGAGGGTGTGTGCGTATGTGCGTGTGTGTGTGTGCGTGTGCATGTTTGTTCTGTGACTTTAGATGTAAAAAAAAATCTAAACTTCAGATTCTAGGTGTTTTTAGTTGTTAAGCGACCAAAGGATCCGCCATTAACTACGTTACCAAAGGATCCGCCATTAACTACTTTACCAAAGGATCTGCCATTAACTACATTACCAAAGGAGCTGCCATTAACTACATTACCAAAGGATCCGCCATTAACTACATTACCAAAGGATCTGCCATTAACTACATTACCAAATGATCTGCCATTAACTACATTACCAAATGATCTGCCTACGTTACCAAAGGATCTGCCATTAACTACATTACCAAAATATCTGCCATTAACTACGTTACCAAAGGATCCGCCATTAACTACGTTACCAAAGGATCTGCCATTAACTACGTTACCAAAGGATCTGCCATTAACTACATTACCAAAGGATCCGCCATTAACTACATTACCAAAGGATCCGCCATTAACTACGTTACCAAAGGATCTGCCATTAACTACATTACCAATTCCAATGTCGTCATTAAAGCACCTTTGCAAGACTTCCTTGATAAATATACTAATTTAATTGTGACATTTGATGTCTAATTGTCTATGACATTATGTGATTGTCTGTGTCCAGTGGTAAACAGTAAATCCTATAATCTATAAACTGAGGAGACAACCAGACAAGCCAGAGCCCAGTCATTCATCTTACCATTCAATGTCCAACAGAGATACAAAAACGTTGTATCTATAGGCGATCATCACATATTTTGTCAAGTCGCCAACCAGTTCCATGCAGCTGCTAGATTCTGTTTCACTTGGGCTGCGTTTACACAGGCAGCCCAATTTTGGTCTTTTTTCCACTAATTGGTCTTTGACCAATCACATCAAATCTCTTTCACAGTGAGGAGGAAAAGATCTGAATTGGGCTGCCTGTCTAAATGCATCCTTGGCCGTAATATTTATATTTATAATCAGCATTACATCCCATTGATGGCTGAAATGTTTGAGGTAGTGAGGAGGTATTTGGAAAGGCACAATCCTGTACCACAAATCAAGGTTCTGATTCCAGGTCAAGTCAGAGGGGAGACCTATAGAGAGCAGAACAGCAGTAGGTGTTATTATAGTACTGTAAAGGACCAAGTTGGGGCTTGGGGGGTAGTTAGTGGGTGTGTGGAGTATCTAGCTAGTGTGTGGGGGCTTGAGGGGTAGTTAGCGGGTGTGTGGGGTAGTTAGCTAGTGTGTGGGGGACTGAGAGGCAGTTAGCGGTGTGTGGTGCATATGGCTAGTGAGTGGGTCATGAGGGGTAGTTAGTAGGTGTGTGGGGTAGTTAGCTAGTGCGTGGGGGCCTGAGGGGTAGTTAATGGGTGTGTGGGGTAGCTAGCTAGTAAGTGGGGGCTTGAGGGGTAGTTAGTGGGTGTGTGGGGTAGCTAACTTGTGAGTTAGGGGCTTGAGGGGTAGTTAGTGGGTGTTTGGAATAGCTAGCTAGTGCGTGGGGGCCTGAGGGGTAGTTAGCCAGTGAGTAAGGTCTTGAGGGGTAGTTAGTAGGTGTGTGGGGTAGCTAACTTGTGAGTTGGGGGCTTGAGGGGTAGTTAGCGGGTGTGTAGGGTAGTTGGCTAGTAAGTGGGGGCCAGAGGGATAGTTAGTGGGTGTTTGGTGTAGCTGCAGGCAGCGGTAAAGGGGCCAACAGTAGGTGGTATTTTGGTATTGTGGTTAACCAGCAGGTCTGAGCAGATAAGAGGCCAAAGGAGGCTTTAGATTAGCATCGTTAGACAGCCTTGAGAACAACTATACAGTCCTGGAATTACGTCACTAAGGGGGGGTATGAGCTGAATCAGGGGAAAGCGGTACCCACTAAGCAAGCATCGTGACGTCCATTACAATACCTTCTGTTTCCCACAGAGAGCGTTAGATTATATCTGTTCTCTTCTACCTTTCCTAGCTGGAAAAGCACCAGGAAACACAGTGGCTAGGAAAAACTCCCTAGAAAGGCCAAAACCTAGGAAGAAACCTAGAGAGGAACTAGGCTATGTGGGGTGGCCAGTCCTCTTCTGGCTGTGCCAGGTGGAGATTATAACAGAACATGGCCAAGATGTTCAAATGTTCATAAATGACCAGCATGGTCCAATAATAATAAGGCAGAACAGTTGAAACTGGAGCAGCAGCACAGCCAGGTGGACTGGGGACAGCAAGGAGTCATCATGTCAGGTAGTCCTGAGGCATGGTCCTAGGGCTCAGGTCCTCCGAGAGAGAGAAAGAAAGAGAGAAAGAGAGAATTAGACAGAGTACACTTAAATTCACACAGGACACCGAATAGGACAGGAGAAGTACTCCAGATATAACAAACTGACCCTAGCCCCCCGACACGTAAACTACTGCAGCATAAATACTAGAGGCTGAGACAGGAGGGGTCAGGAGACACTGTGGCCCCATCCGAGGACACCCCCGGACAGGGCCAAACAGGAAGGATATAACCCCACCCACTTTGCCAAAGCACAGCCCCCACACCACTAGAGGGATATCTTCAACCACCAACTTACCATCCTGAGACAAGGCCGAGTATAGCCCACAAAGATCTCCGCCACAGCACAACCCAAGGGGGGGAGGGGGGGGGGGGGGCGCCAGGAAGATCACATTAGTGACTCAACCCACTCAAATGACGCACCCCTCCCAGGGACGATATGAAAGAGCCCCAGTAAGCCAGTGACTCAGCCCCTGTAATAGGGTTAGAGGCAGAGAATCCCAGTGGAAAGAGGGGAACCGGCCAGGCAGAGACAGCAAGGGCGGTTCGTTGCTCCAGAGCCTTTCCGTTCACCTTCCACTCCTGGGCCAGACTACACTCAATCATATGACCCACTGAAGAGATGAGTCTTCAGTAAAGACTTAAAGGTTGAGAACCGAGTTTGCGTCTCTTACATGGGTAGGCAGACCATTCCATAAAAATGGAGCTCTATAGGAGAAAGCCCTGCCTCCAGCTGTTTGCTTAGAAATTCTAGGGACAATTAGGAGGCCTGCGTCTTGTGACCGTAGCGTACGTGTAGGTATGTACGGCAGGACCAAATCAGAGAGATAGGTAGGAGCAAGCCCATGTAATGCTTTGTAGGTTAGCAGTAAAACCTTGAAATCAGCCCTTGCCTTGACAGGAAGCCAGTGTAGGGAGGCTAGCACTGGAGTAATATGATCAAATTTTTAGGTTCTAGTCAGGATTCTAGCAGCCGTATTTAGCACTAACTGAAGTTTATTTAGTGCTTTATCCGGGTAGCCGGAAAGTAGAGCATTGCAGTAGTCTAACCTAGAAGTGACAAAAGTATGGATTAATTTTTCTGCATCATTTTTGGACAGAACATTTCTGATTTTTGCAATGTTACGTAGATGGAAAAAAGCTGTCCTTGAAATGGTCTTGATATGTTCTTCAAAAGAGGGATCAGGGTCCAGAGTAACGCCGAGGTCCTTCACAGTTTTATTTGAGACGACTGTACAACCATTAAGATTAATTGTCAGATTAAACAGAAGATCTCTTTGTTTATTGGGACCTAGAACAAGCATCTCTGTTTTGACCGAGTTTAAAAGTAGAAAGTTTGCAGCCATCCACTTCCTTATGGACTGCATCCTATGTGGCAGGCCGCTCCTACCAGGTGATGTGGAGAGGATCTGTGTCTGCCCCATGCACTCTCACTACTGGTGTCCCCCAGGGGTCGGTTTAGGGTAGGCCCTCTCCTCTTCTCTCTATACACCATTGGCGCCGTCCACTCGCTCCTGCAGTGACTCGCTCCTCTACAACCCTCAAACACAACTCTAGACCTCAAAGCCAGTTTCATTGCTTTTCTCCATTGTTCCCCTCTATTCAGGGAGAGATTTAGACCTGGGACACCAGGTGGATGCAATTTATTATCAGGTAGAACAGAAAACAGGCAGGCCACCTCTGGTCTCTTGGCCCTTGCACCCCTACGGGAGGGCAGCTCCGGTCAGCCCAGTCCAAGCTCTTCTCTGTCCTGGCACACCAATGGTGTAACCAATTTCCCCCTGAAGCTAGGACAGCAGAGTCCCTGGCCATCTTCTGAAAACATCTGAAACCCTACTTCCTTAAAGAGTATCTTAATAATCTCATAGCATTCCCCCTTTCGCACCCCCTCCTCACCACTTTCCCCCTTTATTGAGTAAACATCTATGTGTGGTTGTCCCACTTAGCTATTTTAAGATTAATGCACTAACTGTAAACCTTTCTGGATAAGAGCGTCTGCTAAATTACTAAAATGTAAATGAATTCAATTGAAATTGAATGTAAAAACTGTATGCAATATTCCTAAGATTCAGTTTAAAATCATGAAATACTTTTTTGAAATACAATTTTAGCGTTAGGGTAAGGGGAAATGATCTCCTAACCTGCCATGAGAAGTCACTTCTGGCCTTAACTGTATCAAAGTGGCATGTTTGCAGGGAGTCCCATTATGATGTAACTCAAAGAAGCTGTCCTCTGCTGCAGTCTACTGGTGCAGATAGGTACTGCTCTGCTCCCTCATACTGTCATTCTACAGCAGATATCACTATCCCAATGTCTCCTTTGGTATTCCCCTGGACTTTTGTCCTTTGTTTAGTGATGTCATAGTTTGACCTCTAACCCAGAGCTCTGGGGTCAAACACGTAACCATCAAAGACACAGATAAACATTTTCTGAACTATGTTCATCTAGAGAGAGAGAGCCCTCTGCTGTGAGTATGTTTTAGTAGCTAGTCAGTGTCTTGTGTCTTAATGAGAGGGGGTATTGTTTGGGCCCTGCCCTGAATACCCATCACACCGTACCAGGCTGATACAACGACATCACCCAATAACAAACACACACACACACACACACACACACACACACACACACACACACACACACACACACACACACATTGGGTTGGAGTCATTAAAACTCCACAAATTTCTTGCAAACAAACTATAGTTTTGGCAGGTCAGTTAGGACATCTACTTTGTGCATGACATAAGTCATTTTTCCAACAATTGTTTAGACATTTTATTTCACTTATAATTCACTGTATCACAATTCCAGTAGGTCAGAAGTTTACATACACTAAATTGACTGTGCCTTTAAACAGCTTGGAAAATTCCAGAAAATGATGTAATGTCTTTAGAAGCTTCTGATAGGCTAATTGACATAATTTGAGTCAATTGGAGGTGTACCTGTGGATGTATTTCAAGGCCTACCTTCAAACTCAGTGCCTCTTTGCTTGACATCATTGTAAAATCAAAAGAAATCAGTCAAGAACTCTGGTGCATCCTTGGGAGCAATTTCCAAACGCCTGAAGGTACCACATTCACCTGTACAAACAATAGTACGCAAGTATAAACACCATGGGACCACGAAGTTGTCATACCGCTCAGGAAGGATACGCGTTCTGTATCCTAGAGATGAACATACATTGGTGCGAAAAGTGCAAATCAATCCCAGAACAACAGCAAAGGACCTTGTGAAGATGCTGGAGGAAACGGGTAGAAAAGTATCTATATCCACAGTAAAACGAGTCCTATATCGACATAACCTGAAAGGCCGCTCAGCAAGGAAGAAGCCACTGCTCCAAAATGTCCATAAAAAAGCCAGACGACGGTTTGCACATGTGGACGAAGATCGTACTTTTTGGAGAAATGTCCTGTGGTCCGATGAAACAAAAATAGAACTATTTGGCCATAATGACCATCGTTATGTTTGGAGGAAAAACGGGAGGCTTGCAAGCTGAAGAACACCATCCCAACCGTGAAGCACGGGGGTGGCAGCATCATGTTGTGGGGGTGCTTTGCTGCAAGAGGGACTGGTGCCCTTCACAAAGATGATGGCATCATGATGAGGGAAAATGATGTGGATATATTGAAGCAACATCTCAAGACATCAGTCAGGAAGATAAAGCGTGTTCGCAAATGGGTCTTCCAAATGGACAATCATACTTCCAAAGTTGTGGCAAAATGGCTTCAGGACAACAAAGTCAAGGTATTGGAGTGGCCATCACAAAGCCCTGACATCAATCCTATAGAAGATTTGTGGGAAGATCTGAAAAAGTGTGTGCGAACAAGGAGGCCTACAAACCGGACTCATTTACACCAGCTATGTCAGGACGAATGGGCCAAAATTCACCCAATTTATTGTGGGAAGCTTGTGGAAGGCTCCCCGAAACGTTTGACCCAAGTTAAACAGTTTAAAGGCAAAGCTACCAAATACTAATTGAGTGTATGTAAACTTCTGACCCACTGGGAATGTGATGAAACAAATAAAAGCTTAAATAAATAATTCACTCTACTATTATTCTGACATTTCACATTCTTAAAATAAAGTGGTGATCCTAACTGGAATTTTTACTAGGATTAAATGTCAGGAATTGTGAAAAACTGAGTTTAAATGTATTTGGCTAAGGTGTATGTAAACTTCCGACTTCAACTGTACATACACACATATACAGTACACACATATATACACACAGGCGCACAAACGCATGCACCCCCACACACACACACACACACACACACACACACACACACACACACACACACACACACACATTGTCCCCTACCCCATCAGACGTATAAGACCATCGTTGTTTTGAAGGTTAAATACACACATCTGATTGTTTGGAGGAATGAGATGTGGTGCTTTGTGGGTGGAGATGGGGGGGGGGGGCAAGAAGAGGGGAGAGAGACGTGGTGGGGGGAGATGGGAGCTGAATCTGAGATGAATATTCTGTCTGTGTAGTGTGTGTTTGTGTCAGATGAATATTCTCTCAGCTCCATTTTTTGTTGGTGGATTGAACAGTGGGACAACAGTGTGAGACAGCTGTGGCTGACAAAGACTGGAGTCAGAACAGCTAGTCCACAGAGTCAGAACACACACACACATACAGCCTTGCCAATAACAAGGCATTATTATTCAAACTATACATTAATTTAGCATTTTTTTTCAAAGAAAAGTGTGTGTGAGAGAGAGAGAGATAGAGAGAGAGAGAGAGAGAAGAGAGAGACCACTTGAATGCCACACACACATCCAGAGATCCCCCAGAGTGACAGAGAGTGAGGTAAAACAGGTGTGCAAACCTCTGAAGGAACATTGACAAACAGCATTGTTGACATTGTTACTGCTATCAGCCAATCCAATCACATTGAACAACAGATTCACTACATGGAACAACAGATAGTCCCCAAACAAATCTAAAGGAAATTTGTTCACAGCTCGTCCTCTAAGTCTGTGTGTATGTGTGTGTTTGTGTGTGTATGTGTGTGTGTGTGTGTGTGTGTGTGTGTACAACTAGAATTCAGTGAAGTGAGGACATTTTGCCGGTCCTCACTTGTAAAAAATACATTTTAGTCTTAAGGGTTAGGTTTAGGGTTAGAATTAGGGTTAGGGGTTAGTGGTTAGGTTTGGAGGTTAAGGTTAGGGTTAAGGTTAGGGTTAATTAAGGGTTAGGGAAAATAGGATTTTGAATGGTAATCAATTGTCCCCAAAAAGTCCTCACAAGTATAGTAAGACATACAGTGCCTTCAAAAAGTATTCATACCCCTTGACTTATTCCACATTTTGTTGTGTTACATTCTGAATTCAAAATTAATTTAATATTTTTTTGTCATCCATCTACCCACAGTACCTCATAATGACATAGCAAAAACAGTTGAGTCAATAGTTTGTAGAAACACTTCTGGAAGTGATTACAGCTGTGACTCTTTCTGGGTAAGTCTCTAAGAGCTTTCCACACCTGGATTGTGTAACATTTGCCATTCATATTTTCAAAATTCTTCAAGCTCTGTCAAATTGGTTGTTGATCTTTGCTATACAACCATTTTCAGGTCAAGCAGATTTAAGTCAAAACTGTAACTCGGCCAATCAGGAACATTCAACTGACTTAGGAAGGACTTTAATAAATGGATCACTAGACACTTTAATAATGCCACTTTAATCATGTTCACATATCTTTCATTACTCATCTCATATGTGTATACTATATTTTATACCATCTATTGCATCTTGCCTGTGCCGCTCGGTCATCGCTCATCTATATATTTATATGTATATATTCTTATTCCATCCCTTTTCTTAGATTTGTGTGTATTAGGTAGTTGCTGTGGAATTGTTAGATTGCTGTTAGATATTACTGCACTGTCAGAACTAGAAGCACAAGCATTTCGCAACCCTCGCAATAACATCTGCTAACCATGTGTGTGACCAATAAAATTTGATTTGATTTGATTCACTGTCTTCTTGGTAAGCAACTCCAGTGTAGATTTGGCCTTGTGTTTTAAGTTATTGTCCTGCTGAAAGATGAATTAATCTCCCAGTGTCTGGTGGAAAGCAGACTGAACCAGGTTTTCCTCTAGGATTTTGCCTGTGCTTAGTTCCAATCCGTTTCTTTTTTATCCTGAAAATCTCCCCAGTCCTTAACGACTACAAGCATTCCCGTAACATGATGTAGCCACCACTATGTTTGAAAGTAATCTGTTGTATTGGATTTGTCCCAAACATAACACTTTGTATTCAGGACAAAAAGTGAATTGCTTTGCCAAGTTATTTGCAGTGTTACTTTAGTGCCTTGTTGAGTAACAGCTTGTACTGGCTTCCTTCTTTTCATTCTGTCATTTAGGTTAGTATTGTGGAGTAACTACAATATTGTTTATCCATCCTCAGTTTTCTTCTATCACAGCCATTAAACTCTGTAACTGTTTTTAAATCACCATTGGCCTCATAGTGAAATCCCTGAGTTGTTTCCTTCCTCTCTGGCAACTGAGTTAGGAAGGATGCCTGTATCTTTGTATTGACTGGGTGTATTGATACACCATCCAAAGTGTAATTAATATATTCACTGGGCTCAAAGGGCTATTCAATGTCTACTTTTTTTTACCCATCTACCAATGGGTGCCCTTCTTTGTGAGGCATTGGAAAACCTCCATGGTCTTTGGTTGAATCTGTGTTTGAAATTCACTGCTCGACTGAGTGACCATACAGATAAGTGTATGTGTGGGGTACAGATATGAGATAGTCATTTAGCATGTTAAACACTATTATTGCACACAGAGTGTGCATTTATTATGTGACTTGTTTAGCAAAATGTTACTGCAGAACTTATTTAAGCTTGCTATAACAAAGGGTGTGAATACTTATCGATTCAAGACATTTCAGCTTGAAATGTTTTATATATATATGTAAAAATTTCAAAAAAACAACACTACTGGGTATTGTGTGTAGGCCATTGACATAACATCTCAATTGAATCCGTTTTATATTCAGGCTGTAACACAACATGTGGAAAAAGTAAAGTGGTGCGAATACTTTCTGAAGGCACTATCGCTATGTGTGTGTGTGTGAGAGAGAGAGATGTGGGGGAGGAGAGACAGAGACAGACGCGAGATGACAAACACGCTGTCTCTCCTCCATAGATTTTCTAAATCTGAATCCAATCTTCGGGGACGCGCAGCTCTCTCTGGTACCACCCCCTTCCCCATTTCGGTCTCTCTCTCCTTATTTCTCCTTCTCTTGCAGTGTGATGTGTGGTCATATGACAGGGTCTGAATACCAACACACTCGACATGAGCGAGGAGGCGTAAACCGGAGAAAACAAGTGGCTAAGTGTGTGTCGCGGACACTGAGAGAGCGTGAGCTGTTACTGGGGAACGCCTATCTGACTGAAACTGCGGAGAAGAAAATTAGTTTAAAGCAACGGGGGACACTAACTAACTAACTTTAACTATAGTTTAGGCATATCCAATCCAGCGAAGTTAAAAAATATATATATTTACAAATCGCATCGTGTTATTGCTTTCCCCTTTTCTGAGCGGTGTGTGCCCAAATCTCAGAATCGGAGGAGGCTGGGGCTTGAGGAAGCAGTTTGGACATACTTTTATTTTAAAGTTATCTTTTTTTTTTTGTTAAGCGTCATTCTAGAGCGTCAGCCCTGATTTCGGCTGGTAAACTTGAGTTGTTAGTTTGACAATGGTCGGTGAGTTGAATGAGCAGGTCCGGGAAAGACCCAGACCAAGGCCCAGCCCGGACTACCTGATGCAGTTGATGACAGACCGGAAGGTGATGAGCTCGCTGCCCAACTTCACTGGCATCTTCACTCACCTGGAGCGGCTCTTAGACGAAGGTAAGTGCTTAGCCTACAATGCATATACATTTTTAAAGATTTACAAAAAATATGATAGGTCTATAATTAGCAGTGGTAGAAAAAGTAGCAAATTGTCATTCTTGAGTAAAAGTAAAGATACCTTAATAGAAAATGACTCAAGTGAAAGTCACCCAGTAAAATACTTATTGAGTAAATGTCAGAAATGATTTGGTTTTAAATATACTTAAGTATCAAAAGTACATTTTAGCAATTACATTTATTTAAGTATCAAAAGTAAAAGTACAAGTATAATTAATTTCTAGTTCCTTATATTAAGCAAAGTAGATGGCCATATTTTCTAGTTTAAAAAATTTATATACAGATAGCAAGGGGCATGCCACAACTCAGAAATAATTTACAAACGAAGCATGTGTTTAGTGAGTCCACCAGATCAGAGGCAGTAGGGATGACCAGGGATGTTCTCTTGATAAGTTTGTGAATTAGATCATTTTATTGTCCTGCTAAGCATTGAAAATGTAATGGAGTATGTATGGAGTAAAAATTACATCATTTTCTTTAGGAATGTAGTGAAGTAAAAGTTGTCCAAAATATGAATAGTAAAGTACGGATACCCCAAAAACAACTTAGTACTTTAAAGTATTTCTACTTAAGTACTTTACTCCACTGATAATTAGTTGGTTGATATTTCAACTATGTTGTTTGGTGAGATACTGTGACACACATTAATAAACAGACACACCATAGACATTAAGAGAGACACACCAGGCAGTTGGTGATGTGAACAAACGGACAGTTGTTAGTCTGGGTCGGTGACCTATTGTGCAAGGCGGTGTGAATGTGGCGGCCCATCCCCGGTTAGTCACGAGGCTCAGTACTCGGTCAACGGGATGTCAACCTGAAAATACTTGACTTTGGAGAGCGTGCTTAGACTTTATGTATGTGAATAGAGAGCCAGTAAACTCTGTGTGTGTGTGTGTACAGTATGGCTGATTGATTGATTGATTGTAGTCTTTGAAGAGGACCCCCATCACAATAACCAAAAACACTCCAAGCAGGTCAAACAACATAGTAACAAACAATGAGATGTCCTGTGGAATTAATAATCAGATTATATTGATTTTGACAAAGGACAAGGAGAGGGGGAGAAATAACGTAGAAATGACTGAGAGGAAGACAACGGGAGAAAGACAAGAGGGGGAGAGGCCGGGGAGGTATTTGTGCTTGGCTTTATCTCTACACTTCAACCTGCCATTACACTATCTAGAGTTCTCTCTGTATATATATATATATATATATAGACTGCACATACTCACTCACACTCATGCACCAGCTCTCTTTCCATTCTGCAGCCACATTATTCTTATTGTGCCAATTTTAACTACTGTGGCCGTCTCATCCAAGACACATTTCCCGTGTGTGTGTGTGTGTGTGTGTGTGTGATATGTACGCAGGGCTCTAAATTATTTATTTTTATTGGGAGCACAATTTAGGAGCACCAGAAAATACGATTTTTATTTTATTTTATTGATGTACAGCCTATATGAAATCTAGCTACTTTTAAAACACATGTTGTACCCCAGAAACGAATATGCAACACTGTAAAGACAGTTTGTTATAAAAGCTAAGATGTTGCTACGAATACCTGTCATTGAAATGACAAAGTCATTAGTGGAATATTAGGTTTCAACGTTGTGTAAAAGCGCTATTTTACGATTTTACATTACTGTTGTAATGTTTTATTTCACTTTTCTTTTTTGTTGACAAACAAAAACACAATAAACCCACTTAACATTGACATACATTTCCACCATCATTATGTTGTTTCTGTCTGTAGCCAGATTTCTAAACAAATATTTAAATGATAAAAGCATTTGATTCTACTAATATTTACATACATGCATTTCCACCAACATTAATGACGTCACACTTGCTCAGACCTACGTTCCAATCGTACCCGCATCCAAATGTTGTTTCTAATGCTTGTAACACTCTGACTTCAAATTGTGTTATGACGTTTCTGTCTGTAGCCAGTTTCAAAAAGAAAAAGAAAGCATTTGATTGGTCCAGTATTTAAGTAATAGCTTTTTCAATATAAGCGCAAAAATTATATTGTCCAACCCATTGAGTATCTCACGGCACCCTGTCTTGAAATGTGCAGATAGATGGATTAAAAGTAAATGTATATTGTAAAACTTCTGACAGCCACTTTCTAACTCTGCCTAAAACTTTTGGACTTTATAGTACTCCCAGAAGGCATGTGTCATTGAGTCACTGTTAGTTTTACACTTAAGACATGACTCTGAAGTTTTGCTGTAGAATTTGTATAATACATTTTATACATTAGTTTATACTGGATTAAGCGTACATTTGAGGTAACTGTGTCATTTTCTATGTCTTGGTTCCAATAGTTTATATTTTTTTCGAAGAGATTGTCAGTTGGACATTACCTATCATCTTAGTATATTTTTCTGTCTCAAATAGGATTGCTCTGATGTCCAAAAGCTTTCAGGTCAAAATGTTGTAATATAAAACTTAAGTTGCAAATATTTGAAAATGTCTACGTTGGTCAGTCCAAAATGGCTTTTTAATCCTGTCATGGAATTAATTGTATTTCCTAATTATCAAGTCATTTCTGGTTTCTATGCATTTAGTTTTCAATGTGGGCCAATTTATTGGTGAATTCTGAAAAGCTATTCAAGGATTGTTCCAAAGGGATGTGCTTTTAGGGAGTGATTTTGGTCCTTGTAGGATCCGTTTCACTTTCTTCCATGTCATAATGTTAACTATGAAGTTGTTATAGTGTTCTTAACTATGAAGTTGTTATAGTGTTCTTAACTATGAAGTTGTTATAGTGTTCTTAACTATGAAGTTGTTATAGTGTTCTTAACTATGAAGTTGTTATAGTGTTCTTAACTATGAAGTTGTTATAGTGTTCTTAACTATGAAGTTGTTATAGTGTTCTTAACTATGAAGTTGTTATAGTGTTCTTAACTATGAAGTTGTTATAGTGTTCTTAACTATGAAGTTGTTATAGTGTTCTTAACTATGAAGTTGTTATAGTGTTCTTAACTATGAAGTTGTTATAGTGATCTTAACTATGAAGTTGTTATAGTGTTCTTAACTATGAAGTTGTTATAGTGTTCTTAACTATGAAGTTGTTATAGTGTTCTTAACTATGAAGTTGTTATTGTGTTCTTAACTATGAAGTTGTTATAATGTTCTTAACTATGAAGTTGTTATAGTGTTCTTAACTATGAAGTTGTTATAGTGTTCTTAACTATGAAGTTGTTATAGTGTTCTTAACTATGAAGTTGTTATAGTGTTCTTAACTATGAAGTTGTCATTGTGTTCTTAACTATGAAGTTGTTATAGTGTTCTTAACTATGAAGTTGTTATAGTGTTCTTAACTATGAAGTTGTTATAGTGTTCTTAACTATGAAGTTGTTATTGTGTTTTTAACTATGAAGTTGTTATAGTGTTCTTAACTATGAAGTTGTTATTGTGTTCTTAACTATGAAGTTGTTATAGTGTTCTTAACTATGAAGTTGTTATAGTGTTCTTAACTATGAAGTTGTTATAGTGTTCTTAACTATGAAGTTGTTATAGTGTTCTTAACTATGAAGTTGTTAATGTGCTTCGCTCCATCCTTTGAAAACAGACACGTGAGAAGATTCTGGGGAAAAGCATGCACCTCTTCAATATGTACCCATTCTTCCTCTCTAGTGCATTAAACTATACGTTGTAAGTAAAAGCCTTGGGTTGTGAGTTAATATAACTCCAAATCTGGGAGGTTAAAACCACCCTCAGATTTAGGGACATGTATACTTTTTTAAAGAATGTCTTCGGTGGGGTAATTGGTATTACTGAAAATAAATATAGAAACCTTCGGAGCTATGTCATTCTAAAGATGTTTATTCTACCTGTAAGATTTACGAGGAGATTTTTCAATTTAATTAGATCTGCCTTAACTTTATTTCATTACTCAACAACATTATCTTTATATATTTGTTGTTTGTTGTCACTTATTAAGCTTCCAAAGTATTTCATACTTTTTTGTTGTCCACTTAAAGGATTGCTGTAAATCAAGAGTTATTTTTCATATTGCCCTTATTAAAAGAATTCCACGTTCATTTTATATCCTGAGATTTTAGAGTATTCCGAAAATATTTTTAACAAGGGGGACATTGAGTTTTCAATATTAGTGAGTCATATCAGGAGATTTTTAGCAAATAAGTTACGTTTGTATTCCTGTTTGCCAATACTGGTACCTGTTACATTTTGGGGCCTGTTTAATTCTATCTGCAAGCAGTTCAATTGCCAGTGCAAACATGAGGGGGGAGAAAGGACATCCCTGTCTCAAGTCAAATCCAACTTTATTTGTCACGTGCCAAATACAACAAGTGTAGACCTTACCCTGAAATGCTTACTTACAAGTCCTTAATCAACAGTGCAGTTCAAGAAGAGTTAAGAAAATATTTACCAAATAAACAAAAATAAAAATTAACACAATAACGAGGCTATATAAAGGGGGTACCAGAACTGAGTCAGTGTGCGGGGGTACAGGGGCTGGGAGACTAGTCAGGATCGAGGGAAAGATGAACGGCGCAGAGTAAAAAGAGATCCTTGATGAAAACCTGCTCCAGAGTGGACTAAGACCCTAAGCAAACAGCCAAGACAACGCAGGAGTGTGAATACCTACTGTATTGTATATAAAACGTGTGAACATGTAAGCTGGGCAAACATTTAACAGAGAACACACAGAAAACATAAAGCAAGTACTTATTTGTACTTTTTAGGGATTTTAAGCTCCTACTCCACTAATGTACAGTCGTGGCCAAAAGTTTTGAGAATGACACAAATATTAATTTTCACAAAGTCTGCTGCCTCAGTTTGTATGATGGCAATTTGCATATACTCCAGAATTTTATGAAGAGTAATCGGATGAATTAAAATGAATTACGAAGTCCCTCTTTGCCATGCAAATGAACTGAATCCCCCAAAAACATTTCCACTGCATTTCAGCCCTGCCACAAAAGGACCAGCTGACATCATGTTAGTGATTATCTCGTTAACACAGGTTCATGAGTGTTGACGAAGACAAGGCTGAACATCACTCTGTCATGCTGATTGAGTTTGAATAACAGACGGGAAGCTTCAAAAGGAGGGTGGTGCTTGGAATCATTGTTCTTCCTCTGTCAATCATGGTTACCTGCAAGGAAACACATGTCGCCATCATTGCTTTGCACAAAAAGGGCTTCACAGGCAAGGATTTTGCTGCCAGTAAGATTGCACCTAAATCAACCATTTATCGAATAATCAAGAACTTCAAGGAGAGCGGTTCAATTGTTGTGAAGAAGGCTTCAGGGCGCCCAAGAAAGTCCCGCAAGCACCAGAACTGTCTCCTAAAGTTGATTCAGCTGCGGGATTGGAGCACCACCAGTACAGAGCTTGCTCAGGAATGGCAGCAGGCAGGTGTGAGTGCATCTGCATGCACAGTGAGGCGAAGACTTTTGGAGGATGGCCTGGTGTCAAGAAGGGCAGCAAACGGCAGCACTTCTCTCCAGGAAAAACATCAGGGACACACTGATATTCTGCAAAAGGTACAGAGATTGGACTGCTGAGGACTGGGGTAAAGTAATTTTCTCTGATGAATCCCCTTTCCGCTTGTTTGGGGCATCCGGGAAAAAAGCTTGTCCGGAGAAGACAAGGTGAACGCTACCATCAGTCCTGTGTCATGCCAACAGTAAAGCATCCTGAGACCATTCATGTGTGGGGTTGCTTCTCAGCCAAGGAAGCCAATTTTGCCTAAGAACACAGCCATGAATAAAGAATGGTACCAACACATCCTCCGAGAGCAACTTCTCCCAACCATCCAGGAAAAGTTTGATGACGAACAATGCCTTTTACAGCATGATGGAGCACCTTGCCTTAAGGAAAAAGTGATAACTAAGTGGCTCGGGGAACAAAACATCGATATTTTGGGTCCATGGCCAAGAAACTTCCCAGACTTTAATCCCATTGAGAACTTTTGGTCAATCCTCAAGAGGCGGGTGGACAAACAAAAACCCACAAATTCTGACAAACTCCAAGCATTGATTATGCAAGAATGGGCTGCCGTCAGTCAGGATGTGGCCCAGAAGTTAATTGACAGCATGCCAGTGCGGATTGCAGAGGTCTTGAAAAAGAAGGGTCAACACTGCAAATATTGACTCTTTGCATCAACTCCATGTAATTGTCAATAAAAGCCTTTGACACTTATGAAATGCTTGTAGTTATACTTCAGTATTCCATAGTAACATCTGACAAAAATATCTAAAGACACTGAAGCAGCAAACTCCGTGGAAATTAATATTTGTGTCATTCTCAAAACTTTTGGCCACGACTGTACTGTACCAAAAATCTGTGGATTATGTCATTGTAAATACATTGGAGAAAGACTGCCACTTAAATACTGTCGTCAGTTTGCAATACCTTTGAATTAAAGTATAGTGCGTGGTGGGTCTCTATTGGGTGCACTGAGAGACCTAAGTGAGATGGGTGGAGGCACCACACATACTTCAGGGAAGTGTCTGATGCCCCCCAGCTCCCCCATCCCGATCCACTCTCGCCAATAACCACTGTTGGATCTTAACTATGTTTACAAGGAATAATACAAATTCAGAAAGTATTCAGGCCCCTCGACTTTTTCCACATTTTGTTACGTTACAGCTTTATTTTTATTTATTTATTTGATTTTTTATAGAATTTTTACCCCCTTTTCTCCCCAATTTCGTGGTATCCAATTTTTAGTAGTTACTATCTTGTCTCATTGCTACTACTCCCGTACGGACTCAGGAGAAATGAAGGTCGAAAGCCATGTGTCCTCCGAAACACAACCCAACCTTAACACAGCGCGCATCCAACCCGGAAGCCAGCCGCACCAATGTGTCGGAGGAAACAGTGCACCTGGCGACCTGGTTGGCGCGCACTGCGCCCGGCCCTCCACAGGAGTCGCTAGTGCACGATGAGACAAGGATATCCCTATCGGCCAAACCCTCCCTAACCAGGACGCCATTTGTGTGTCACCCCATGGACCTCCCGGTCGCGGCCGGCTGCGACAGAGCCTGGGCTCGAACCCAGGGTCTCTGGTGGCACAGCTAGCGCTGTGATGCAGTGCCCTAGGCCACTGTTTCACCCTTTACAGCGTTATTCTAAAATGGATTAAATAGTTTTCCCCCCTCATCAATCTACACACAATACCCCACAATGACAAGGCAAAAACAGGTTTTTAGAATTTCTTTGCAAATGTATTACAAATAAAAAACAGAAATATCACATTTTAGGTAGATATTCAGACCCTTTACTCAGTACTTTGTCAATCTACTTTTTTTTAACAACAGATTGTAGCAGTTTGTTAGTTTTGGTGGGCACGGTGAACTTTAGTATTGTTTTCCCGGAGAGCATTTAACTGTTCATTACTCTCGTTTACATTCCCAAGTTGCCCTTTGTCCTTTCCTTTGACGGAGGCCATGATCTGTTGGGTTCGTGTTGCTGCACTGTTTCCAAACTGATTGGTTCACTGTTGTACAAAATTGATTGCTCACCCTCTCCCAGTTGCTTGGGAATATGTTGATTTATCAAGTTGAGGCTTGATTGTTTCTACATATAACCACAGTTTTGTCGGTATGCACCTCACTATTTTCCTATTGAGATGCATTGCATTGCATTGAACATATTACACTCTCTTTGAGAATGTCAGGTTTGTGATGACGAAATGCAAAAGATCTGCTGTTCATTGATTGCTATGATCATTGACACAGATTATATTGACCAGACGCTCTAGTGGCTGCTCTAACATTGAAAATAAATGTCTTCAAAAATGGAAGGCAGTCGGGAGGAGGCAAGATCAGGTGGGACTAGGGCTGTGTCAGCTGGTGATTGTCAAGCAAATAATTGCCGGTCTCATGGTAATTTACCATTAATTAACATAAATACGTTTAGCATCTCCCGGCTTCCTCGCGTAGACTACAAGCCACTGATGCAGACCAGTGGAACATCTACATTTTAATAAATACATTTAATATAGCCAACACCATCACAATAAATCCATTATTTATTTTAAAACGGTCTAAAGAAACACGATATGAAGTAAATCTAGTCTATTTCAGAAGAACAGAATATCATACTCTGACTTGTCCCTCTGGCTATGCCATATGCTTGTGTGCTACACTAGTTCATTTAGCAGACAATTTGCTTAGAATTCCTTGAAATTATTTTATATTTATTTCTGAGGGAATGTGTTCACAAAAGGAGTGCGTTAACAAAGAAACAGGTTCTCCTATATGCTTAATTAAGAGTTATTTATGCAACTTTAGTTGTGATTGAAACGCTAGGCTATATGTTTTGATTTTAAAAACATTCTAAGGCTGATGATGATGCGACTTTAATTATGATTTGTAAAGAGTCACATGAAAGGCATGAACTCTGCTTTGATTTTGAGCAGGCTGCACACACTTCATCAGTCTCTCATTCACAATTTGACAAGCACTTGATAATATTCTCACCCATCCTCGAATTTCCTGGCGGCATCCCACTTGTGTGGCTGTAATGCTCCCTAAAAAAATCCATGCCTTTTGCGGCCAAAGTGGCACTTTGTGCCCTTGGGCTGAATATTATAATTCCCATCTCCTGACTGCCAATCGCCGTGCTCCGAAGCACCTCTCACTCACATGGCTCTCTCAGATATCTCAATTCTTATTAGCCAATGCCTGTCACATGATCGGATCCTTCTCACAGGTATCTCAGCTCTAAAGTAGGCTACAAGTGAAAACAGACACATCAGAGACGCAACTGCGTGTGTCCTTCTAATCGAATTCCGAGGCACATATTGAAGATGTTAAAAGAACTGTCCACATTTACTTTTCATCAGCCAACAAGATGAGTAAGCCTAACGAACAGAAAAAACACTAGCCTATGTAAATCTACTATCCCCCATAGTACAAAAGTTGACCTATGCTACTTGTCCTTCTGTGCGAGAAAGAAATATTTGGAATATACTCCGGGACAACTGTCTGTTCCCAGTCCACCTGGTCATGCTGCTGCCCCAGTTTCAACTGTTCTGCCTGCGGCTAGGGAACCCTGACCTTTTCACCGGACGTGTTACCTTGTCCTGGACCTGCTGTTTTCAACTCTCTCTCTCTCTACCGCACCTGCTGTCTCGACCTCTGAAAAGCCAACTGACATTTACTCCTGAGGTGCTGACCTGTTGCACCCTCTACAACCACAGATTATTATTTGACCCTGCTGGTCATCTATGAACATTTGAACAGCCTGAACAATCTGGCCTGAAATGGACATGTGCTCTTATAATCTCCACCCGGCACAGCCAGAAGAGGACTGGCCACCCCTCAGAGCCTGGTTCCTTTCTAGGTTCCTGCCTAGCTAGGTTTTTTTTCTTAACCACCGTGCTTCTACATCTGCATTGCTTGCTGTTTGGGGTTTTAGGCTGTGTTTCTGTATAACACTTTGTGACATATGCTGATGTAAAAAGGGCTTTATAAATACATTTGATTGATTGATTGGAACGCGATAGATTCCAAATTAATACAACCACTCGCATCAAACAATCTTTTAAAAGCAATGAGGTTGATGCAACAGATCAGAACGTTTAGCTTAAAATGCTGGTAAACTATTAGGCCATTTCTTCATATTATAAGCGCAGCAATGCGCACACGGCATTAAGAGCAAATGTTCTAAAATGCAATCAATTAGCGGGAAAAGACCATTCTCAAAATGACCGCAAATGTGATTATGCATGTAAATGCATTATTATAAAGGTGCATTTTTATGGTGAAAATTGTCTTCCCCAAACTTAACTTAATTTTTAGAAGTTATTTGGCCACTTTAGTTGTGATGCAAACCTTATCAACATATAGGCCTGTGGGCTAGGCTACATGAGGTGTGTGACTATAATTTATAAGTCACAAAAAATAGGCATGCACAGTTTCCTGCCTTAATGCACACACTGGGCATCATTCACAAGTGATAATACATCATTCACAAGCGATGATGCATCATTCACAAGCGATAATGCATCATTCACAAGCGATAATGCACCATTCACAAGCGATAATAAAATACATGTAATTTATGCACTTAAATAGAGAATGGAGGATGCTTTTCCCGTGGTTCATTTGCATGCCAGGCAGGTAAGCTATACCCCTGTTGTAAAGCGAAGGAATGTGCTTAATAGTAGTAAAGTTGATAAGTAAATATAGTAGGCCTAGTGTATAGAGGGATCCTCCTCTTTTTAATAGAGGCCATCAAACTCTGTTTTATGGTGGTCATGACTCATGACTGCCGCTGTGGCGCTAATATGGTCACCGTAACACCCCTAGGTGGGACCACTCTAGCCAATGAGAGGGCAGATAAGCTTGTGAACAACGGTTTCCAATAGTTACCACAAACACAGTCTAAATTGGCTATATCGTAAAAATGCATGTTTTTTCTGTTGCTTTTTGGTCTTAATTTAAGTTTAGGGCTAGGCATAAGGTTAGCAGTGTGGTTAAGGTTAGCTTTAAAATCCAATTTTAAGAAGAGAAATTGTGGAAATAGGTGGGGTTTATAACTTTGTGGCTGAGGTAACTAGTGACGACCAGGCACATGTGTTTTTTCACAGTTTCCAGTATGTCACATCTCTTACTTATATCAGTACACTCGTAAAACCCTAATCATTACGAAACTTCTATTCAATCAACTAAGCCACACGTAGCAAATAAGCCAATCATTTTTTTGTTAACCAAATTTTACACTCTCCCTGACCTCCATACAAAAACTCCTCTCTTGGTCTGTGGTGAAAAACGCCATCTGCTGGAGAAGACAGAGTTTGGGCCCAGTTATCCCTCTCGCTTCGCCTCTTTCGCTCTGTCGTTGATCTCCCGAAGAAGCTATCGCTTACTTTTTTTCTGTTCCCCAAAATGGTTGGATATAAACTTGCCAGGTTGTTAGCTAGCCAATAAGGTAACATAACTGAACAAAGTGTAAACAAATGGTTAACGACACACGAGCAGTTTTACATTTTTATCAAGAACCGACTTACAGTAGTGAGTGCATACATTTTTAAAATACTTTTTCGTACTGGTCCCCCATGGGAGTTGAACCCACAACCCTGGCGCTGCACCGCCATGCTCTACCAACTGAGCTACACTAGAACTGCCCACGACCTGGTTTATGAATCTAAAATGAGGTCCCGGCGAGGAAGATAAAAATGTTGCACTGGTATGTTATTTTTGTACCTGGTTGGGTCACAAGCAAGCCGTTTCCACTGTAGTAATGGTGCAACCATGACACTATCAAATCTGCACTCTTTTCTCTAGGGCACTCGGAAACAACAGCGCGGCACAGCCTAATCATTAAAACAATTATTATCTGGAATATATTTTCCCTAGTTGCACTGTGCCCCCAACAACAACTGCTCCCCTGGCGCCGATAATGTTTACGTCGATTAAGGCAGCCCCTCGCACCTCTCTGATTCAGAGGCGTTGGGTAAAATGTGGAAGACACCTTTCGGTTGAATGCAGTTCAGTTGTGTAACTGACTAAGCATCCCCTTTCCCTCTCCCAAATTGGTCGCACTTTAGAGCCCTGTGTGTGTGTGTGTGTAACCAGGTGTACGTGTGAGGTCAGGTGTGTTATTAGTGGCGTATAGCTGTTATGAATATAGCTTTAGATAATTATAGTTTCAGTTATTATAACTATGTTCACACTTAGTTATCACTCAGCTTCCGTCAGGCCATAGTTATTTCACAGGGGTATGTGTGTGGTGTGTGTGTGTGCGTCTAGCCTAGCAGGTTATTATAGTGGTTGGCATGCTGTTAGTAATGCATCATGCAACAATATTGAAAGTCTGAGTCAGACAGCTTTAAACAAACACACACTGTCTCCATCTTTATTTTGTAGTGCTTGACTTTATTAATTTATTTTCTGTTTCTCTCCCTCCCTCTTGCTCTACCTCCTTGCCTCTCTTTCTTTCTCTCTCTCTCTCTTCCCTTCTCTCAATCTATTTCTCTCTCTCCCAATCTCTCTTCGCCATCTTTCTCCCTCCATCAGAGATAGGTAGAGTGCGCAAGGACATGTATAACGACTCAATGAATGGCGGTGTGGCTGCCGAGGGGCGGGACTCCGAGGAGCTGCCTGATGGGATTGGTCCAGTGGCTCAGCTGCAGGAGAAGCTCTACGTGCCCGTTAAAGAGTACCCCGACGTGAGTAGACAAACCTTTTTTCAACCGTTATAGATGTCTTTATGTCAGTGTCTAAATGAATAACAGAATATCTATCGCTTTCCATAACAGAAACGTCCAGCCCATTGGAGGGTAAGGTAAAGCCGATATGAATAGAATGGGCTTGGAACCTTTAACCCTTGCAATTTCACTGGTAAACTCATGAGTACACTCACAATGGCTGCCTGGTATTGTGATGCAATAATTTCCATGGTAAGGTATCATTTTTGTTCAAATGATGCTAACTGATGTGGCTCATGCAATGAATACATTTTCTGTAATGTCAGTTGTGTTGATTCAACAAATCTCCACACAGATTGATGGGTACACTTCCTGATTTTACTTCCTGCTTTGCTCCTAGGTTGAAGATGTCAAAGATGTTAAGACAACCGCATTCTAATATCCCATAACTCTTTGCAACAATGGGATGGTAGTTAGTAACAGCTCTGGTCCCAGATTTTTGACAATGTTGTCTTGAGCTGTATATTTTTTCAACCTAACTTTGCTCCTTACCAGCTGCTCCAATTGTTGAAAAGAATTGTCTTAGCCATCGACATCTTCAATGTAGCTCTGCTCCTATGGGTATACTTGCAAGGGCCACCAGTCCAACCATTATGCCATCATTGACCTCTATTTCTATGGTAGAGCCATCACCATGTTGCTTACTCATGTCTGGTCCATCCAGATTGGTTAACATAGATGGGGGTAGCAGTAAAGGGTAAAGGGCTGCTTTCTAAGCTCCCAGCCCTTATAAAAGTGGGTTAGAATGTATGGCTGAGGACATCAGATAGGGGTGACGACCAACAAGCTCTCACAGTCTCACTGCAGAATTAGACGTTTATCCACGTTACTCCAATGTTAAAAGTCAAAGTTGCTCCAAACGTCAAATTTCAGAGGGGTTTTGACACCCTGGGTTGACCAGTTCTGCTCAGTATCATTCTTTTTCTCCAAAGTCAAAATTCTAATTTGCTACAAACTTCAATGACAGAAGCTTCTCTTCCTTCACATGATAAAATGACAATATAACCGCGGTTAGTGCTATCCGGGATCATTGGGAAGTTCCGACCTTAACTTTTACAATGACCATTTTAAATTTCAACTTCAATGGGGTAACGTCTGAGATGGGACGTCCAAGGATCCCAAATAGCATGGACAGTGTAACCACTGGTAACACACACAGACACATGCAAACACACAGGACACACAAACCGATGGAACAGATGAGATCAGGGCTAAAAATACATTAGAATATCCCCTGTGTGTGTGTGTGTGCGCTCGCTTTAAATGGGTTATTTTGGGAAGGAAGAGAATGCATTCACATCCGTATAAAAGTGTGGGGGTCAGAGAAACAAATAAAGACAGACACAACGGGTGTGAAAGAGGAGAGCGAGAAGAGAGGCAGCTGTCTTGTTAATCTCTCAGCTCCAGTGACAGATAAGGTTAAGAGAGTCTGGCCTCACCACCACCTGCCAAAACAAACAATGACCTATTCCTGACTCACGCGCTCTAAAGTGCGACAAAATATTTTAATGCGCCAACGGGAGTTTTATTTTGGGAGCACTGCAACTATGAAAAATATCTCCCAGATAATTGTTGTAATGATAAGGCTTCACTGTACACTTTTGTTCCGTGTGCCTTAGAGGAAAAAAAGAGAATGCGGTCTCATTAGCGTCATAGTTGCGCCATTACTATAGTGGAAACTGCGCAGCGGATACAAACTTAATTGTAAGGATAATATATTGTAAACAGTTGTCATTTTTACGTTCGCTATGTAGCCCTTGTGAATTATTGTTTGTTACTTTTGACTCCCTTATATGTTCTACTGGAGCCACCTTACCTGCCTGTGCTAAACAGTTATGTTAGCTTACGAACGCGAAGACAGTTGTAGCTAATACACCCGCAGTGTTGCCAACTCCTCAGTAAGGAAAGTAGCTATTGGCTGTCCTAAAACGCGCTAGAAGTCGCTAAATGACGTCATCGCCTAATTTGCATAATTGGCCATGTGCATGTAATTTGTGATGGACGCTGTAGGAGAGAGGAATAACTCCGTGGGAGAGACAAAAAGGGAGTAAAAAACACCCTAAATATGTTTAGAACTACAAATGAACTTTCTTCTGTCGATTCATGTTTTTTTTTATGTCACAATTCCAACCCTCCTCCTTTATCCGGGCTTGGGACCGGCAAAAGTGACCCAAAAGAGACACTCTGGCAGAGTTACTTAGTTTTTTATTTAATTTGTTTGTGTTTTTTTGTGAGTTTTTTTACATTTACATCCCGCCCTGAATGTAAGCCAATTGATCTGATTATTTTATAAGCATTGCTCCTCGGAGACACAATAAAAATAGACTTGCTTTCTAATTTGACACGCTATGACGCATCTGTTTTCTCTCGTTCACTTTTCGTACTTTTTACTCCATACATTTTCCCTGACACCTAAAAGTACTCGTTACATTTTGAATGCTTAGCCGGACAGGAAAATTGTCAAGTTCACACACTTATAAAGAGAACATCCCTACTGCCTCTGATCTGGTGGACTCATTAAACACAAATGCTTTGTTTGTAAATGAGGTCTGAGTGTTGGCGTGTGCCCCTGGCTATCCGTTTAAAAAAAATACAAATAATGGTGCTGTCTAGTTTGCCTAATATAAGGAATTTTAAATAATTTTAAATAATTTGTTACTTTTGAACCTTAAGTATATTTTAGCAATTACATTTACTTTTGATGCTTAAGTATATTTAAAAACCAAATACTTTGACTTTTACTCAAGCAGTATTTTACTGGATAACTTTTACTTGAGTAATTTTCTATTATAGTATGACAATTAGGTACTTTTTCCACAAATAGTGATTTTACACAATATAGAAAACTAATATTACACAAATGACTCGTCAATACTATGTATTCGAAGTAACATTTGAGCTTTGGTAATATACTAATGTGTTTGCAGTTTTACATATTCGTTTTTAGAGCACAACATGTGCTGCAAAATAGTTTGAATATAGGCCCAATAAAGGATATATCTCAATAACGGTAAATCATATTTTCTGCACCCAACTTAAAGTTATGAGCACCAGTGCTACCAATTAAAAATGTCATGGAATATTTCATGCCCAGGCCAACCGAGACCAAGTTACCAACCAGGTCCAGGACTATTTCATGGCCAGGCCAACCGAGACCAAGTTACCAACCAGGTCCAGGACTATTTCATGGCCAGGCCAACCGAGACCAAGTTACCAACCAGGTCCAGGAGTATTTCATGGCCAGGCCAACTGAGACCAAGTTACCAACCAGGTCCAGGAGTATTTCATGGCCAGGCCAACCGAGACCAAGTTACCAACCAGGTCCAGGACTATTTCATGGCCAGGCCAACCGAGACCAAGTTACCAACCAGGTCCAGGAGTATTTCATGGCCAGGCCAACTGAGACCAAGTTACCAACCAGGTCCAGGAGTATTTCATGGCCAGGCCAACTGAGACCAAGTTACCAACCAGGTCCAGGAGTATTTCATGGCCAGGCCAACTGAGACCAAGTTACCAACCAGGTCCAGGAGTATTTCATGGCCAGGCCAACTGAGACCAAGTTACCAACCAGGTCCAGGAGTATTTCATGGCCAGCCCAACTGAGACCAAGTTACCAACCAGGTCCAGGAGTATTTCATGGCCAGGCCAACTTAGACCAAGTTACCAACGAGCCAAATAAAATACAATTTTATTGGTCACATACACATGGTTAGCAGACGTTAATGCGAGTGTAGAGAAATGCTTGTGCTTCTTGTTCCGACCGTGCTGTAATATCTAACACGTAATCTAACAATTTCACAACAACTACATTATTTTATTTTTATTTATTTGATCTAACCTTTATTTAACCAGGAAGGGCTCATTGAGATTAAAATCTATTTTTCAGCCTCCCAGGTGGTGCAGTGGTTAAGGGTGCTGTACTGCAGCGCCAGCTGTGCCATCAGAGACTCTGGGTTCACGCCCAGGCTCTGTCGCGACCGGGAGGTCCGTGGGGCGACGCACAATTGGCCTAGCGTTGTCCGGGTTAGGGAGGGTTTGGCCGGTAGGGATATATCTTGTCTCATCACGCACCAGTGACTCCTGTGGCGGGCTGGGCACAGTGCGCGCTAACCAATGTTGCCAGGTGCACGGTGTTTCCTCCGACACATTGGTGCGGCTGGCTTCCGGGTTGGATGCGCTGTGTTAAGAAGCAGTGTCTCTTGGTTGGGTTGTGTATCGGAGGAAGCATGACTTTCAACCTTCGTCTCTCCCGAGTCCGTACGGGAGTTGTAGCGATGAGACAAGATAGTAGCTACTAAAACAATTTTGGATACCATGAAATTGGGGAGAAAAAGGGGTAAAATAAAAATAAAAAAATCTATTTTTTAAAAGTACTCGTTACATTTTGAATGCTTAGCCGGACAGGAAAATTGTCAAGTTCACACACTTATAAAGAGAACATCCCTACTGCCTCTGATCTGGTGGACTCATTAAACACAAATGCTTTGTTTGTAAATGAGGTCTGAGTGTTGGCGTGTGCCCCTGGCTATCCGTGTGCCCCTGGCCAAGATAGGCAGCACCAAGTCATTACAAAAGAATTACAGACAGACAACATGAAAAACTACAAGTAATCTAGTAAAACCATTGAATTCACAAGAGTATAAAACAGCAAATTAAAATCAGTGATTTAAAAACACCTAAAACAAGTTCTTCCAGTTTAAAAGTATTTTATAAGGTGTTCCAAGACGATGGCGCAGAGTACATTTTACCAAATTCAGTTCGGACATTTGGAACAGTTAGCAGGATAAAGTCCAGCGAACGAAGAGAGTACCCACCACATTTCTGAACAATAAAAATGCACAAATAAAAAGGTAGTAAACCCAAAATGGCTTTGTAAATAAAAGTATACCAGTGACTGAGCCTAAAGAAGGCCAGCCTAAAGAAGGCCAGCAGTTTAAAATAAATCTCAAAGTGCCATGGTAAAGAGTGTCAATTGATCTCAAACACTGAGCGGAAGCATTCATATATAAAATATCCCCATAGTCTAGTAAAGGCATAAATGTAGCTGATACTAGCCTCCTTCTGGCCTTATTCCTAAAATAAAATCCCAATTTCAGCTTAAATTTTTTTGTAAGTTCTTGAATATGCAATTTAAAATAGAGGCCGTCATCATTAAAATTCCAAGATATTTATATGAGGTTACAACCTCAATCTCCTTGCCCTGGCAGGTAGTAATGGGTGAAAGGTTTAGAGGTCTATTTCTTGCATTAGAAAACACCATTATTTTAGTTTTGTCAGTATTAAGGATAAGCTTCAATTGACACAAGGTATGTTGAACAGTATAAAAAGCAGTTTGCATGTTCAGGAAAGATTTTGTAAGAGACGAGGCACAACAGTAAATAACAGTATCATCAGCATAAAAATGTATACACACAAGTGTATAGGAATGAATAAGAATATGTACATATAAATATATGGATGAGCGATGTCCGTCATAGGCTCAGGAGTATTTCATGGCCAGGCCAATTTAGACCCAAGTTACCAACCAGGTCCAGGAGTGTTTCATGGAAAGACCAACTTAGACCAACTCCTGGCCCTTCTTCTTCTTCTTCTTAAAATGTATCTCTCTCTGTGTGTGTGTGTGTGTGTGTGTGTGTGTGTGTGGTGTGTGTGTGTTTAGTTTAACTTTGTAGGTAGGATACTGGGTCCAAGGGGCCTAACAGCCAAACAGCTGGAGGCAGAAATGGGCTGTAAGATCATGGTACGAGGAAAAGGATCCATGAGAGACAAGAAGAAGGTATGTGTACACACACACGCTCACACACAGATGCAAGCCCGAACACACAAACAAAAGCATGCACGCACACACACAGCATGTGTATTTCTTTTTGGTAGTAGAGTCTAACGGGTGGAGTAGAGGTGAATAGAGCTGGGTCCGTATGTTTCTCTGCTGGTTTAGGTTCTCTGGTCAGCCTTACAATGGAGAAGCTAAAGGCAGGTGGAGCGCAGGCAGCATTCCATCCACCTCTCATGAGAATACACCCATTCCATACCTCAGAGAAACAAAGAGGGAGGGATGGAGAGATGTGGAAATTAGTTGAAAGAGTGGGTAGACATTAGAGATGAAACGGTATGGAAATTATATATCACGATTATAGTGACCAAAATGATCACAGTTATCAGTCTTATCAGTATAATCAATATTATCAGTATTATCGCGGTATTGTTAATGTGCTGGAAATGTTCAAAAAGTACTGATACAGACTGAAATCATTTCACCAAGTTCTATATTGAAAACCAACAAATAACAATAACATTAGCAGCACTATGCATTTTGTGCGCATAAACAAAGTAATAACATTAAAGATGGCACCATGTGGCCAGGAGAGGTACAAGTTTCCCTAGTGCAGGTTTAAATGAACACAACCTTCAGTAAGCAAATCAAATGTGCATATAATAGCAACACAAGTAAAGCAATGTGCATGTAAGAGCAATACAACCATATGTAAACACATCCAATGTGCATGTAAGAGCAATACAACCATATGTAAACACATCCAATGTGCAGGTGTTGACATTAAAATAACAACACACAATATGTAAACAAATCAAATGAACAGCGCTGATTGTATGTCTGTTCTCTCCTTCATGAAGAAGCAAGGTGCTGCTGGCCTAACATCCTGTATGTATGCACCTTTGTTCACATGAGATTGAAATGTAAAAATGGCATTATATTTACTTTGTCCGGTTTAAGTAGTGATCTGCGAGGGGAGGCAATGTGCCCGCTAGCACTGAACACTCTGATGGCACGCTGGTTGCTGGGATGCACAAAAGCTTCCTGGCAACCCTGGCAAGGTGAGGCTGCTCTGATGCATGGCCCCTCCACCACACCAGTGGATCCTCTTCTGCTGGAATGGGAGGCAGAGACAGGTAGACCTGGATCTCTTCTTTCACTCTGTCTTCTGGGGTGGTCGGAATCTGATCCTCTTCTGCTGGAATGGGAGGCAGAGACAGGTAGATCTTGATCTCTTCTTTCACTCTGTCTTCTGGGGTGGTCGGAATCTGATCCTCTTCTGCTGGAATGGGAGGCAGAGACAGGTAGACCTGGATCTCTTCTTTCACTCTGTCTTCTGGGGTGGTCGGAATCTGATCCTCTTCTGCTGGAATGGGAGGCAGAGACAGGTAGACCTGGATCTCTTCTTTCACTCTGTCTTCTGGGGTGGTCGGAATCTGATCCTCTTCTGCTGGAATGGGAGGCAGAGACAGGTAGATCTTGATCTCTTCTTTCACTCTGTCTTCTGGGGTGGTCGGAATCTGATCCTCTTTACCTCAACAAGGCAGCAGAGAGTTGATCTTCCTCAACAACCCAGCCAGGCCTTTCCCCTCTACTGCCTTGTTGAGGTGATCTTCCTCAACAACCCAGCCAGGCCTTTCCCCTCTACTGCCTTGTTGAGGTGATCTTCCTCAACAACCCAGCCAGGCCTTTCCCCTCTACTGCCTTGTTGAGGTGATCTTCCTCAACAACCCAGCCAGGCCTTTCCCCTCTACTGCCTTGTTGAGGTGATCTTCCTCAACAACCCAGCCAGGCCTTTCCCCTCTACTGCCTTGTTGAGGTGATCTTCCTGAACAACCCAGCCAGGCCTTTCCCCTCTACTGCCTTGTTGAGGTGATCTTCCTCAACAACCCAGCCAGGCCTTTCCCCTCTACTGCCTTGTTGAGGTGATCTTCCTCAACAACCCAGCCAGGCCTTTCCCCTCTACTGCCTTGTTGAGGTGATCTTCCTCAGTAACCCAGCCAGGCCTTTCCCCTCCGATGCCGCTGTGGGGGTGCTGGTGGTGGAGGTGCTGCTGGTGCTTTGTGGTTCTTCCCTGACTTGTGCAGCTGTCAGCTTCAAGGCCTCCTGGACACAGCTGTCAGCTTCAAGGCCTCCTGGACACAGCTGTCAGCTTCAAGGCCTCCTGGACACAGCTGTCAGCTTCAAGGCCTCCTGGACACAGCTGTCAGTGTCAAGGCCTCCTGGACACAGCTGTCAGCTTCAAGGCCTCCTGGACACAGCTATCAACTTCAAGGCCTCCTGGACACAGCTGTCAGCTTCAAGGCCTCCTGGACACAGCTGTCAGTGTCAACTTGTGCAGCCTCAGGCTCATCTACAAAGCTCCTTTTTTGAAGCGGGGGTCAATGAAACAAGCCATGTGCAAGAATCTCTTTGCATCTGTTGTTAAGGTCTTCTCTCATCTCCTTGTTCAGGGATGGCTCCATATCATCTCCTTGGTCAGGGATGGCTCCATATCATCTCCCTGGTTAGGGATGGCTCCATATCATCTCCCTGGTCAGGGATGGCTCCATATCATCTCCCTGGTCAGGGATGGCTCCATATCATCTCCCTGGTTAGGGATGGCTCCGTATCATCTCCCTGGTTAGGGATGGCTCCATATCATCTCCCTGGTCAGGGATGGCTCCGTATCATCTCCCTGGTTAGGGATGGCTCCGTATCATCTCCCTGGTCAGGGATGGCTCCATATCATCTCCCTGGTCAGGGATGGCTCCATATCATCTCCCTGGTTAGGGATGGCTCCATATCATCTCCCTGGTTAGGGATGGCTCCGTATCATCTCCCTGGTTAGGGATGGCTTCATATCCTTTTCATCTCCTTGGTCAGGGATGGCTCCTTATCATCTCCTTGGTCAGGGATGGCTCCTTATCATCTCCTTGGTCAGGGATGCCTCCGTATCATCTCCTTGGTCAGGGATGGCTCTGTATCCTTTTCATCTCCTTGGTCAGGGATGGCTCCTTATCATCTCCTTGGTCAGGGATGGCTCCGTATCCTTTTCATCTCCTTGGTCAGGGATGGCTCCGTATCATCTCCTTGGTCAGGGATGGCTCCATATCCTTTTCATCTCCTTGGTCAGGGATGGCTCCATATCCTTTTCATCTCCCTGGTCAGGGATGGCTCCATATCCTTTTCATCTCCCTGGTCAGGGATGGCTCCATATCCTTTTCATCTCCCTGGTCAGGGATGGCTCCATATCCTTTTCATCTCCCTGGTCAGGGATGGCTCCATATCCTTTTCATCTCCTTGGTCAGGGATGGCTCCATATCCTTTTCATCTCCTTGGTCAGGGATGGCTCCATATCCTTTTCATCTCCTTGGTCAGGGATGGCTCCGTATCCTTTTCATCTCCTTGGTCAGGGATGGCTCCGTATCATCTCCTTGGTCAGGGATGGCTCCGTATCCTTTTCATCTCCCTGGTCAGGGATGGCTCCATATCCTTTTCATCTCCTTGGTCAGGGATAGCTCCGTATCCTTTTCATCTCCTTGCTCAGGGATGGCTCCATATCCTTTTCATCTCCCTGGTCAGGGATGGCTCCATATCCTTTTCATCTCCTTGGTCAGGGATGGCTCCATATCCTTTTCATCTCCTTGGTCAGGGATGGCTCCATATCCTTTTCATCTCCTTGGTCAGGGATGGCTCCATATCCTTTTCATCTCCTTGGTCAGGGATGGCTCCATATCCTTTTCATCTCCTTGCTCAGGGATGGCTCCATATCCTTTTCATCTCCCTGGTCAGGGATGGCTCTGTATCCTTTTGATCTCCTTGGTCAGGGTTGGCTCTGTATCCTTTTCCACCAGAACATCACAGGTGATGTGGTCCAGGACAGGCTTGATGGCTGGCAGTGTCACTCATGTCTCTGAGGCAAGTGCATCTGTAAACTGGCTCAGAGGTTCAAGTAGCTGGCACAGTTGCTCCATGACACTTATGTTGGCATCCTTGGGCATCAGATGCCATGTTCCTCTTTCTCCAGCCAGTGTCGCACAGACCGCCTGCTGTTGGCTGAGGAAACGCTCAAGCATCTTGTGTGTAGATCCCCATTGGGTTACCACATCATGGATCAGAGCTTTCTGTGGCATGTTTCTCCTTCTCTTCCAGCTCCGTGAGAAGCCTTGGACCAGATGACGCAGGCCTTGACTGCTGTGTCAACTCTCTGAATTGTCAGAGTCTTTGAGATGGCCAGGTTCAAATGATGGCCAAAGCACCCAAGCCACAGATCTGGGAACTCTTCAAAAGCCTTGATCATGTTTGTTGCGTTGTCTGTGGTAACGCAGACCAGGTCTTTCTTGTTGATCCCCCCCACTCTTCCAGCATATTCTCAAAAACTCTCTGATGTTGTGAGCTGAGTGATCTTCTGGGAAGAACTGTGTTCCCAGACATTTTGATTCCTGTTCCAGTCTGGGGTGAGGTAATGGATAGTGAAGCTGATGTAGGGTTGAACCACCCCCACTTTCACTGGTCCAGAGGTCAGTAGTTGCAGCAAACCATGTGCCTTGAGCCAAACTTTTTCCAACATCAGTTTTAACCTGGTTGTACAGGTTTGGGATTTCAGTCATGGAAAATAATGTTTTTGATGACACTTTGTAGTGAGGCACGGCAACCTTCATCAGCCTCAGAAAGCCAGGCCCCTCAACAATGTGAAATGGCATCATGTCCTTTGCAATGTAATATGAAAGGGCTGCAGTGAGGTCTTGTGTATTTTTTGACGTGGGTGCCTAAGCAGCCTGCCTTTTAAATGCTTGCTGGAGTGTCTGTGTCACAGCTGTAGATGAGGAGGGACCAGTAGCATCACTGGGTTTGTCTGCTGCTCACCCACTCTGTAAAGAAGGGAACAGCTGTAGATGAGGAGGGACCAGTAGCATCACTGGGTTTGCCTGCTGCTCACCCACTCTGTAAAGAAGGGAACAACTGTAGATGAGGAGGGACCAGTAGCATCACTGGGTTTGCCTGCTGCTCACCCACTCTGTAAAGAAGGGAACAGCTGTAGATGAGGAGGGACCAGTAGCATCACTGGGTTTGTCTGCTGCTCACCCACTCTGTAAAGAAGGGAACAGCTGTAGATGAGGAGGGACCAGTAGCATCACTGGGTTTGCCTGCTGCTCACCCATCTCTGTAAAGAAGGGAACAGCAAATGTATTATTATTATTATTATTATTATTATTACATTATAATTATTATTATTCACACACACACACACACAGTCTATCTTCTGTGTTGCATTTGAGCATGTGCAATGACCCCATGCACAATTTACATAAATACAAATTAGTCTTAAGACAGTGATAGTAATTGCAATGAGCCCAACAATTGACATAAATACAGGAGTTTTGTATAGGAGTCTTGTATAGGAGTCTTGTATAGGAGTCTGGTAGAGGAGTCTGGTAGAGGAGTCTGGTAGAGGAGTCTGGTAGAGGAGTCTGGTAGAGGAGTCTGGTAGAGGAGTGTGGTAGAGGAGTCTGGTAGAGGAGTCTGGTAGAGGAGTCTGGTAGAGGAGTCTGGTAGAGGAGTCTGGTAGAGGAGTCTGGTAGAGGAGTCTGGTAGAGGAGTGTGGTAGAGGAGTCTGGTAGAGGAGTCTGGTAGATGAGTGTGGTAGAGGTGTCTGGTAGAGGAGTCTGGTAGAGGAGTCTGGTAGAGGAGTGTGGTAGAGGAGTCTGGTAGAGGAGTGTGGTAGAGGAGTGTGGTAGAGGAGTGTGGTAGAGGAGTCTGGTAGAGGAGTCTGGTAGAGGAGTCTGGTAGAGGTGTCTGGTAGAGGAGTGTGGTAGAGGAGTCTGGTAGAGGAGTGTGGTAGAGGAGTCTGGTAGAGGAGTGTGGTAGAGGAGTCTGGTAGAGGAGTGTGGTAGAGGAGTCTGGTAGAGGAGTCTGGTAGAGGAGTGTGGTAGAGGAGTCTGGTAGAGGAGTCTGGTAGAGGAGTCTGGTAGAGGAGTCTGGTAGAGGAATCTATAGTGTTTCTCCTGTTGAAACACTTTTACAACCAAGTTGACGACTGCCTGATTTTAAATGAACAAAATGTGTTGGTTGGGTGACTAAACTACAGAACCTTGTTATCGTGTTTAATGGACAAATAGTCTGCAGACACACAACGCATACAGCAGCAGAACAACGTGTCGTGTTCACACAAAACAAAACCCAGGCTGCGCCTGCGTCGGTCTGTTGCTAACTTTGGTTGAGGCTGGACAGAGTTTTTCAAACCGTGGTAATCAAACACAGTTTTAATGATGGGTGCGTAATACCGTGGTTTATCGTGAAACCGACTAAACGTTTCATCCCTGGTAGACATTCTGACCTTCATGAGGGGGATTATTCAATGAAATGGCTACACTGTAAAACCAAGTGTTTAGGATCTGAACACATAACTAAACACTCTTCTGTAACACGTTTTAAACACCTCAAGGCATTTAGAATGCCAATGAAACTGCATCACAGTGTTTATATTGTAAACACCAGAACGTGTTTGATCCTTGTAACACGTTTTAAACACATGAACACATTTATTCAGCACAAGACGTTCAGGTTTTAAATGCTAAACACTGGGTGTGAAGCCGTAATTTTCTATTTCCCAGCATGCCTTTCGAGGGAATGTGAGAGATACCCACTAATGACTGTGCTTGTTAGTGACAGAGACATGGTTCTTGTGTTCAATTACATCTATTCTTGAAGCCTTCACTAAGTGATTGCTTAAGTGAATGTGTTTGAATTAAAACTAAACCCTTTATGACCTCATATTATACATTTCATAAGGCCTTTAGTTATGGCCTCGTTATCCTTGACATTTTGGACTGAAAATAATGGGCCACATCAGACCTGCAATTAACAGTACGCTGGTTTGTGAAGTGATTAATAATTCCTATCGGAATCCAGCCAGAGGGAAGATATCCAAGAATTTGAATATTTGATCACAAACAAGAAAGAAATCAACCTGAAACAATGGACGCTGGGAAATATGATAATGAGGCCACTACCGCGTCTGTTTCACTCTGAGAGACTTCAAGGAAAGGAACTCTACACAGTCGAGTAACAAGAGCACTCGACGATTTGAAAATAATGATTGAATCAAATGTCCCGTTCAGTTATAGATAGGTAAGGTGACAGACATTCTTAACACTGATCTGAATAAAAGGCATAAATTTTTGTTAGGACCACAGGACAGTAGGAAAGTAAACGCTATTGTTTAAAATCTGAACACTTAGGAGATATAGGTGTTCTCCTGGTTGGAACCCGACAGGAAAAAGACGACTATCACGTTTAATCTAGCCTCAATGGCAAATCTAAATACCTAATGGTTGAGTTTTAAACACTGACATTTAGTTTATGGGTGTGTCACATGTTTCTGGTCTTACAGTGTACCGTGTCATTACAGAACTGAAGCCAATGTGGACAGTCTTCTGGGAAGCGTAAACATGTTTTATGGATGAAGGAAGATGCTCACATACACACTCAAACACAAATACACACACACACACACCGTAATATTATTGTTTTGTGTGTGTATCAGGAAGAGCTGAACAGAGGGAAACCTAACTGGGAACACCTAAGTGAGGAACTTCATGTTCTCATCACAGTGGAAGACTCACACAACAGAGCTCAGATCAAACTACAAAGAGCTACCGCAGAGGTCAAGAAACTGCTCGTACCAGCTGTGAGTACCAAGAGTTTCATGATATAATTGTGTGTGTGTCTGTGTGTGTGTCTCTGTGTGTGTGTGTCTCTGTGTGTGTGTGTGTCTGTGTGTCTGTGTGTGTGTGTCTGTGTGTGTTGGGGAGTTGGGTAATTCGCCAGGCAGCATGTATAAAGGCGTAACCATGGTAATGCATGTGAAATTAGGGGATGAATGGAGACACTGTTCACACTTTCTCTTCACTCTATCACTCCTTTCACTCCTCACACTTAATGAATTCCCTCTTCCTCTCTCTCTCTCTCTCTCTCTCTCTCTCTATTTTCTCACATCAACTCTTTCCATGTGTCCTCAACATTTCTCCCATTCTCTTAGCCTCCTACCCTCTCCCCACACCTCACACAGACACATTATTGCTAACAATGTTACTCTACTGAAATTCAACTTTGAATAGAGTAGCTATGAACCCTCAAACGAACTCTCAGATCACACTGCATTGATTTACAGTAATATAACTAATGCCCCCTGTGAACTTATTCTGTCCCGCCCCTGTCTCTTAAATTGTCCAATCAGGGTGCAGTATCAACACCAGAGAGGTTATAATGATACATGTTAAAGGTCCATTGCAGCCGTTTATATCTCAATATCAAATTATTTCTGGGTAACAATTAAGTACCTTAATGTGATTGTTTTAAATTTAGAATTGTAAAACATTTACAAAAATAGCTTCTTGGGAAAAAGCCATTTCTCCAACAAGAGTTTTGCAGTTCACAAAATAGATGGCATCATGATGATGGGAAATTATGTGGATATATTGAAGCAACATCTCAAGACATCAGTCAGGAAGTTGAAGCTTGGTCGCAAATGGGTCTTCCAAATGGACAATGACCCCAAACATACTTCCAAAGTTGTGGCAAAATGGCTTAAGGACAACAAGGTCAAGGTATTGGAGTGGCCATCACAAAGCCCTGACCTCAATCCCATCAAAAATTTGTGGGCAGAACTGAAAAAGCGTGTGTGAGCGAGGAGGCCTAAAAACCTGACTCAGTTACACCAGCATGTGCCAAAATTCACCCAACTTATTGTGGGAAGCTTATGGAAGGCTCCCCAAAACGTTTGACTCAAGTTAAACAATTTAAAGACAATGCTAGTAAATACTAATTGAGTGTATGTAAACTTCTGACCCACTGGGAATGTGATGAAAGAAATAAAAGCTGAAATAAATAATTCTCTCTACTGCTATTCTGACATTTCACATTATTAAAATAAAGTGGTGATCCTAACTGACCTAAGACTGGGAATTTCTACTAGGATTAAATGTCAGGAATTGAAAAACTGAGTTTAAATGTATTTGGCTAAGGTGTATGTAAACTTCCGACTTCAACTGTATCTGTTAGTTTAACCTGACCTAGCTGTACATCCCTCACAATCTGTTGGCCAGAGCGTAGCATAATCCAACCTTCAACCAACTGTGTCTGTGTGTGTGTGTGTGTGTGTGTGTGTGTGTGTGTGTGTGTGTGTGTGTGTGTGTGTGTGTGTGTGTGTGTGTGTGTGTGTAGGCTGATGGAGAGGACAGTCTAAAAAAGATGCAGCTAATGGAGCTCGCCATTCTCAACGGAACCTACAGAGACGCCAACATCAAGCAACGTAAGGATGACATCATCATGAAGCGCCTGTCCTGAAACTGACTTTTTGAGGGAGGTGTTTTTTTCATCTAGTAATGGATTGTCTATTTGTTCTTTCTCTCGGTCTCTCTCTCTCTCTCTATGTTTCTGTGGGTGTGTGTCTGTGTGTGTGTGTGGGTGCATGATGTGTGTAGCCACTATGGCCTTCTCCCTAGCCTCCTCTCAGCAGCCTCGGCTCATCTCCAGCCCCTCCCCTGTCATGCAGCAGGCTATGCGGAGCCCCGCCCCTGGTCAACAGCCCAACCTCATGCCTCACCTGATTCGTCAGATCCAGAGTCAGCAGGCCCTCATGCAAGGAGCCAATCAGCACGCAGCACTGATGCAGCAATCACCTGAATCAGGAGGGTTCTTCTACGCTCCCTACGAATATTCCCCCTACACCCTAACTCCATCTATACTAGAATACCCCATGGACACTACTGGTGTACTAGGTAAGCACAGATACACTGATACAGACAGACAATTATATCATGAAACTCTTGGTACTCACAGCTGGTACGAGCAGTTTCTTGACCTCTGCGGTAGCTCTTTGTAGTTTGATCTGAGCTCTGTTGTGTGAGTCTTCCACTGTGATGAGAACATGAAGTTCCTCACTTAGGTGTTCCCAGTTAGGTTTCCCTCTGTTCAGCTCACACACACACACACACACACACACACACACACACACACACACACACACACACACACACACACACACACACACACACACAGATCAAGTTGATTTGGGCATGAGGGTTGTGTTGTTGTGTTGTGACCTGGTTCTATTTCTCTCTCTGTCTCCAGGTATGGCTTTCCAAACCAAAGGCTGAGAGATGAACTCTCTCCTACACATGGACCTCTCACACACGCACACATACACACATACACACACATACAAACACACACACACACACACACACACATACAAACACACACACACACACACACACACACACACACACACACACACACACACACTGGACAGGCTTATCTGAAATGGGCCTCTTGTCTTCTTAATGATTCTGTCACTGTTTGATGATGTCACTGTTTGATGATGTCACTGTTTGATGGTGTCACTGTTAACCTCCTGTGTTTTGGTGATGTGGTTGCGCGGTGAGCAGGAGCGATGACGGCTCAGGTGCAACGCCACAATATGAGAGCCCATCCTTACCAAAGAGTAGTGAACACCGACAGAGGTCAGTTAGATCACCAGACTGTGTGAGTGGGAATACGCATTCGTGAGTGGTTTTCATTGTGTTTGCTCCACAGTGTGTGTGTGTCCGTCAGTTGACCTATGTGTGCCGCCTGCTAAGAGAGGAATGAGACCAGAATGTGAGAGGAAAGTCAAACAGTGGGGCTGTGTGTAAATGTCTAACAACAGTCTGTTGTCCCCTGCTTTTAGAATGGACCTTTCCTCCATCTGACTGTGACCTTGTGATTCTCAGAGTTCTGAGAGCTCTCTTTACATACTATGTTTCTCACTCTCTTTCTCACTGTCTCTCCTCTCCCCTCTCCCCTCTCTCTCTGTCCTTCTCTCTCTGTCCTCTCCTCTCTCTGTCCTCTCCTCTCTGTCCTCTCCTCTCTCTGTCCTCTCCTCTCTCTGTCCTCTACTCTCTCTCCCCTCTCACTCTCCCTCTCTCCCCCCTCCTATATATATATATATATATATATATACACACACACACACAGTTCAAGACGGAAGTTTACATACACCTTAGCCAAATATATTTAAACTCAGTTTTTCACAATTCCTGACATTTAATCCTAGACAAAAATCCCTGTTTTAGGTCAGTTAGGATCACCACTTTATTTTAAGAATGTGAAATGTCAGAATAATAGTAGAGAGAATGATTTATTTCAGCTTTTATTTCTTTCATCACATTCCCTGTTTACATACACTCAATTAATATTTAGTAGCATTGCCTTTACATTGTTTTACTTGGGTGAATTTGAACCCATTCCTCCTGACAGAGCTGGAGTAACTGAGTCAGGTTTGTAGGCCTCCTTGCTCGCACACGCTTTTTCAGTTCTGCCCACAAATGTTCTATAGTATTGATGTCAGGGCTTTGTGATGGCCACTCCAATACCTGGACTTTGTTGTCCTGAAGCCATTTTGCCACAACTTTGGAAATATGCTTGGGGTCATTGTCCATTTGGAAGACCCATTTGCGACCAAGCTTCAACTTCCTGACTGATGTCTTGAGATGTTGCTTCAATATATCCACATAATTTCCCATCATCATGATGCCATCTATTTTGTGAAGTGCACCAGTCCCTCCTGCAGCAAAGCACCCCCACAACATGATGTTGCCACCCCAGTGCTTCACGGTTGGGATGATATTCTTCGGCTTGCAAGCCTCCCCCTTTTTCCTCCAAATATAACGATGGTCATTATGGCCAAACAGTTCTATTTTTGTTTCATCAGACCAGAGGACATTTCTCCAAAAAGTACGATCTTTGTCCCCATGTGCAGTTGCAAACCGAAAGTCTGGCTTTTTTATGGTGGTTGTGGAGCAGTTGCTTCTTCCTTGCTGAGCGGCCTTTCAGGTTATGTCGATATAGGACTTACTTTACTGTGGATATAAATACTTTGGTACCTGTTTCCTCCAGCATCTTCACAAGGTCCTTTGCTGTTGTTCTGGGATTGATTTGCACTTTTTCGCACCAAGGTGCGTTCATCTCTAGGAGACAGAACGTGTCTTCTTCCTCCTTCCTACTATTCTTTTGTACAGATGAACGTGGTACCTTCAGGCGTTTGGAAATTGCTCCCAAAGATGAACCAGACTTGTGGAGGTCTACAATTTTTTTTGCTGAGGTCTTGGCTGATTTATTGTGGTTTTCCTAAGCAAATAGGCACTGAGTTTGAAGGTAGGCCTCCAATGTACACCTCCAATTGACTCAAATTATGTCAATTAGCCTATCAGAAGCTTCTAAAGCCATGACATAATTTTCTGGAATTTTCCAAGCTGTTAATATGCACAGTCAACTTAGTGTATGTAAAATTCTGACCCACTGGAATTGTGATACAGTGTGATATAAGTGAAATAATCTGTCTGTAATTGTTGGAAAAATTACTTGTTTCATGCACAAAGTAGATGTCCTAACCGACTTGCCAAAACTATAGTTTGTTAACAAGACATTTGTGAAGTGGTTGAAAAACAAGTTTTAATGACTCTAACCTAAGTGTATGTAAACTTGCAACTTCAACTGTATATACATACATACATACAGAACCAGTCAAAAGTTTGGACACACCTACTCATTCAAGGGTTTTTCTTTATTTGTACTATTTTCTACATTGTAGAATAATAGTGAAGACATCAAAACTATGAAATAACACATGGAATCATGTAGTTAGAAAAAATTGTTAAACAAATAAAAAATATATTTGAGATTTCTCAAAATAGACACCCTTTGCCTTGATGACAGCTTTGCACACTCTTGGCATTCCCTCAACCTGCTTCATGAGGAATGCTTTTCCAACAGTCTTGAAGGAGTTCCCACATATGCTGAGTACTTGTTGGCTGCTTTTCCCTCACTCTGTCCAACTCATACCAATCCATCTCAGTTGGGTTAGGACCATCACTCTTCTTCTTGGTCAAATAACCCTTACACAGAATGGAGGTGTGTTTTGGGTCATTGTCCTGTTGAAAAACAAATGATAGTCCCACTAAACTCAAACCAGATGAGATGGTGAATGCTGTGGTAGCCATACTGGTTTAAGTGTGCATTGAATTCTAAATAAATAACAGACAGTGTCACCAGCAAAGCACCAACACACCGCCTCCTCCTCCATGCTTCATGGTGGGAACCACACATGCAGAGATCATCCATTCACTTACTCTGCATCTCACAAAGACAGTGGTTGGAACCAAAAATCTTAAATTTGGATTCATCAGACCAAAGGACAGATTTCCACCAGTTAATGTACATTGCTCGTGTTTTGTGGCTCAAGCAAGTCTCTTCGTCTTATTGGTGTCCTTTAGTAGTGGTTTCTTTGCAGAAATTTGACCGTGAAGGCCTGATTCACGCAGTCTCCTCTGAACAGTTGAGGTTGGGATGTGTCTATTACTTGAACTCTGTGAAGCATTTATTTGGGCTGCAATCTGAAGTGCAGTTAACTCTAATGAACGTATCCTTTGCAGCAGAGGTAACTCTGGGTCTTCCTTTCCTTTGGCGGTCCTCATAAGAGCCAGTTTCATCATAGCTCTGGATGATTTTGGCTACTGCACTTGAGGAAACGTTCAAAGTTCTTGAAATGTTCCAGATTGACTGACCTTCATGTCTTAAAGTCATGATGGACTGTCATTTCTCTTTGCTTATATGGACTTGGTCTTGGTCTTGGTCAAACGCATTAAGAAGGAAAGAAATTCCACAAATGTACTTTTAACAAGGCACACCTGTTAATTTAAATGCATTCCAGGTGACTACTTCATGAAGCTGGTTGAGAGAATGCCAAGAGTGTGCAAAGCTGTCATCAAGGCAAATGGTGGCTACTTTGAAGAATCTAAAATATAACACATATTTTAATTTGTTGAACACTTTTTTAGCTACTACATGATTCCATATGTGTTATTTCAAAGTGTTGATGTCTCCACTATTATTATGCAATGTAGAAAATAGTACAAATAAAGAAAAACCCTTGAATGAGAAGGTGTGTCCCTTGCTTTCTCTCTCTCTCTCTCTTTCTTTCCTGGTTATTTCACTACTGTTCAACCTTAGATACAAGTAGTCATTTCGTTTTATATTGTCTTAAATTACACCATTCCTTTCATTTGATTTTGTCTTTTATTTATTGATGTGGTTTTATAATGATTGTTTTGTGGATCTAATGGATCAGAGACATACAGTACTTGAAGCTGAAACAGCCACCTCATAGCCGTACTCCATATGATCCTATACTGTGTAGTATATGACCCTATATTTCAAAACGACTACTGAAATCTCTATTAGGAGATTTCCGTAGTGTGTGTGTGTGTAAAGTAAGCAATACTGGACCTTCGGGGTAGGGATGGGTTTACATGAGAGAGAATTTAGATAGACATTCCGTTGTCATCTCATTGTGCGTAGCCTGTTCTTTTTTAGATAATTGTCGTTTTTGCTCATGTGCTTTCCAAAAATAAATGGATGTTTTCTATAGAGTTTAGACTGTAGACTTGAAGCTCTAATTCATATTTATGAAGCAAATGGTTCAAGGGTTGTTTCGGGTATGACTTTGTGTTTTAAAGTGATGTTGGTGTATTCTTGGTGTCACTTTGGCAACAGTAGGACTTGCCTTGCTGTGTGTCAGCTATAGTTCAACTGGTGTACATAGAGAACCAAAGATGGAGATTTAAAAAAAAATAAAAAATCTGAAAACCAATGTAAATTATTATAATTAGAAAATATCTGTTAAAAATATCTGTTATTAATTCCTTCTAAAAAAAGCACATCTCTTAGCATGTCTTGGCTCTCTGTTAACCGTAGGCCTCGTTTCTTCTCTAACAGCAGTCTGGAAATCATCGCCAGATCATTTTTAATCAATTAATTGGTCATCATTGCATTTGGTCTTTTCTGTGAAGACACCATAACGTTACACCGTGACTACTGCTAACCACTGCTTAGACGTCAGTGACACTGTCACACCCTCACAGGAAACCATACCCTCTGCTCTCTCCATGGTTTCTCAGTCTGTAATGCAGCTAGCCTCACTGTAACAGTGTTCAACCCTTCTACAAAGGCTCTTTTACGATGCCTTCATTAGCAGTATACAATCATTCATAAGTACCTATGTCAGCAGTCACTGGTTGGCATCTCACATCGTGTCACTTCATGCTGATGCCAGACCTTATGTCAACCTGCGGCTACTGACTTGTAACTGTCAATGTAGTGAAGGTTTTGTGTGTTTGTGTGACTGGAGTAGATCTTTCATGTGGTCATCTTGACACCACTAGCTGACACTAATCTCTTTCTATCTTTTTCTGTGTGTCTTTTTTATGTTCTCATTTCTTTGTGTATGTCCGTCTGTCTCCTAACCCCCCCCCCCCCCCAGCTGCCACGGCAACTAATCCCTGACCTCTGCCCACTGATGACCCACCCGTCTCCGCCCGTGCCTCGCTCGTTGCCATGCTCTGGACAGCAGCCACGCCCCTCCCCCAGAGTCACCTCTGCCTAACCAACCAGAGACCAGCGGCCATGGTAACGAACCTTCAGGACCCAATCAGGACCCAGTCACCAGCCACACCCACCCAAACACTACACTATCAAGCCATGTGCCCCTTTTAAAGGAAACCCCACAGCCAAACCACCCAACCACAACCCCCTTTAACCAAATCTCCCCAATCTGCACTGGTCAGATAACCTGGCTCTATTCCTTGCCCTGCACTGAGTCGATGTGGAGCTATAATATTATAATAATTCAATAATCCAAATAATAACAGTCATATGTGTGATCATAATTATACTTGTCGAGCACACTGACCCTCCACGGCCACTAGTCTGACTGTCCCTGTTCTCAAAACGTCACGGTCACACAAAACGTTACTTAGATCGGGTTTACCAGGTCACACCAGTTTCACACGATGTCCTCTCTAAGACTAGAGTCTCGACTGTTGCACCATGCCTGCCTTTCGACAGTGAGCTGAGCCTATCTAATGTGTAAGATCTAAGCTCTCCAGGTATAGTCTCAACCACAACGTCACAGTATTATAGATATGCGGAGAACCAAGTGCCTTTTAGTTATTTAAATAGATCTGTTACAGACCAGCCTTCTTATGAAGGCTTTCTAACCTCCATGAAAGAGGAATAACCTGACGCCATCTTTTCTATCTCTCAACACAGTGAAAGAGATGTGTATTTTGCAGAAACCATCTCAATGTTGTGATTTAACATAAACCCACATGTCTTCTGGGTTTAGAGTGAAGTGCCAAAGGGTTTGTTCCTTCCGTCTGTGCAGTAGGACCTTCTCAGAACAGTATTAATGTTGTGTGTTTATTTTATTTTGGGGAGTGGTGTTTATGTATTTGTGTGTGTGTGTGTGTGTCTGCCTTTGAGAACACACTCTATCGTATAGTGTTGTGTTATTAGATGTGTGTGTGTGTGTGTGTGTTACATATTTGAGCCCCTAACTAGCCTCTTGCCAAGCGGTTGTTTTTACTCCACACAAACCGTCTCCTTCAAGACAAAACATGGACAATACTGTACAACATCTGTAACATCTGTTTTATAATGCAATTTTATATTATATTTTTTATGTGAGAAATAACATTAAATTATGTTTTCAGATAAGAACAGTATACCTTACTATGAATATATTTTTTCATTCAGTTTAAGAGCTAATATTGCCTCCAACCAATGTGCCATTCACAAAGTGTCCAGAGTGTTTTTAAAGTCCTGATATACTGAAAACCTTCAAATGTTCTGGAAGATTCTCGTTTTTCAAGTTAATCTCAGTGTTGCTTACCTTCTGTAACGTCTGTGTGTAAAGGAGGATTAACTCTGTAGTACTGAATATTAATCTACTCTTTGTACTAACTGACCCGTCCTGTACTGTTAACCTCTTTACTCATATCTGTCTCTGCTTTGGTTTCTTTTCAAATATAAACTGTGTGAATCAGATCATTAAAAAGTGTTGTTAATGTTTAACGTTTTAAAAGCTGGTCAAAATAATAATAATAACTCTTTGTACTGGAAAACGATAACATATTATTAAACTGGTAGTTTAAAAAAAAACTAACAAACTTTGTCACTTTTTCTCTGTAGCATCTAAAGTTTCCTCAGAGCTTCCTTTCTGCGTACTAATCTTAGACACACTGCAGATACTATTGGAATACACTTATATACTTTAGAAAGAAAGTAGGCCAAGCATACTTGTTCCCCCTTCCCCCTCATCTCTCTGGCTCTCTCCCACTCAAACAGCTAGACAGATTTTAAAAAGGAGATTCCAAGGTGATGGACAATCTGAAGCAAATCGATTGTGCAACCTAACCTCACTCACTCACTCACTCACTCACTCACCACACACACCTACCTACCTACCCACACACACATGCAAACACATCTGCTGAGTGAACTATACTGGAACACTGTGGCTCTCCCTAACGTATAGTATCTCTCTCATTCCACGGTTAATTACAGCCATGTGTCATATTTTAACTGCTGTACATTCTCTGTCTCGAAGACTGCACCCAAGCACACATACAGTATATAGACCTATAAAATATTTCTTTGACAGGGCTGTCAGTGGGTTGTTCTCTCCCTGCCCTTCCTGCACCCTCTCTGGATGTAATTGAGGTAATTGAGCCCCAGGCTTGGCTCTGGGCCTGTGTTCCGGATACTGCCCCTGCAGCTGTTGGGGGAAAAGGAGTATGATCTGGCAACCCGCTGGACTAGAGTGTGGGAGCTAGAACATCAAAATGACATTCCTATGGAAGGAGAGTGGGCTAAAAGAGAACGATTGAGAATGAATGCGAGGGAGAAGAAGAAATGCCAAGGAAGAGAAGATAAAAGGTTTGCCTTTCCCCATGTGCTCCCTTTTCCTACTGCGTCATTCTCCCATTTGGGGTTTGAGGCAGATGCACCTGTCAGAAACATCTAGAACAGTGTGTGTGTGTGTGTGCTCTCGATTTTGGCTGTTCCTATTTTGTCTAGTTTTATGATGTTCAGTCCAGGATCCAGTGGTGGAAAAAGTACCTTAATAGAAAATTACTCAAGTGAAAGTAACCCAGTAAAATACTACTTGAGTAAAAGTCAAAAGTATTTTGTTTTAAATATACTTAAGTATCAAAAGTAAATGTAGAAATCGATTCAAATTCCTTATATTAAGCAAACCTGGATAGCCAGGGGCACACCTACACTCAGACGTCATTACATATAGCCAGGGGCACACCTACACTCAGACATCATTACATATAGCCAGGGGCACACCTACACTCAGACATCATTACATATAGCCAGGGGCACACCTACACTCAGACATCATTACATATAGCCAGGGGCACACCTACACTCAGACATCATTACAGATAGCCAGGGGCACACCTACACTCAGACATCATTACAGATAGCCAGGGGCACACCTACACTCAGACATCATTACATATAGCCAGGGGCACACCTACACTCAGACATCATTACATATAGCCAGGGGCACACCTACACTCAGACATCATTACATATAGCCAGGGGCACACCTACACTCAGACATCATTACATATAGCCAGGGGCACACCTACACTCAGACATCATTACATATAGCCAGGGGCACACCTACACTCAGACATCATTACATATAGCCAGGGGCACACCTACACTCAGACATCATGTACATTTAAGACATTTACATTTAAGTCATTTAGCAGACGCTCTTATCCAGAGCGACTTACAAATTGGTGCTTTCACCTTATGACATCCAGTGGAACAGCCACTTTACAATAGTGCATCTAGGTCTTTTAAGGGGGGTGAGAAGGATTACTTTATCCTATCCTAGGTATTCCTTAAAGAGGTGGGGTTTCAGGTGTCTCCGGAAGGTGGTGATTGACTCCGCTGTCCTGGCGTCGTGAGGGAGTTTGTTCCACCATTGGGGGGCCAGAGCAGCGAACAGTTTTGACTGGGCTGAGCGGGAACTGTACTTCCTCAGTGGTAGGGAGGCGAGCAGGCCAGAGGTGGATGAACGCAGTGCCCTTGTTTGGGTGTAGGGCCTGATCAGAGCCTGGAGGTACTGAGGTGCCGTTCCCCTCACAGCTCCGTAGGCAAGCACCATGGTCTTGTAGCGGATGCGAGCTTCAACTGGAAGCCAGTGGAGAGAGCGGAGGAGCGGGGTGACGTGAGAGAACTTGGGAAGGTTGAACACCAGACGGGCTGCGGCGTTCTGGATGAGTTGTAGGGGTTTAATGGCACAGGCAGGGAGCCCAGCCAACAGCGAGTTGCAGTAATCCAGACGGGAGATGACAAGTGCCTGGATTAGGACCTGCGCCGCTTCCTGTGTGAGGCAGGGTCGTACTCTGCGGATGTTGTAGAGCATGAACCTACAGGAACGGGCCACCGCCTTGATGTTAGTTGAGAACGACAGGGTGTTGTCCAGGATCACGCCAAGGTTCTTAGCGCTCTGGGAGGAGAACACGATGGAGTTGTCAACCGTGATGGCGAGATCATGGAACGGGCAGTCCTTCCCCGGGAGGAAGAGCAGCTCCGTCTTGCCGAGGTTCAGCTTGAGGTGGTGATCCGTCATCCACACTGATATGTCTGCCAGACATGCAGAGATGCGATTCGCCACCTGGTCATCAGAGGGGGGAAAGGAGAAGATTAATTGTGTGTCGTCTGCATAGCAATGATAGGAGAGACCATGTGAGGTTATGACAGAGCCAAGTGACTTGGTGTATAGCGAGAATAGGAGAGGGCCTAGAACAGAGCCCTGGGGGACACCAGTGGTGAGAGCGCGTGGTGAGGAGACAGATTCTCGCCACGCCACCTGGTAGGAGCGACCTGTCAGGTAGGACGCAATCCAAGCATGGGCCGCGCCGGAGATGCCCAACTCGGAGAGGGTGGAGAGGAGGATCTGATGGTTCACAGTATCGAAGGCAGCCGATAGGTCTAGAAGGATGAGAGCAGAGGAGAGAGAGTTAGCTTTAGCAGTGCGGAGTGCCTCCGTGATACAGAGAAGAGCAGTCTCAGTTGAATGACTAGTCTTGAAACCTGACTGATTTGGATCAAGAAGGTCATTCTGAGAGAGATAGCGGGAGAGCTGGCCAAGGACGGCACGTTCAAGAGTTTTGGAGAGAAAAGAAAGAAGGGATACTGGTCTGTAGTTGTTGACATCGGAGGGATCGAGTGTAGGTTTTTTCAGAAGGGGTGCAACTCTCGCTCTCTTGAAGACGGGAGGGACGTAGCCAGCGGTCAGGGATGAGTTGATGAGCGAGGTGAGGTAAGGGAGAAGGTCACCGGAGATGGTCTGGAGAAGAGAGGAGGGGATAGGGTCAAGCGGGCAGGTTGTTGGGCGGCCGGCCGTCACAAGACGCGAGATGTCATCTGGAGAGAGAGGGGAGAAAGAGGTCAGAGCACAGGGTAGGGCAGTGTGAGCAGAACCAGCGGTGTCGTTTGACTTAGCAAACGAGGATCGGATGTCGTCGACTTTCTTTTCAAAATGGTTGACGAAGTCATCTGCAGAGAGGGAGGAGGGGGAGGGGGAGGAGGATTCAAGAGGGAGGAGAAGGTGGCAAAGAGCTTCCTAGGGTTAGAGGCAGATGCTTGGAATTTAGAGTGGTAGAAAGTGGCTTTAGCAGCAGAGACAGAGGAGGAAAATGTAGAGAGGAGGGAGTGAAAGGATGCCAGGTCCGCAGGGAGGCGAGTTTTCCTCCATTTCCGCTCGGCTGCCCGGAGCCCTGTTCTGTGAGCTCGCAATGAGTCGTCGAGCCACGGAGCGGGAGGGGAGGACCGAGCCGGCCTGGAGGATAGGGGACATAGAGAGTCAAAGGATGCAGAAAGGGAGGAGAGGAGGGTTGAGGAGGCAGAATCAGGAGATAGGTTGGAGAAGGTTTGAGCAGAGGGAAGAGATGATAGGATGGAAGAGGAGAGAGTAGCGGGGAGAGAGAGCGAAGGTTGGGACGGCGCGATACCATCCGAGTAGGGGCAGTGTGGGAAGTGTTGGATGAGAGCGAGAGGGAAAAGGATACAAGGTAGTGGTCGGAGACTTGGAGGGGAGTTGCAATGAGGTTAGTGGAAGAACAGCATCTAGTAAAGATGAGGTCGAGCGTATTGCCTGCCTTGTGAGTAGGGGGGGGAAGGTGAGAGGGTGAGGTCAAAAGAGGAGAGGAGTGGAAAGAAGGAGGCAGAGAGGAATGAGTCAAAGGTAGACGTGGGGAGGTTAAAGTCGCCCAGAACTGTGAGAGGTGAGCCGTCCTCAGGAAAGGAGCTTATCAAGGCATCAAGCTCATTGATGAACTCTCCGAGGGAACCTGGAGGGCGATAAATGATGAGGATGTTAAGCTTGAAAGGGCTGGTAACTGTGACAGCATGGAATTCAAAGGAGGCGATAGACAGATGGGTAAGGGGAGAAAGAGAGAATGGCCAGGGGCACACCTACACTCAGACATCATTACATATAGCCAGGGGCACACCTACACTCAGACATCATTACATATAGCCAGGGGCACACCTACACTCAGACATCATTACATATAGCCAGGGGCACACCTACACTCAGACATCATTACATATAGCCAGGGGCACACCTACACTCAGACATCATTACATATAGCCAGGGGCACACCTACACTCAGACGTCATTACAGATAGCCAGGGGCACACTTACACTCAGACATCATTACAGATAGCCAGGGGCACACCTACACTCAGACATCATTACAGATAGCCAGGGGCACACCTACACTCAGACATCATTACATATAGCCAGGGGCACACCTACACTCAGACATCATTACATATAGCCAGGGGCACACCTACACTCAGACATCATTACATATAGCCAGGGGCACACCTACACTCAGACATCATTACATATAGCCAGGGGCACACCTACACTCAGACATCATTACATATAGCCAGGGGCACACCTACACTCAGACATCATTACATATAGCCAGGGGCACACCTACACTCAGACATCATTACAGATAGCCAGGGGCACACCTACACTCAGACATCATTACATATAGCCAGGGGCACACCTACACTCAGACATCATTACAGATAGCCAGGGGTACACCTACACTCAGACATCATTACAGATAGCCAGGGGCACACCTACACTCAGACGTCATTACATATAGCCAGGGGCACACCTACACTCAGACGTCATTACATATAGCCAGGGGCACACCTACACTCAGACATCATTACATATAGCCAGGGGCACACCTACACTCAGACATCATTACAGATAGCCAGGGGCACACCTACACTCAGACATCATTACAGATAGCCAGGGGCACACCTACACTCAGACGTCATTACATATAGCCAGGGGCACACCTACACTCAGACGTCATTACATATAGCCAGGGGCACACCTACACTCAGACGTCATTACATATAGCCAGGGGCACACCTACACTCAGACGTCATTACATATAGCCAGGGGCACACCTACACTCAGACGTCATTACATATAGCCAGGGGCACACCTACACTCAGACGTCATTACATATAGCCAGGGGCACACCTACACTCAGACATCATTACATATAGCCAGGGGCACACCTACACTCAGACATCATTACATATAGCCAGGGGCACACCTACACTCAGACATCATTACATATAGCCAGGGGCACACCTACACTCAGACATCATTACATATAGCCAGGGGCACACCTACACTCAGACATCATTACATATAGCCAGGGGCACACCTACACTCAGACATCATTACAGATAGCCAGGGGCACACCTACACTCAGACATCATTACATATAGCCAGGGGCACACCTACACTCAGACATCATTACAGATAGCCAGGGGCACACCTACACTCAGACATCATTACATATAGCCAGGGGCACACCTACACTCAGACATCATTACATATAGCCAGGGGCACACCTACACTCAGACATCATTACATATAGCCAGGGGCACACCTACACTCAGACATCATTACATATAGCCAGGGGCACACCTACACTCAGACATCATTACATATAGCCAGGGGCACACCTACACTCAGACGTCATTACACATAGCCAGGGGCACACCTACACTCAGACGTCATTACATATAGCCAGGGGCACACCTACACTCAGACATCATTGCATATAGCCAGGGGCACACCTACACTCAGACATCATTACATATAGCCAGGGGCACACCTACACTCAGACATCATTGCATATAGCCAGGGGCACACCTACACTCAGACATCATTACATATAGCCAGGGGCACACCTACACTCAGACATCATTACATATAGCCAGGGGCACACCTACACTCAGACGTCATTACATATAGCCAGGGACACACCTACACTCAGACATCATTACATATAGCCAGGGGAACACCTACACTCAGACGTCATTACATATAGCCAGGGCACACCTACACTCAGACGTCATTACATATAGCCAGGGGCACACCTACACTCAGACGTCATTACATATAGCCAGGGGCACTCCTACACTCAGACGTCATTACATATAGCCAGGGGCACACCTACACTCAGACGTCATTACATATAGCCAGGGGCACACCTACACTCAGACGTCATTACATATAGCCAGGGGCACACCTACACTCAGACGTCATTACATATAGCCAGGGGCACACCTACACTCAGACGTCATTACATATAGCCAGGGGCACACCTACACTCAGACGTCATTACATATAGCCAGGGGCACACCTACACTCAGACGTCATTTACAAATGAAGCATTTATGTTTAGTTGGTCAGCCCGATCCGAGGCAGTAGAGATGACCAGGGATATTCTCTTGATAAGTGTGTGTGTGAATTGGACAATTTTCCTGTCCTGCTAAGCATTCCAAATGTAACGAGTACTTTTGGGTGTCAGGGTAAATGTACATTTTTTTCTTAACGAATGTAGTGAAGTAAAAGTTTATCAATATAAATAGTAAAAGTATTTTTTCTTAAGTACTTAACACCACTGCCAGGATCTCTCAGACCATCGCCAGACCATGTGGTAAACTCCTCTCCTCTCTGTCTAATCTAACCTACAGACAATGCTAGCCCACAGCTTCCCACACTCGGATAACCATGTCATTGCTGCCTTGAAAGGAAATTCCATATAGCAAGTCAAAACGCACCAATATCTGGGAGTTTTGAGTGAATGAGAAGCTGAGCTTCACTACTCATGTTGAGAAGCTGGTAAAGAAGCTCAAGTTGGGCCTCCCGAGTGGAGTGGCGGTCTAAGGCGTCACTACAGACCCAGGATCGATCCCAGGCTGTGTAACAGCCTGCCGAGACCCATGAGGCGGCACACAATTGGCCCAGCGTCGTTCGGGTTAGGGGAGTGTTTGGCCGGCCAGGATTTCCTTGTCCCATCACGCTCTAGCGACTCCTTGTGGAGGACCGGGCGCCTGTAAGCTGACCTGGGTCGCCAGCTGGATGGTGTTTCCTCCAACACATTGGTGCGGCTGGCTTCCGGCTTAAGCGAGCAGTGTCAAGAAGCAGTGCGGCTTGGCAGGGTCGTGTTTCGGAGGACGCATGGTTCTGGACCTTCGCCTTTCCCGAGTCCATAGGGGAGTTGCAGCGATGACACAAGACTGTAACTACCAATTGGATATCACGAAATTGGGGAGAGAAAGTGGTAACAAAAAAAAGAAGTTCATGTTGAGAATAGGTTTTTATTACCTTTCATAGGGCTTGTTATTCTTTGGAGACAGAAAAGTGCTGATACGGTGTTCATTCCTGTCTGTGTTGGACTACAGGGATGTCATTTACATACAAACCTCAAGTTCTACCCTGAAGACACTTGATTCTGTGTAGCATGCAGCCTTGAAGATTGCCTCCAACCAAATACGTCTCACACATCAATGTGATCTCTATAGTGCTGTTGGCTGGTCTTCTTTGACTCCACATAGGCTTAAATATTTGGTATACTATGATCTACACTGAATATACAAACATTAAGAACACCTTCCTAACATTGGGTTGCACCCCCCCCCCCACCCCCACACTTTTGCTCTCAGAACAGCCTCAATTCGTCAGGGCATGGAATCTACAAGGCGTGGAAAGCGTTCCACAGGGATACTGGCCCATGTTGACTCCAAATCTTCCCACAGTTGTCAAGTTGGCTCGATGTCCTTTGGGTGGGTGACACTACACATAAGAAACTGTCGAAGCGTGAAAAAAAATCCAGCAACGTAGCAGTGTTGCGGTTCTTGACACAAAACAATGTGCCTGGCACCTACTAACCACAGCTTGAAACACCAGCATCTTGTTTCCTTGGAGGAGTTTAAAAGTTTGCTTGACTCACATGTTACTGAGGAATGTGATCGTCATTAGGACTTGATGCGGTATATAACATATGTATCAACATATGGTTGATTTTTATCTACGACGTTTGGACGTTTCTGTAGTTGTAACGTATAAATGTTGTTAATTGTGTGTCTATGCCTGATATTTGTCTGAAACATGTCCCCCCCCCCCTGTCTTGTTTGGACCAGGTCTCACTTGAAAAATAGATTTGATCTCAATGAGACTAACCTGGGTAAAAAAGGCTATATCAAATAAAATGGTAAAACACACTGCACTGAGCCTGTTTAAAGAGCCACAATGTTCTCTTCTTGTCTCTGTGACAACAAGCACACACACAAGGGTCCTGTTGAGGCCCCTTTTTCTGTACTGGTTTAGTTCAGCTTTAGTTCAGCTGAGAGAAAAAAGCGAGAGGGTGGAGATAGCTCAGATTGAGAGAGAGAGAGAGAGAGAGAGAGAGAGAGAGAGAGAGAGAGAGAGAGAGAGAGAGAGAGATCTAGTAACAAGTGTGCATGTGGGAGAGAGAAGAAGAAGAAGATTAAAGATGACATCACAGCTATTTTTCTCACATACACCATTTTATGGGCTGTGCCCCCTCCTCCCTCCTGGTGATTGGCTGAGGATGAGCTAGCCTCTTGGCCAGTGTGTGTGTGTGTGTGTGTGTGTGTGTGTGTGTGTGTGTGTGTGTGTGTGTGTGTGTGTGTGCGTGCGTGTGCGTGTGCGTGAGACTGAATAGGGTATTGTATGAGGCCAGCGGGTTCACATATCTCCCATTCGGAGACAACAGTTACTCAGACTGTGCCAGGCAACTTGAACACACACACACACACACACACACACACACACACACACACACAGCAACAATGACAATCTTCATCGCTCCACTTGGACTGGGCTGAATACACAATAACACAAGGCAGCTACAGTGGCTGCATCTCAATAAGACGGTTGTTGTTATTTGTGGGTGTTTTTTTTATCACAATAAATGTATTCAGTATCTCTCTGACCCACAACAGATGGCTGGACTGTGTAGTCACACTAAGGAGGGCGCAAGCCAAAATATTTGTGTGTGTGGGTGTGTCTATGCAAAGCAAAACAGATTTAGAGTGAACAAAGACCTAACACACACTAAAGTCTAATCAAAGAGAGTACTGGTGGTCTCCATAGTCTGGTCACAGATGACATGGGAATTAAAGGGAAGATGAAAGGAGTTAGTTATTATAATCTTTGGGGTCTGGTCTTTCGGTTACAGACGAACTGGCGTTGAGCGATTTAATGTTACTTTGCTTCCATCTAGCGCAATATATTAGTACTTTAACTGACCCTGTGATGTCATGAACTGTCGCAAAAATTATCGGAACCTTTCCGCTTCATTTACATCTGAATGTATGGCTTTTGTCATTTCAGTCATCTCAAATGTATTTCGATATGTTTATAGTCCGTATCAAATGCAATCATTGCTTTATTTCACCCGTTTTACGTTTAGTTATTGACCTCAATGCTGTGTTTACTTTTTTTTTACGTAATCACCTGTTTGGTCGCTTTACGGCAGAGCGTGGAGGTCAGAGAAGCATGATGAAAAGGCGAACCCAACCATCCATTACAAAAAGCTGATCAGTTCAATACCTGACTACTTACAGTAAGACAGTGTACAAACCTATTGAAACGTAAACATATTACTGCGTTGTAGATACCAGGAAATATCGCTATATAGCTTTTCCAACGAGAACTGTTGGTCCCTCGGCTCGCATCATACCGTTTGGTCTGCTAGGCTAGCTAGCTAGCTCACCCAACCAGCATCTCCAGTCCGAAGCATTTGCCGGGTGTGTCTCCAGATCTTCCCCAGATATGGACAACAATGCCCCCGGATCGGGAGGGAAAGGTGGCTTCGGGAGTCTCTTTGGCGGAAGCGAATACTCCAACACAGAACTCGCCGGTGTCCCATGTAAGTGCCCCTGCCAATTTATGCATGTACCTAGCTAGCATGCTAACTAGCGTTAGCTAGACAAGTTGACATCACATAGGTGGTTAAGGTTTATGTTGAACATGACAACTGTTGAATTGTCCAATTTTCTACACAGTGACCGGAATGAGCCCCCTGTCACCTTATCTCAATGTCGACCCCCGCTACCTCGTACAGGTAAGATATTCTAGTTAGCTAGTAGCATACATTTGACCTCAATCAATAAATGTAGAATTGATTTGTGACATTCCCAATGACATGTAGACTAAGATCACAGATGTTAACCTGTGTGCGTTCCAGGACACAGATGAGTTCATTCTGCCCACCGGGGCCAGCAAAACCAGGGGGAGGTTTGAACTGGCCTTTTTCACCATTGGGGGCTGCTGCATCACAGGTGAGATGCATATTCCCTCCCCCCGTTTCTCTGTCTCTCCCTCTTTCATCTCTTCTCTCTGTCCCTTTCACTCCCCTCTCTGTCCCTTTCACCTCCCTCTCCCAGATTAAGTTATGTTGTCTGCTGGTTCGGCTCGTATCTGATTCTCTCCGTCTCTAGGAGCTGCGTTTGGGACAGTGAATGGTCTGAGGATGGGGTTGAAGGATACAAGAGAAATGGGCTGGACTAAACCTCGCAACGTCCAGTAAGCACCACTATGTTCCTCCAGTAGTATGTGACTTTAGTGTTATCATGTTGGAGGTGGGTCTTAGTCATGCTAATAGAAATGCTATATTGTATGGTGGCGGCAGGGTAGCCTTGTGGTTAGAGTGTTGGACTAGTGACAAGGTACAAATCTGTTATTCCCCTGAACAGGCAGTCAACCCACTGTTCCTAGGCCGTCATTGAAAATAAGAATTTGTTCTTAACTGACTTGCCTAGTTAAATAAAGGTAAAATAAAAAATAATAAAACGGTGCTCTATATACTGCTCTCTGATTGACCTTGACCGCAGGATTCTCAACATGGTGACCAGACAAGGTGCATCGTGGGCCAACACACTGGGCTCTGTTGGTGAGCACTCACATCTTCCTCTCTCCTCCTCATCTCTTCTTCATCACCATGCTAACCAGGTGTCAGGGTCTTCTGTCCTTAGTATTGTTGTATTAACCATTGTGTGTGTGTGTGTGTGTGTGCAGCATTGTTGTACAGTGTATTTGGCGTTGCCATAGAGAAGGCTAGAGGAGCAGAGGATGATATCAACACTGTGGCTGCTGGGACACTCACAGGCATGCTCTTCAAATCCACAGGTAGGTGTGTGTGTGTGTGTTTGCCCTGTCTGTGATTAGTCTACGGTCGTGTGTCTGTGTGCTGATATAGAGCCGTGTAAACACCATGGTCTGTCTCACTCATCTTATTGTGTGTTGTGTTTCAGGAGGGCTGAAGGGAGTGGCGCGTGGTGGTCTGGTGGGGTTAGCCTTGTCCGGGGCCTATGCTCTCTACAGCAACTGGGACCATATCAGAGGCGGCTCCTCTTCAAGTCTCTACTGAACACGTCCCTGTCTGTTCGGTTTCATCCAAAATGGCACCCTCTTCCCTCCCTCCAGATCCTCAGGGAATAGGGTGCCAGTAGTCAAACCCCTCCCACAAATATCAACAGCTTGTTCACTTCCCAATTTATTTTTATTTTTTTAAGGGGATATTGGAGGAAGGACTGAGATGTCGGTAAACCATGGACAAAATGACCTCTGAGAAACACCCCTCTGTCTACACACAACTTCCTCTGCTGTCCCGCCCACCCGGTGACAGCCCAGTCCCTTTGGGGTACCTCCCCTCTCACCCCTCCCATAGATCTGAAAAGCTATTTCCAAGGGGTTCATGTGTTAGGAACTGTTTTTAGAAATGTATCTTTTGTTCTATTATTGAATGCTGCGTCTAGTAGCCGGGAAGAGAGAGGGAGAGAGACATGTTAAGAGTATTTACTAAGCAGAGGGAGACTGGGGCCCTGTTGTAATACTTTTTACATGCCTCCTCCCTCCCTGTGAAGTAGTCACTGATCTGACATGACTGGAGCGATGGAAACTGTGGAAATCTGTTTACACCTATCCAGTCATGCCCTCCCGAGTGGTGCAGCAGTCTAAGGTACTGCATCTCAGCGCAAGAGGCGTCACTACTGTCCCTGGTTTGAATCTAGGCTGTATCACATCCGGCCGTGATTGGGAGTCCCATAGGGCGGTGCACAATTGGCCCAGCGTCATCCAGGATTGGCCCGGGGTAGGCCATCATTGTAAATAAGAATTTGTTCTTAACGGACTTACCTAGTTAAATAAAGGATAAATGTAAAACATTATATGTCCGATCAGTGATTACTTCGAGGAGGGGCGAAGGAATGATGATTATATTTGAAGACCTCTGCTGGTGTTACCGACTGGGTATTTAAAGGGCAACTCCTCTAGCTAATTTTCATTTTCTCCAACACAATACGTGTCAACGTTTTGTGAAAACGGCGCATTTCTACGTTTTGTAGAAAAGAAATGTGAAGTTTAAAAAGTTCTACCTGATAACATCAAAAGTGAATTTCAAACACAGATTTGCAGTGACGGGGGGAGCAGGAACATAGCCTGCCTTAGACTAGAAACTTGTAGGTTTTAATCTTACCCTGTGATGTCCTCTCTTTTTTTTAGGACATTCTTTGAAAACACAGATCCTAGAAACACTGTTTTCACATATGTAGACATTGTTTTGATGATGGATAGGAGGTTGAAAAGCGGTGGAATTGCCCTTTAAGATGTAATGACTATTAGCTCCCTATTGTAAAGCCTGGTGGTTAGTACAGAGAGCTAAAGCAAGTCTTCTCAGGCAAGGTTAATCACCATCTAAGCATGGTTCATTGAACCACCTCTGCCACACTGGTCTTAGACCTGATCAGAAAGCTGCTGGAAACTATGAATGTAGTCCTGTCTCTTGATGTTGGTTGTAGTCCTTCAGATACAAACCACAAGACTCTTCTCTTCAAACTAAAGAGCAATGAGAAACTTTCCCAACACACACCCTGCCAAGGCCTTACAATCAGTACTGTTCTAATGCAGCTATTCATAGTGAGTACTATTATCCTGTTAGTTGTGCTTGATGCTGGCCTGTTTAATAAGTTGCCTCAACAGTACTGGAAGTGTGTATTATCTGTGTCGCCTTGCCTGTTAATCCCACTGTAAGAACAATACAACAAACATTGGAAATGCAAATGTGTTTTCCTGGCTATTTGTCAGTTGTGCTCATGCTGTTTACATGGTGAAAGCCTGTAGGGGAGGGATATGCCATTCTGTCTGACTGGGTTTTGAATTCACCTGCCACAAACTCGGCCACACTATCGGTCAGTAAGCTAAAATAATAACCGTAGTGTTTTACATCAGAAAGAAGAGCTTCACAATGTTCTGCTTTTTCTGCTAATTTTATTGGGTGCATGGTGGGAAATGTAGTCAGGAAAGAGTACAACCAGGAAGTGGAGCAGTGTTTGGGGACAGGGTGGTGGTCAAGGTGTCATAAGTGCCATACAAATTGCAAATATGCACCATTTTAAAATGGGATAACATGATTCTGAATGTTACATTTAGCAGGACAGAATGCTCAAGACAAAATTGATAGGTTATGGACATGGAACAACACTGAATCATTTGACATCAGTGTGATTACGAAACAAACTGCAATATGGTATCTCTCCCCAAAAAACAATGCTATAGTTTGATGGGTGCAGAGGGGTTGTAAAGGTTATGTGTGAGTGTGGTCTAGTGCAGGAAGAAGTCTCTGATGCGGGTAGCCTCAATCCAGGGGATGTAGTTGGCGGTGCGGGTGAACACGCTGGGCTTGTTCTCCACGGTGCAGCCAATGGGGCCGAAGCTCACCACACCGTGCACCTCCCACCTGTCACGCCCCATCTGGCACAGCAGAGGACCCCCTGAGTCACCCTGAGAGGAGAGGGGGTAGGGACATTGTTAGATCACATTCCGATGTTAATACGAAGTACAAGTATGTATTTCTTCCTCCCTTTTGGGTCTTTCCTTCCCTTCCCTCCCTCTCTGTCCCCATCACCCTCTTGCTCCCTCCTCCCACCCTCCCTCTCTGTCCCCATCTCCCTCTTGCTCCCTCCTCCCACCCTCCCTCTCTGTCCCCATCTCCCTCTTGCTCCCTCCTCCCACCCTCCCTCTCTGTCCCCATCTCCCTCTTGCTCCCTCCTCCTACCCTCCCTCTCTGTCCCCATCTCCCTCTTGCTCCCTCCTCCCACCCTCCATCTCTGTCCCCATCTCCCTCTTGCTCCCTCCTCCCACCCTCCCTCTCTGTCCCCATCTCCCTCTTGCTCTCTCCTCCCACCCTCCCTCTCTGTCCCCATCTCCCTCTTGCTCCCTCCTCCTACCCTCCCTCTCTGTCCCCATCTCCCTCTTGTTCTCTCCTCCTTTCTACCTGGCAGGCAGCAGGTGGTCCTTCTGTGTCTCTGAAGCCGGCACAGATCATGGAGTCCCTGACGCGGTCTCCCCAGAATTTCTTCTGGCGGCAGGTCTTGAAGTCGATGATGGGCAGACGGGCCTGGTTCAGAGCCTCAGCCAGAGACACATTCTCCTTCCCACCTGATACAAAGACAGGGAAACACCACAGGATTACCTTTGAGTAACATTCTCGTTACTACTGAATAGAACCCTGGTCGATGCTCTCTTGTCCTCAATCTTAGTTCTCACATAAGTGGTTATCGTCTCCCTCCAGCCTCCCACTTCCACCCTTGTGTCTCCCCCTCTCATTCCACCTTACCCCGAGTGTCTCCCCAGCCGGTCACCCAGCAGTATTGTCCAGGCTTCAGGTTGATCTGTTTGCGCGGCAGGCATGCGTAGCGTATGTGGTTGTTGGGCACGATGTCGGTGGCAGCCTTGACCAGGGCGATGTCATAGTCCAGCTCGCTGTGCGTGGGGTAACGGAAGTGCTCGTGACGGTAGATCCTCTTCACCGGGATAGTCCTCTCGGGCGTCTCAGAACGTTTCAGCCGATGCTTCCCCAGGACGATCCTCCAACTCCCAGCATCCTCGGCTTTACCCCTGAGACACACAGCATGATGGGTAACTGAGTTCACACAGGGTTGAGACTGAAACTGTCACAATCCACACAGGTAATCTAGTCGTCTACTAATCGTTGACGTTTTCTCAAGGTGTTTTGACTCTTGTCTTAACTGAGTTTTAGTGTAGGGTTTAGAGACTAGAGCACTCTTAGGGGTTATTTCTAGCTCAGGTTCATGAGTGGTAGCACACAACATGATTGAAATGGCTAATCTTACTTAGGGAGTCGGTGTGTGTCTGTACTGTCTAACTGGTCTTACTTCTGGAAGCAGTGGGCAGCGGTGAGGACCCAGTTCTTGTGGATGAGTGTTCCGCCACAGACGTGGATGTAGTGCTTACTGCCTCTGGGACGAACCTGAGACACACAGGTACCATTAACCCGCAAGCAAGACCTTCCTGTTCAGTGTTTCCAGATTTCTATGAAATATGACCTGGATTTAATTACAATATGAGTGAAATAATGTTCCTTCCAAAAAAATGGCAATTAAGTATTTTTAAAAAGCAGCCTTTCCGTGTTGGAATGGTGTGTGCATACCCCGACGACAGAATGGTGTGGGCATACCCCGACAACAGAATGGTGTGTGCATACCCCGACAACAGAATGGTGTGGGCATACCCCGACAACAGAATGGTGTGTGCGTACCCCGACAACAGAATGGTGTGTGCGTACCCCGACAACAGAATGGTGTGTGCGTACCCCGACGACAGAATGGTGTGGGCGTACCCCGACGACAGAATGGTGTGGGCGTACCCCGCCGACAGAATGGTGTGGGCGTACCCCGACGACAGACTGGTGTGGGCGTACCCCGACGACAGAATGGTGTGGGCGTATACCAGTCATTAAAAATATTAATGCGAGTAGGCTGCTGATTGGTCAGCTCAGCCAATGAGCCAACATGACATCATGCTCTATTTAAGCAAGGCCCGAGGAGGTGTGCTTCCTTATTGCTTTTATAAACCATTTACCAGCATAAATATAACAGTAAACAAGTCTTTTTGCATTATACCCGTGGTATATTTAAGATCCAAGTGGGTGTGTTCTTAGTCACGACGCAATGGGGAGTGCCTGGATACAGCCCTTAGCCGTGGTATATTGGCCATATACCACAAACCCCCAAGGTGCCTTATTGCTATTATAAACTGGTTACCAGTGTAATTGGGGCAGTACAAATAAATGTTTTGTCATACCTGTGGTATACGGTCTGATATACCAAGGCTGTCAGCCAATCAGCATCCAGGAGCCAAATTACCTGGTTTCTAAGAGGAAATAGCTAGCATTTTTGAAACGTCGGTTTGAGATGGAAGTTTGAGGTGGGTTTTTTTCTCTAATTTCTGCTTTGGCCACATAGGAGTATAGGACTAGTCAACAACATTATTTGGAAATGAGTTAATTTCAAGTCAAATTATCACTTAGTCCCTAAGTAAGATTTCCTGAAGTTAGCAGGTAGAAGTATATTTATTGGTTGATTTGTTGATTGATTACCTGTAGGGAGACCTGCCATGGCCAGGAGTGAGGTCTGGCCTCGTTGCCAGAGACGATCCGTTCAGCCATGTTGGGTTTGTAGTGTGCCATGCCACAGTCCTTAGGCCAGTCTATAGGAGATCAAATACACATGAACTGTCAGTACAGTCAGACTAATACTGATCCTAGATCAGCCACATCAAAGTCTGTGGGCCAGTTTAAGAATATAAGAGATCAGAGACTATGGCTGCGTTTACACAGGCACCCCAATTCTGATACTTTTCCAATTAATTGGTCTATTGACCAATCAGATCTGCTCTTTTGCCCATAATTGGGCTGCTTGTGTAAACAGCCTTTGTGACTATCACAGGTCAGAACAATTAGAATTATATATATTTTTTCATGTTTGACTTCGTTTTAGTTATTGGCCCACACTGAATAAACGAGAGTGAGGTGTAGTCGCTGTTAAGATGACTGTGTGTTTCTGGCTCACCTAGTTGCAGGACTTTGTGCTGGGCCTGGGGCAGTCTGCCGGGGGTCAGAGTGTATGTGCCGGCAGGCAGAGCCGACACACTCAACAGCAGCAGCAGAGATAGGAGCGGAGGTCCTGGAACATCAACCATCTCCAGCAGAATCACTGCCTCGTGCCCACCGCTCACTATTTATACAGCACTGGACAAACTCAGTCATATACACATACACACACTCAAAACTAATATACACACACACACACACACACACCCTTACCCCAAGGACAAAAAGGACCACAAAGCCCCAGCGTTGGATTGTTCTCCTGCAACCAGGGGCTTCTGGGAGGCCCATCAGCACTTTCAACACACACACACATTCACGCACACACACACACACATTCATACATGCGCATGCATGAATACATACACACAGGCACAACACGCTCCCTTGGCCGCAGACATAGGACAAACATGTAGGTCACACACAGCTGTGCTCGCCACTCACCCCATGACGCACATCACCCCCCCATCAGCCCATCATCAGCCCACCCCCTGATCCTGTGTCACGTGACCCGGTGACCTCTAGATGACCTTACCTGTACCCCCTCCAAACCCCACCCCCTACCCCCATAAACACACACACAATTGATCAGATCATCACTCTACCCATTCATGCCTACAAGCTATTATACCCCATTACATGTAATTATAAACTGGGAGCCCTGAATGCTGATTGGCTGACAGAAATGGTATATCAGACCGTATACCATGGGTATGACAAAACACTTATTTTTACTGCTTTCATTACGTTGGTAACCAGTTTATAACGCCGCGTTGCATCGTGCCTAAGAACACCCCTTAGCCGTGGTATATTGTCCATGTACTACACCTCCCCGGGCCTTAATGCTTATAAATAATCTCCCTCACAAGGCTTACTTTTACTTATCTAAACATTTACTTAACTATAAATCGGCACCAGTTAACCTCTGTAACCTATCCAATAAAATACAAAACCACTTTATTGGAAATACATGACATCAAATTCATCCAAACCTCCCTAGGGCTGTGGATGGATGAAGTCCATGGCCTGCAACTAGGCCCAAGACTGTACCACTTTCATCCCACAGGGGGCATGATGTAAAAAGAGAGAGAGAGAGCGAGAGCTTTGTTACTCTACATGATACATACAACTACCGTGTTTGTTCGTGAACAGTGAGATATGACAACAGTAGAAGCAGTTAGCGAGGTGAGGTTTCAGGCCTTTACTACGGTGAAAGACAGAGAATGTGCCTGCTCATCTGAACAGTGAGATATGACAACAGTAGAAGCAGCTAGCGAGGTGAGGTTTCAGGCCTTTACTACGGTGAAAGACAGAGAATGTGCCTGCTCATCTGAACAGTGAGATATGACAACAGTAGAAGCAGCTAGCGAGGTGAGGTTTCAGGCCTTTACTACGGTGAAAGACAGAGAATGTGCCTGCTCATCTGAACAGTGAGATATGACAACAGTAGAAGCAGCTAGCGAGGTGAGGTTTCAGGCCTTTACTACGGTGAAAGACAGAGAATGTGCCTGCTCATCTGAACAGTGGCACTACACAGGGCCTGAATGAACTGAACATATATAGTATAGACTCACTCACACCACCATGGTTCACCAAGTTTACACACGGTCTGTGAGTGCCTGTGGGTTTATTTTGAGAGGGTGAGGGAGTGTGCTGTATATGTATAGTGCAGAGAATACATAGAGAATACATAGAGAATACACAGAGAATACATAGAGAATACATAGAGAATACACAGAGAATACACAGAGAATACACAGAGAATACACAGAGAATACATAGAGAATACACAGAGAATACACAGAAAATACACAGAGAATACATAGAGAATACATAGAGAATACACAGAGAATACACAGAGAATACATAGAGAATACACAGAGAATACATAGAGAATACACAGAGAATACACAGAAAATACATAGAAAATACATAGAGAATACAAAGAGAATACATAGAGAATACAAAGAGAATACATAGAGAATACACAGAGAATACACAGAGAATACATAGAGAATACATAGAGAATACAAAGAGAATACACAGAGAATACACAGAGAATACATAGAGAATACACAGAGAATACACAGAGAATACACAGAGAATACACAGAGAATACATAGAGAATACATAGAGAATACACAGAGAATACACAGAGAATACAGAGAATACACAGAGAATACACAGAGAATACACAGAGAATACATAGAGAATACACAGAGAATACACAGAGAATACATAGAGAATACACAGAGAATACATAGAGAATACATAGAGAATACACAGAGAATACATAGAGAATACACAGAGAATACACAGAGAATACACAGAGAATACATAGAGAATACACAGAGAATACATAGAGAATACATAGAGAATACACAGAGAATACACAGAGAATACACAGAGAATACACAGAGAATACATAGAGAATACACAGAGAATACACAGAGAATACACAGAGAATACACAGAGAATACATAGAGAATACACAGAGAATACACAGAGAATACACAGAGAATACATAGAGAATACATAGAGAATACACAGAGAATACACAGAGAATACACAGAGAATACACAGAGAATACATAGAGAATACACAGAGAATACACAGAGAATACACAGAGAATACACAGAGAATACACAGAGAATACATAGAGAATACACAGAGAATACACAGAGAATACACAGAGAATACATAGAGAATACACAGAGAATACATAGAGAATACATAGAGAATACACAGAGAATACATATGAAAGTGACAATAGTTGTGTTTTGACCAGATTATTTAATACATGACAGTTTTTTCTTCTTCCATTGGAGATTCTTTACAATCAACCAAAGCATCCAGACATTCACATTCCCACACGTATTGTAATACTCTGCAGTTAGGCAGTAACTGATCAATAACAAAACACATATTGACGTCAATGAATCCTGGACCTGTTATTGCAGCCCTGAACCCAAGTAGCATCTCTTCTATTAAAAAGCCCAAACTTGTTTTACCTACTGGCAGATACATTTGAATACCAACAGAAATACATTTTGTTTGAGGTAACAACAAAAATGTTAAGTAGCTAAAAACTACACTACATCAGTACGGAGTCCAGGTTTATACAGATGTCCAGTGTTAGGTATTTACAGATGGAGTCCAGTGTTAGGGCAATACAGATGGACTCCAGTGTTAGGGCAATACAGATGGACTCCAGTGTTAGGGCAATACAGATGGAGTCCAGTGTTGGGTATTTACAGATGGACTCCAGTGTTAGGGCAATACAGATGGACTCCAGTGTTAGGGCAATACAGATGGACTCCAGTGTTAGGGCAATACAGATGGACTCCAGTGTTAGGGCAATACAGATGGACTCCAGTGTTGGGTATTTACAGATGGACTCCAGTGTTAGGCAATACAGATGGACTCCAGTGTTAGGCAATACAGATGGACTCTTTTCCCTTTCAGACTGAACCCCACCAACCCCCTGTGTTAGTCCTATGCAGTCATCGGTTAGTCTTATAATGGGAGAATGTCCACCTTCTGGGTGTGCTTCCAGTGTTAGTCATTGGGGTTTGAGGAGCGAACGCATCGCTTTAGTGACCTGATCACTCCTCCACTCTTCTTTCTGCGCCGCCCACTCTCACGGGACGACGACTTACGAGACAGCACCGGTGTCCCCTCCTCCTCTGTACCTTCTCCCTCCTCCTCTCCTCTCTTTACCTCTCCTTCTCTCTCTCCCTTTCTTTCTCCCTCTGCTTCTCTCTGTACATCTCCTTCTCTCTCTACCACTCCTCGCTTTCTATCTCCCTCTCTGTCTCCCTCTCCTTTAGTGTCAGTCTCGGTCTCTATAGCAGCAGTCGCCATGCTATTAATCGATAAGGGTGTGACAAGGGTTGCCATTGGGGAAGTTGCCATGAAAATGGCCTTTCTTTTGTTTGTGACAGGGGTTGACGTGGTAGCGGTTTCCATGGAAGCGGTCTTGAGCTTGGTTGTCATAACAGGGGTTGACGTGGTAGTGGTTTCCATGGGAGGGTTCTTGGTCTTAGACATGATCTTAACCCTTGACTTGGGTGTGGTCTTGGAAGTGGTTTCTGTGTTTGTGCTGTCTGTCCTGGTCAGGAGTTGTAGGTGTTTCTGGAAGACACAATAAGATTAGATTAGAGAAACATTTTTAACATATAGAAACCATCACTTAAATAGTCGAGCTACACACACACACACACATCTGTAGGGATGGAAACCACACAGGGTTAACACACACACACACACCTACACACACCTGTAAGGCTGAGCTGAGCACCTCTGGGTCCAGGGAGGCTCCGTAAACATCCCAGGTCAGTCCATCTTCATCCCACTGCACCTGTTTCATACTACTCCTCCTCTTGCTGTGATCCCTCTCTCCACTCCTCCTCCTCTCCTCCTCCTGTACCACCACCTTCAGACAGGACCTCCTCCTCCCCATCTCCCCCAGCGGGGGAGAGCTGCTCTCCTCCCACTTCACCTCCTCCTCACTCTCCTCTCCAGGGCTGTCCAGACAGAACATACTGGAAGAAGGCAACATCAGGTTGGAGTGGGAGCCAAGCGATGACCTCAGGTTCAACCTTGACCCTGGAGGGGACCCCAAGATTGACTGTGAACCTAGATAAGAGTTGTAGCCAATGTGGGAGTGGGACCGAGGGGGGGACCCCAGATTACTGTCTGACCCATGATCCTTTATGGAGCTCTGGAAGGACTTTGACCTAAAGTTGAACTTTGACCCTAAAGGTGACCCCGCCTGCACCCCTACCTCAACCAGCTCCCTCTGTGATGTCATCGTCCCCTCATCCTTGAACCCTGACCCCTGGGGTGATGACGTCATCAAGTTCATGACCCCTGAGTGGGCAGAGTTATAGCAGCAGCGGTGGCAGCCATCCAATCGCGAGTCACTGAGGGAGGAGACTAACGCCACCGACCTCTGACCTCGGTCAGATGGACAAGTGCGCCTCTGTAACCATGACAATGCCAGGTGAGATGGTGGGCTCGGGAAAAACACCCAAGGATCCATCACCACATCTTGCTGCTGTACAGGGCTGCCCGGGGTAACACCCAGGTGATGTGTGTTGTTGTTACGACTGGGACTGGGTTTTGCATTCAGGATAGGGGGCTTCTCTCCATAGCATGTCCCCACACTGGTGCACCTTGGCTGGGGTGGGACCAGCTCATTGTTGCCCCTCTCCACTAGACCTTCCTCACCTTGAGCTCTACAGGAAGGAGAGGGGAAGGGGTAGGGGGAAGAAGAATGCTTGTGGGGGGAACGAGCCTCGTCTGTGTAAGGATTTGGTGGGCATCCTTTATGTGTCAGGGATGAGGCTAGGGGTGAGGTTACAGGTAGAGGTGAGGTTACAGGTAGGGGTGAGGTTACAGGTGAGGTTACAGGTAGGGGTGAGGTTACAGGTAGAGGTGAGGTTACAGGTAGAGGTGAGGTTACAGGTAGGGGTGAGGTTACAGGTAGGGGTGAGGTTACAGGTAGAGGTGAGGTTACAGGTAGGGGTGGGGTTACAGGTAGAGGTGAGGTTACAGGTAGGGGTGAGGTTACAGGTAGAGGTGAGGTTACAGGTAGGGGTGAGGTTACAGGTAGAGGTGAGGTTACAGGTAGGGGTGAGGTTACAGGTAGGGGTGAGGTTACAGGTAGGGGTGAGGTTACAGGTAGAGGTGAGGTTACAGGTAGGGGTGAGGTTACAGGTAGGGGTGAGGTTACAGGTAGAGGTGAGGTTACAGGTAGGGGTGAGGTTACAGGTAGGGGTGAGGTTACAGGTGAGGTTACAGGTAGGGGTGAGGTTACAGGTAGAGGTGAGGTTACAGGTAGGGGTGAGGTTACAGGTGAGGTTACAGGTAGGGGTGAGGTTACAGGTAGAGGTGAGGTTACAGGTAGGGGTGAGGTTACAGGTGAGGTTACAGGTAGAGGTGAGGTTACAGGTAGAGGTGAGGTTACAGGTAGGGGTGAGGTTACAGGTGAGGTTACAGGTAGAGGTGAGGTTACAGGTGAGGTTACAGGTGAGGTTACGGGTGAGGTTACAGATGAGGGTAGGGGTGAGGGTAGGGGTAAGGTTACAGGTGAGGGTAGAGGTGAGGTTACAGGTAGTGGTGAGGGTAGAGGTGAGGTTAAAGGTGGAGTTGTGGGTAGGGAGGATATTAAAGGTAGGGGTGAGGACACAGGTGAGTGTGTGTGTGTCTGATGGGGTGTGTCTACAGTTAGGTGTGATGGTATGTATTGTAGTGTTGTGGCGTGTGTGGGTGTGTTTAGGGGTGAGGTTACAGTTAGGGGTGAGGAAGACAGAGACTCTGACGCCAGTTTGGAGCAGCGAGTGAAGTATGAGACGCAGGGGCTCTCCTCAGTTATAATCCAGGGGCGGGAGGCCCCTCCCTTCCACATGACCGTCTCTGGCGTGCTGCCGCCACTACACACACTCCAACTCTCCACACGCTCTTTGCCAAGGGGAGATCCGTGCCCGTGTATGTTTTGAGACGTGTGTGAGGGTGTGTTTTGTCTGTATTGCTGCTGCTGTGTGAGTTTTGGTGTTTGTGTGTTTGGGGAGGAGTGTGTGTCATGGCTGGCGCTACGTCTCAGCTCCAGTTTTGCCCAGGCCGGGTCTAGCAGATGCTGGTGTCCGGTTGCCATGACTATGTCCATGGAGCTCTTGGAGAGAGAGTAGATGTGCGAGCATTCTTCCTCTTCTTCTCCCCCTTCATTTCTCTTTGTCCTGAATCCACCTGTTGACCCAAAATGGCAGCTGGCAGGGGGGAAGTGGTCCGATGACGGACGCCAGCGCCTCGCCATGGCAACAACACTGACAAATAGGAAGAAGGGATCAATCAATGCGTCTTCCAGCAGTGGCCTGGTTGTTTGTTCTACTCAGATTAATTCTTTCTTTCTTTAATTTCTTTCCCTCTACTCCCTGTCTTTCTCTTCTTTCATAAACCCTTCCTGTCAGATGCTCCCTGACTCTTCTCTTACTCTCTCGTAACACACAAACACACACATGCACACACACACACACACACACACACACACACACACACACACACACACACACACACACACACACACACACACACACACAGACACAGACAGATTAACTTCCGGTAATAAGATTACAGGGTCCAGATTATTAGATTATTTAGTAAAACGTAGGATTGAGTTAGAGTTGAGATCATTTAGCCCTAACAGGTGGCCACTTCCTCTCCCTTCTGTCTTTCTCTCTTCCTCTCTCTCCCTTCATTGTCTTTTCCCTGGGGAACAGCCTTCGTTGTGTTTTCGCTGGTGACTAGCCGCTGTGTTTTTGGTTGTGGTTGTGCCAAATTGTGTCAAATTGGCTGGGTGTCCTTGGGTGGTGGACCATTCTTGATGCATACTGGAAACTGTTGAGCATGAAAAACACAGCAGCGTTGCAATTCTTGACACACTCAAACCTGTGCGCCTGGCATTTACTACCCCGTTCAGAGGCACTTCAATATTTTTTTCTTGCCCATTCACTAGTGATGGGGAAGCCAAGCTTCCTGAACCGTTAAGGCTTTCCAACCAATTGTGTTGAAAATAGATTCATTACTCGATACTGATCAACACAGTGTACGCTAGTGGCACCTGCTGGTCAAAATAATTTAGAGCAGCCAAATTATTATAGATGATACCCCATAGCACGTGCGCAGAGTAGCATTTTTGTCTTTGACCCGAAACCAATACCAAAGCAATCAGGTGGTTGTTCGGCGAAACAAGGCTTTATAAATAACGTACATTTTTCTAAACCAATCCCATCTGTCGTTGGATTTATTACACCCGTTACTGAAATGGTTGTTCCAGTTTAGGTAGTCTCACTCATTTACCTTTCAAACTGTGGCAGCCATTCTAAATGCAGATTATGGAAATCCACTTTAGGATTTCAATTGTAATTATACATCACTTTGCTAGCCAGTTTGTGACTTGATGTTGGTTTTTCTTTAGCTTATGCTGGTCTCCAGTGTCCAAAACACAGTGAAGGCTGGTCATCGGCAAAAACACAAGGAAGGCTGGTCACCAGCAAAAACACAATGAAGGCTAGTCATCAGCAAAAACACAATGAAGGCTGGTCATCAGCAAAAACACAATGAAGGCTGGTCAACAGCAAAAACACAATGAAGGCTGGTCAACAGCAAAAACACAAGGAAGGCTGGTCATCAGCAAAAACACAGTGAAGGCTGGTCACCAGCAAAAACACAATGAAGGCTGGTCAACAGCAAAAACACAAGGAAGGCTGGTCATCAGCAAAAACACAATGAAGGCTGGTCAACAGCAAAAACACAAGGAAGGCTGGTCATCAGCAAAAACACAATGAAGGCTGGTCACCAGCAAAAACACAAGGAAGGCTGGTCATCAGCAAAAACACAATGAAGGCTGGTCACCAGCAAAAACACAAGGAAGGCTGGTCATCAGCAAAAACACAAGGAAGGCTGGTCATCAGCAAAAACACAAGGAAGGCTGGTCTGCCAGCTAGACCCTGCTGATCAGATCAGCTTTCCCACCTAGACCCTCATATCCAACTAACAGATCCAGAGTTGAGTTTTATCTTTATCCACGTCCTGGGGTTGAGGATAAACAGAATGAAAAGTGGGAAATGTGAGCACCCACGTCCTGGGGTTGAGGATAAACAGAATGAAAGTGGGAAATGTGAGCACCCACGTCCTGGGGTTGAGGATAAACAGAATGAAAAGTGGGAAATGTGAGCACCCACGTCCTGGGGTTGAGGATAAACAGAATGAAAAGTGGGAAATGTGAGCACCCACGTCCTGGGGTTGAGGATAAACAGAATGAAATGGGGGAAATGTGAGCACTCACGTCCTGGGGTTGAGGATAAACAGAATGAAATGGGGAAATGTGAGCACCAACGTCCTGGGGTTGAGGATAAACAGAATGAAATGGGGAAATGTGAGCACCCACGTCCTGGGGTTGAGGATAAACAGAATGAAATGGGGAAATGTGAGCACCCACGTCCTGGGGTTGAGGATAAACAGAATGAAATGGGGGAAATGTGAGCACCCACGTCCTGGGGTTGAGGATAAACAGAATGAAATGGGGGAAATGTGAGCACTCACGTCCTGGGGTTGAGGATAAACAGAATGAAAAGGGGAAATGTGAGCACCCACGTCCTGGGGTTGAGGATAAACAGAATGAAATGGGGAAATGTGAGCACCCACGTCCTGGGGTTGAGGATAAACAGAATGAAATGGGGGAAATGTGAGCACCCACGTCCTGGGGTTGAGGATAAACAGAATGAAAGGGGAAATGTGAGCACCCACGTCCTGGGGTTGAGGATAAACAGAATGAAAAGGGGAAATGTGAGCATGTCTAAATTAAGATTTTAGAAGTTGTATAGTGTATGCCCAGCATTAAACAATGCTAGTCAGACCACCTTGAACAGCATCCAACAAGCACTGACCAGCATGGACCAGCAGAAGAGGAGAATAACAATAGGCTCATGGAAAACAATTCAACTAAGTTTAGCTCTCTGGATCCTATGATTGAGTTAGCGATGAGTTGAAAAAATACAAAGCCACATGACCACGCCAACTGAGTGTTTGTCCTGTGTCCTGTGTCTGTGCCAGACAGTGTGTTTGTGAGTGTAAAAAAAAACAGTCAAACTGCCTGCTATTGGAGAGAAAAACACACACACAACACACATCCAAATTTGTCCTCAATCAAACCCACACATCCCCTCTGTCTCCTGTCTCTCTCGCACAAACTGACCTCACCTTACAAATGCCAGTTTCACACACACAAATTAAACCTACAGATGAGGTTAAATATATTGGCACCATCACTATTTCTTTTAAAATAAGTTGACATTTAAAAACTTTGTTTGATTTACAACTGCACAGGACCAAGAAAATATATACTTTTTAATTGAAATTAAGATTTTTCACTTCAAAGTAAAAACCTTTCAAACTAAATTATAAAAAATTCAAATAAATTTGGTTGGAAGCACTTATTGTCCTTTACTGTGTAATGTATCTCACCTGTGGTACGTTTCAGGTGCCTACAGGGTAAAACATCGCCATTCAACCAGTTTTGAAAGAAAAAAACTAAACATTCTGCTCAATTTAACTTGGCAAGTCAGTTAAGAACAAATTCTTATTGACAATGACGGCCTAACCCGGACGACGCTGGGCCAATTGTGCGCCGCCCTATGGGACTCCCAATCACGGCTGGTTGTGGTATAGCCTAGAATTGAACCAGGGTCTGTAGTAATGCCTCTAGCACTGAGATGCAGTGCCTTAGACCGCTGCGCCACTCAGGAGCCATTGCATTTTAAAATACAAGGGTGTCAAAATATTTGACCGCAACTGTATTCCCAGACTAAGATACTTTCAATGGAGAGTCAATATTGAGCGTGCCATCTAGTCCAGGAGTATGGCTAATCTGGGCTGTGGAAATCAACCTGTACTCACGAACACTCACTCTTTCCCAACCATGGTATATACTCTATAGTGTCTTACCTTTATGAGTCCTGTTGTACTCTACTGCTCTTCTCCTCCACACCTGACTCTACCTGCTTCATACTGCTCCTCCTCTTATACACCTCTCTTCCATACCTGATTCTACCTGCTTCATACTGCTCCTCTTCCACACCTGACTCTACCTGCTTCATACTGCTCCTCCTCTTATACACCTCTCTTCCGCACCTGACTCTACCTGCTTCATACTGCTCCTCCTCTTATTCACCTTCCCTTCATTCCCTTCTTTCCTCTCTCACACTCATTCTATCACTTCCTCTCTTCTGTCTCACTCTCTAACTCTCTCTCTGAGCCCAAGATGAGCAGGTGGCCGTGTGTGTGTGACTTAGAGCTGTAGCATTAGCATTAGCCCTATGGATTAGCATCTTGTCATCTCATTAGCTGCAGCTCTGCTCTCTCAGACTGACCAAATCCCTGAGCAGTGTGTGTGTGTGTGTGTGTGTGTGTGTGTGTGTGTGTGTGTGTGTGTGTGTGTGTGTGTGTGTGTGTGTGTGTGTGTGTGTGTGTGTGTGTGTGTGTGTGTGTGTGTGTGTGTGTGTGTGTGTGTGTGTGTGTGTGTGTGTGTGTGTGTGTGTGTGTGTGTGTGTGTGTGTGTGTGTGTGTGTAACGATTATTGCTCAGATGGAAAATCAACATTTTTCCCGATGGCCCAATAAATAATAATATGAATGATGTTTGTCTGTGTTGATTCCCACGGCCCAGATTAAGCGACTCCTGGACTGGCACGCTCAATGTTGAATCTCCATTGAAAGTATTTTTAGCCTGAGAATACAGTTGAGGTCTGATATATTGGCACCCTTGCGTTTTATAATAGAGTGCAATTGAGCAGAATGTTCCGTTTTTTCTTTCAAAACTGGTTGAATGGCAATGTTTTACCCTGTAGGCACCCGTAGGCACCTGAAAGGCACCACAGGTGAGATACATTACAGAGTAAAGGACAACAATGGCTTCCAACTAAATTCATTTGAATTTTATATAATTTAGTCCAGGCCATTTTTTACTTTGAAGTGAAAAATCGTATTTTCATTTTTGAAAGTTTGTTTAAACACAATCTACATGAGCACGCCCCCATCCATATCAATGGAGCTTAGGACTCTGAAAAGATTTGGCATGAGCCCTCAGATCCTCAAAAAGTTCTACAGCTGCACCATCGAGAGCATCTTGATTGGCTGTAATCACCACTTGGTATGGTAAATGCACCACCCTCGATTGCTCCAGAGGGTGGTGCGGGCAGCCCAGTACGTCACTGGGGTCAAGCTCCCTGCCATTCAGGACCTCCATATCATGCGGTGTCAGAGGAAGGACTGAAAAATTGCTAAAGAATCCAGCCACCCAAGCCATAGACTGTTCACTTTGCTACCATCTGGCAAAAGGTACGGACGGGAGCATCTGCTCTCGGAACAACAGGCTCCAAGACAGCTTCTACCACCAAGCCATAATACTGCTAAATAGTTCATTAATGGTTACACAGTCTATCTGCACTGACCCTACCCACTAGGCACAGACAGGTTGAATCAATGTTGTTTCTATGTCATTTCAATGAAATTACACACTCACAAGATGATATATGCAATACATACTACACACACACACACACACACACTACAATGGCAATCTCACACAAAATCCACACACATACACTACATACGTATACCAACACAACACAAACACACACACCTTTACACTCATCACATGCTGCTGCTACTCCGTTCTTTATTTTACTCTTATTATAATCTATCCTGGTACTCCCTGTATATAACTCCACATTGATCTGGTACTGGTACTCCCTGTATATAACTCCACATTGATCTGGTACTGGTACTCCCTGTATATAGCTCCACATTGATCTGTATATAACTCCACATTGATCTGGTAATCCCTGTATATAACTCCACATTGATCTGGTACTGGTACTTCCTGTATATAACTCCACATTGATCTGGTACTGGTACTCCCTGTATATAACTCCACATTGATCTGGTATTGGTAATCCCTTCTCCACATTGATCTGGTATATAACTATAACTCCACATTGATCTGGTACTGGTACTCCCTGTATATAACTCCACATTGATCTGGTACTGGTACTCCCTGTATATAACTCCACATTGATCTGGTACTGGTACTCCCTGTATATAGCTCCACATTGATCTGGTATTGGTAATCCCTGTATATAACTCCACATTGATCTGGTATTGGTACTTCCTGTATATAACTCCACATTGATCTGGTACTGGTACTCCCTGTATATAACTCCACATTGATCTGGTACTCCCTGTATATAACTCCACATTGATCTGGTACTGGTACTCCCTGTATATAGCTCCACATTGATCTGGCATTGGTACTCCCTGTACATAACTCCACGTTGATCTGGTTCTGGTACTCCCTGTATATACAGTGGGGCAAAAAAGTATTTAGTCAGCCACCAATTGTGTAAGTTCTCCCACTTAAAAAGATGAGAGACGCCTGTAATTTTCATCATAGGTACAGACAAAATGAGAAAAAAAATCCAGAAAATCATATTGTAGGATTTTTAATGAATTTATTTGCAAATTATGGTGGAAAATAAGTATTTGGTCACCTACAAACAAGCAATATTTCTGGCTCTCACAGACCTGTAACTTCTTCTTTAAGAGGCTCCTCTGTCCTCCACTCGTTACCTGTATTAATGGCACCTGTTTGAACTTGTTATCAGTATAAAAGACACCTGTCCACAACCTCAAACAGTTGTAAAGTTGTAAATGAGAACTTGTTCTCAACTAGCTTAAAAAAATATATAACTCCACATTGATCTGGTACTGGTACTCCCTTTATATAGACCCACATTGATCTGGTACTCCCTGTAATATAGCTCTACATTGATCTAGTACTGGTACTCCTTTATATAGACCCACATTGATCTGGTACTCCCTGTATATAGCTCTACATTGATCTGGTACTCCCTGTATATAGCTCTACATTGATCTGGTACTCCCTGTATATAGCTCTACATTGATCTAGTACTGGTACTCCTTTATATAGACCCACATTGATCTAGTACTGGTACTCCCTGTACATAGGTCCATTCTTAAAAACAAAAAAAAATGTACCCCCTTTTCGTGGTATCCAATTTGTCAGTAGTTACTATCTTATCGCTACAACTCCCGTACGGGCTTGGGAGAGAGACGAAGGTCGAAAGCCATGCATCCTCCGAAACACAACCCAACCAAGCCGTACTGCTTCTTAACACAGCACGCATCCAACCCGGAAGCCAGTCACACCAATGTGTCGGAGGAAACACTGTGCACCTGGCGACCTGGTTAGCGTGCACTGCGCCCGGCCTGCCACAGGAGTCGCTAGTGCGTGATGAGACAAGGATATCCCTACCGGCCAAACCCTCCCTAACGACGCTAGGCCAATTGTGTGTCGCCCCATGGACCTCCCGGTCGCGGCCAGTTGCGACAGAGCCTGGGCTCGAACCCAGAGTCTCTGGTGGCACAGCTGGCGCTGCGATGCAGTGCCCTAGACCACTGCACCACCCGGGAGGCCCCATATAGGTCCATTCTTGTGTATTTTATTCCTCTTGTGTTAACAATTATTTTATTTTTATTCGTCATCGTACCGGAAGAGCTCATAAGCAACATTTCACAGTTAAGTCTACACTCGTATTCGCCGCATGTGACAAATAACATTTTATTTGATTTGTGTGTGGCCTTCGTTGTGTTTTCACTGGTGACCAACCTTTGTTTTGCTTTCGCTGGTGACCAGCCTTCGTTGTGTTTTCGCGGGTGATCAGCATTTGTTGTGTTTGTGCTGGTGACCAGCATTGTGTGTGTTTTCACTGGTGACCAGCCTTCATTGTGTTTTCGCTGGTGATCAGCATTTGTTGTGTTTTTGCTTGTAACCAGCCTTTGTTGCATTTGTGCTGGTGACCAGCCTTCGATGTGTTTTCACTGGTGACCAGCTTTCGTTTTGTTTTCAATGGTGACCAGCTTTTGTTTTGTTTTCAATGGTGACCAGCCTTTGTTGTGTTTTCACCTGTGACCAGCCTTTGTTATGTTTTCACTGTTGACAAGCCTTCATTGTGTTTTTGCTGGTGACCAGCATTGTGTGATTTCACTGGTGACCAGCCTACAATGTGTTTTCACTGGTGACCAGCCTTCATTGTGTTTGTGTTGGTGACCAGCATTTTGTGTTTTCGCTGGTGACCAGCCTACAATGTGTTTTCACTGGTGACCAGCCTTCATTGTGTTTTCGCTGGTGACCAGCCTTCATTGTGTTTTCGCTGGTGACCAGCCTTCGTTCTGTTTGTGTTGGTGACCAGCATTTTGTGTTTTCACTGGTGACCAGCCTACAATGTGTTTTCACTGGTGACCAGCCTTCATTGTGTTTTCGCTGGTGACCAGCCTTCGTTCTGTTTGTGTTGGTGACCAGCCTTCGTTCTGTTTGTGTTGGTGACCAGCCTTCATTGTGTTTTCGCTGGTGACCAGCCTTCATTGTGTTTTCGCTGGTGACCAGCCTTCATTGTGTTTTCGCTGGTGACCAGCCTTCGTTCTGTTTGTGTTGGTGACCAGCCTTCGTTCTGTTTGTGTTGGTGACCAGCCTTCGTTCTGTTTGTGTTGGTGACCAGCCTTCATTGTGTTTTTGCTGGTGATCAGCATTTGTATTTTTGCTGGTAACCAGCCTTTGTTGTATTTGTGCTGGTGACCAGCCTTAGTTTTTTATGTTGACCAGCCTTCATTGTATTTGCGTTGGTGTCTCGCCTTGGTTGTTTTCACTGGTGACCAGCCTTCGTCTTGTTTTCATTGGCGACCAGCCTTCGTTGTGTCTTTTCGCTGGTGAATAGCTTTTGTTGCGTCTTCCCCTAACCCAAGTCACATAATAAGTTGTATTCACTCACTCTGTGTGCAATAATTGTGTTTAACACGATTTTGAAAGACTACCTCATCTCTGTACTCACACATACTGTACCTTACGCATACATATGTAAGGTGCATTTCAAACACAGATTCAACCACAAAAACCAGGGAGGTTTTCCAATGCCTCACAAAGGGCACCTATTTGGTAGATGGGTAAAAAAAAACAGACATTGATTATCTCTTTAAGCATGGTGAAGTTAGACTTTGGATGGTGAATCAATACACCCAGCCACTACAAAGATGCAGGCGTCCTTCCTAACTCAGATGTCAGAGAGGAAGGAAACTTCTCATGGAATTCACCAGGAGGCCAATCGTGCCATTAAAACAGTCACTGAGTTTAAACTGAGGATGGATCAACAACATTGTAGTTATGCCACAATAGTAACCTAATTGACAAAAATATATATATATTCTAAAACATGCATCCTGTTTTTAACAAGGCACTAAAGTAATACTGCAAAAAAGGTGGTAAAGCAATTAACTTTTGGTCCTGAATAATAAGTGTTATGTTTGGGACAAATCCAATACATCACATTACTGAGTTCCACTCTCCAAATTTTCAAGCATAATGGTGGCTCCATCATGTTATGGGTATGATTGTAATCGTTAAGGACTGGGGAGGTTTTCAGGATAAAAAAATCAACTAAATGGAGCTAAGCACAGGCACAATCCTAGAGGTTAACCTGGTTTAGCAGACACTGGGAGATTAATTATATTATGACACAAGGCGAGACCCAGATATAGACACAGGAGGCAGATGGTTGGAGTTTAAGATGTTTAATAATCCAAAAAGGGGTAGGAAAGAGAATGGTTGTGGACAGGTCAAAGGTCAAAACCAGTTCAGAGTCCAGGAGGTACATAGTGGCAGACAGGCCATAGGTCAAGGCAGGCAGAATGGTCAGGCAGGTGGATACAGAGTCCAGAACAGTCAAGGGTCAATACCGGGTTGGCCTAGAAAAAGGACAATAGCAAAGGCAGGAGTACGGGGAAAAACCACTGGTTGACTTGGAACATACAAGACAAACTGGCACAGAGAGACAGGAAACACAGGGATAAATACACTGGGGAAAATAAGCGACACCTGGAGGGGGGGTAGACAATCACAAGGACAGGTGAAACCGATCAGAGTGTGACAAACTCACCTTTCAGCAGGACAATAACCTAAGACGCAAGGCCAAATCTACATTGGAGTTGCTTACCAAAAAGACTGTGAATACAGTTTTGACTTAAATCGGCTTGAAAATCTATATCAAAACCTGAAAATGATTGTCTAGCACTGATCAACAACTAATTTGACAGAGCTTGAAGAATTAGTATTATTATTTAATGTTTTATCCACAAGTGTCAAGTGTCTGGTTCATAACAATTGTTTTGTTCACAGTACTCATTATCAATAGAGAAATATCTACATAAAAAAATATTAATTTACATACTTTTATATCTTATATTCAGTCTCTTTAACGGTACATATAGATATTGCTATTCAATGAATTAGTATCTGTACCAAAATAAAGGCATTTCACTTACAAATAGTGCAAAAGGTATGCATTCTAGCATGTAACACCATCAAATTGTATGTGTGTTGTCCAACACATACCAACAGATTACCCTGTATGGCAGTGTAAAAATAAATGTTACACAATCGCTTAGCATGAGGCTACGCTAGCTAGCAAACTTTATAACAATTAATTACGGCAACAATATCAAATACTAAAACATCTAACTACAAGGATTCATTTTAGAACAAGGCTGTAACGTAACAAAATGTGTAAAAAGTCAAGGGTTCTGAATACTTTCCGAAGGCCCTGTATTTCTTATTAAATATATTTAATTAAAATACATTTTTACACAAATACATTGCTAATATATTTAAAATATATTATTTGACATTTTGACATACAGTATATTCCAAAAATGTATTTTAAATTAATACAAATTGAATGAATTAATAAATAAAAACAAACAAAATGTATTTTAAATGTATTTTTAACTGTTTGGGGAGGTGATAACACCATGCTAGAAGCGGACGTCTGGTTGTAATTGGCAAACTGTTTTAACATTGCAATGACAGGTTTCAGTGAAACCCAGCCTTCCTTTCCACTGTGTAGTCTTATCAATAGTATCAGTCTGTCACTGATAGTGAAAGTGGATCCTAATGGCTCAGGGGCGAATTAGCCATCTGGAAATTCTGGAAAATGCCAGATGGGCTGGGCATTTTTGTTGTTGGGTGGTCTGGTCAAAGTTGACACACACACACAAACAATGATATACTAAATAAAACAATGAGAAAGGTGACATGGCCATACTAATCTATAATGAGCCTTTGGCTGATCAGTGGGCAACAGCCGGCCCCCCGACCAAGATGGGCCGTAACAGTTTTTCTGATAGGCTGAGCTGAGGTCACGCAAAGACACATTCAATGTCAAATACGACATCAGCAAAGAGACCTGCTCCGACTCTCTCATCAGTTAGACAGACAACATCATGGATAGTAAATACATTTTCTTTAAACAGAAAGGTAGCCTGTACAGTGCCTTGCAAAGGTATTCACCCCCCCCCCCCCCCCCCCTTGGCATTTTCCCTATTTTATTTTGTTGATTTACAACCTGTAATTTAAATGGATTTTTATTTGGATTTCATGTAATGGACATACACAAAATGGTAAAAAAATAATAATAATAATGGAAAAAGGGTGCGTGCATATGTATTCACCCCTTTACTATGAAGCCGCTAAAAACGATCTGTAGCCACCAATTACCTTCAGAAGTCACATAATTAGTTAAATAAAGCATGGTGGTGGCAGCATCATGCTGTGAGGGTGTTTTTCATCAGAAAGGACTGGGAAACTAGTCAGAATTTAAGGAATGATGGATGGAGCTAAATACAGGGAAATTCTTGAGGGAAACCTGTTTCAGTCTTCCAGAAATTTGAGACTGGGACGGAGGTTCACCTTCCAGCAGGACAATGACCCTAAGCATACTGCTGAAGCAACACTCGAGTGGTTTAAGGGGAAACATTTAAATGTCTTGGAATGGCCTAGTCAAAGCCCAGACCTCAATCTAATTGAGAATCTGTGGCATATCACTTAAAGATTGCTGTACACCAGCGGAACCCATCCACCTTGAAGGAGCTGGAGCAGTTTTGCTTTGAAGAAAGGGCAAAAATCCCAGTGGCTAGATGTGCCAAGCTTATAAAGACATACCCCAAGAGACTTGTAGCTGTAATTGCTGCAAAAGGTGTCTCTACAAAGTATTGACTTTGGGGGGTGAATAGTTATGCCCGCTCAAGATTTCATTTTTTTTGGTCTTATTTCTTGTTTGTTTCACAATAAAACTTATTTTGCATCTTCAAAGTGGTAGGCATGTTGTGTAAATCAAATGATACAACCCCCCCAAAAAATACATTTTAATTCCAGGTTGTAAGGCAACAAAATGGGAAAATACTAAGGGGGATGAATAATTTCAAAAGCCACTGTACATGTAGAAAGAGCACATTCTACATTGTGACTTCACTCAAAACGTCCTATTTTTTGGGTGGCTAAAACCATTATTTGGTCAAACAGAAGTGCATTATCCTCATGATTCCTGTAATGAAAGTGTCTGCCCTGCTCCTTTGCCCTTGCTGGGCCCCGCTGATGTGATGAGCAATCCACTCTCCTCTACCCCCATAGCTCTCCTCTACCCCCATAGCTCTCCTCTACCCCCATAGCTCGAGAGAAAATATGCAGTCTGATCGTATAACATTTCAAAATGTCATTGCGGGAAAACACAGCTTTGGAAGCTTCGCCCGCTTGTCCTTGTCGAAGAGATGAGGGTCTCAGCTTTCTGTAGGTATAATTTGTATTTCTCAATATTCAGCTGAATAGCAACTATTTTATATTTGATATGGCTTTGAGATATGGAGTTGTGCGCGTGAAATGTGGACTGGCCATTGCGAGGGCATAGCCCTAAAGGCCACATGACTACTGGCAGTGGGTATTATATTTAAAGTTAGCAATGGGTTTTGAGTTTCCACTTCCTCAGGTGTTGAACCCCACATGAATTAGCCTATGATATTAGTTAGTGCACATAAAGATGTATGTAATTAATCTCTATTGAAACAAAAAAAAAATCTGGAATTTTTGGAGTTCTATTTTGACTAGGATGACCAGACGTCCCTGATTAGCCTTCATTAGGAAAAAACAACAACTCTGAAGTTGCTTTTAAGCCAGTATTTCAATAATCAAACGCTGTATCCAATGAGATTTGGCATGTAAAAATCGATCCCTGTACCAAACTCGTTGTACCAAACTCGTTTGCTTGTGTGGTGATCAGTAATACAATACAAACCATCGCATGAACCACAATGCCCATGGCCAGAAAGTTCATCCAACAGCATAGGCTACCAAACTTGGGTGATTGTAAAATTACTAGATAGACAATTTTTTTCTATCCAATTTTAATTCCCAAAATATGGTCACCTTCATTTGGACAGTAAAATATAGCAACTATTGTCTACACATCAACCCAAAATGCATGACTATCATTGGATTCGGTTGCACATCAAAATATCCTGCTTGGACCTGTTAGATGAAATAACTTCTGAATGACTTTATAAGATGTTGAGACAACTCACGATATGGGTCCAACAAATCATGGGCTGCTGCCACCAACTGTAAAGCTAGTGGCACCGGTGATAATGAGTTTGCGGCGTGTGCAGTGATGTGGTCTGGTGTGGATAAAATTCTAGGGCCGAATTGTCCCAGTCGTCCCCTGGAGTGGCTACAGGTTATGTGAGCAGGTAACACACCTGCCTTGCACCTGTTATGAAAAATATTCCTATTAATTAGAAAAACAAAAAAACATTAAGTCCACTATTTAAGGGACTTTCGTTTATAATGTCATTGTTTTATCAAGGCATATCAAGGTAATTCTCTTATAAATCAACTTCTGTTAGGTCAAATCGGTCAGCCGTATTGGCACTCCCTAGTAGGAACAGTCCTCCATTGGAATGAATGGCATTCTATAGTATTTTAATGAAATGTTTCAAGGACAAAATTAAATATATTTAAGTGTTTTTGTTGTTGTTGTAGTAGTCACTGTAACATCAGTACACTCTAAAAAAAAAAAAAAAATGTATTTTTTATTGTATTGTTTTGCTCATATAATATAATTTAAAAGTCTGCGTTAAGGTGTCTATAATATAATAAACATGTCAAAAATTAATGTAGACATTAATAAATGTAATTCTATAGCTTCCTTTTATAGCAATAGCACAGCCATCAGTGGAGGCTGGTGGGACGAGTTATAGGAGGACAGTCTCATGGTAATGGCTGAAATGGAATTAATGGAACAGAGTCAAACGCGTTGTTTTCATATGTTTGATACTGTTCCATTAATTCCATTCCAGTCTTTAGAATGAGCCCGTCCTTCTATAACTCCTCCCACCAGCCTCCACTGAAAGCAATCCAAGATGGCGTAGCAGTCGGACGTGTGTTTGTCTTGTCCCGTGTTAATTAGTCTGTAAATAGTCTGTTTTCGTTTTTTTCGTATATATTTTAAATCTCACTTTCCATCTACAAACTAAACATACAGTCGTGGCCAAAAGTTTTGAGAATGACACAAATATTAATTTCCACAAAGTTTGCTGCTTCAGTGTCTTTAGATATTTTTGTCAGATGTTACTATGGAATACTGAAGTATAACTACAAGCATTTCATAAGTGTCAAAGGCTTTTATTGGCAATTACATGAAGTTGATGCAAAGAGTCAATATTTGCAGTGTTGACCCTTCTTTTTCAAGACCTCTGCAATCCGCCCTGACATGCTGTCAATTAACTTCTGGGCCACATCCTGACTGATGGCAGCCCATTCTTGCATAATCAATGCTTGGAGTTTGTCAGAATTTGTGGGTTTTCGTTTGTCCACCCGCCTCTTGAGGATTGACCACAAGTTCTCAATGGGATTAAGGTCTGGGGAGTTTCCTGGCCATGGACCCAAAATATCGATGTTTTGTTCACCGAGCCACTTAGTTATCACTTTTTCCTTATGGCAAGGAGCTCCATCATGCTGGAAAAGGCATTATTCATCTCCAAACTGTTCCTGGATGGTTGGGAGAAGTTGCTCTCAGAGGATGTGTTGGTACCATTCTTTATTCATGGCTGTGTTAGGCAAAATTGTGAGTGAGCCCACTCCCTTGGCTGAGAAGCAACCCCACACATGAATGGTCTCAGGATGCTTTACTGTTGGCATGACACAGGACTGATGGTAGCGCTCACCTTGTCTTCTCCGGACAAGCTTTTTGTCCGGATGCCCCAAACAATCGGAAAGGGGATTCATCAGAGAAAATGACTTTACCCCAGTACTCAGCAGTCCAATCCCTGTACCTTTTGCAGAATATCAGTCTGTCCCTGATGTTTTTCCTGGAGAGAAGTGGATTCTTTGCTGCCCTTCTTGACACCAGGCCATCCTCCAAAAGTCTGCCTGCTGCCATTCCTGAGCAAGCTCTGTACTGGTGGTGCCCTGATCCCACAGCTGAATCAACTTTAGGAGACGTCTTGGCGCTTGCTGGACCTTCTTGGGCGCCCTGAAGCCTTCTTCCCAATAATTGAACCACTCTCCTTGAAGTTCTTGATGATCCGATAAATGGTTGATTTAGGTGCAATCTTACTGGCAGCAATATCCTTGCCTGTGAAGCCCTTTTTGTGCAAAGCAATGATGACGGCACATGTTTTCTTGCAGGTAACCATGGTTGACAGAAGAAGAACAATGATTCCAAGCACCGCCCTCCTTTTGAAGCTTCCAGACTGTTATTTGAACTCAATCAGCATGACAGAGTGATCTCCAGTCTTGTCCTTGTCAACACTCACACCTGTGTTAACGAGAGAATCACTGAAATGATGTCAGCTGGTCCTTTTGTGGCAGGGCTGAAATGCAGTGGAAATGTTTTTGGCAGATTCAGGTCATTTGCATGGCAAAGAGGGACTTTGCAATTCATTGCAATTCATCTGATCACTCTTCATAACATTCTGGAGTATATGCAAATTGCCATCATACAAACTGAGGCAGCAGACTTTGTGAAAATGTATATTTGTGTCATTGTCAAAACTTTTGGCCACGACTGTACTTTCCTGCAACACGCCTCACCCAATGTGGTACGGATCTGCAATTGTTTTATACCTTATAACTGTAACCTTCATCATTAGCTAGCCAGCAAACTAGCTACTAGCTAGTAGTCATTGTTGGCCACTGCTAGCGGTCTTCACCTTTAGCTCAGACGCTAGCCAGCTTTGGCTCGGATGTTTACCTGCCAGTCTGCACAGCGCGAAATCAACCCTGAGCATAACGTACTGCTTTTCTCCACCGCATCACCGGATTCCAGCCGCAAGCTCTGGACCATTACACCGGATCGTCGCAGCTAGCTAGCTGAAACCGAGTGACTACTGTTGGCTAACGCCTCTGTCCCGAAGAAAGCACCAGTTATCCTTGAGCTAGCCTCGAGCTAGGCCCATCTCCCGACCAGCCGACGGAGTATACCAGCTAATTATTGGGCTACAATGCCAATTAGCCTGGAACCTTTATTGTCGACACGGAGCGCCGCCGATCCACCACGACTGGTCTGCCGACGTAATCATCCGATGTGGTTTCAACAGGCTTTTCCATTGCCATGTCCCCGAAGACCCATCTGCTAGCCCCGGCCAGCTAGCTTTCTGATTGCCGTGTGTCCCGCTCCCCTAGTGTAGTAGCGACTACCGAATGGCTCCGACTCACCTATTGTTGCTCATCGGACCCTAAGATCACTCGGCTACACAGCTGATGCCTGCTGATCTGTTCATTAACACTGTACCTCATTTTGTTTATCTGTCGGCCCCAGCCTCGAACTCAGGTCCTGTATCTACCTAACTGACCCTCTCTGCCCATTCATCGCCATTTACCCATTGTTGTCTTAGCTCTCCCGACAAACACCCACGATTGCTTTATGCCTATCTCTAATGTCTATATGTATTGTCTACTGCTCAACATGCCTAAAATAGCTCTTTTGTCCCACCCCCCACGAATGCGGAGACCTCACCTGGCTTAACTGGTGCCTCCAGAAACGCAACCTCTCCCATCGTCACTCAATGCCTAGGTTTAACTCCACTGGACTCACTTCCTACCATACCCTTGTCTGTATATTATGCCCTGAATCTATTCTACCACACCCAGAAATCTGCTCCTTTTATTCTCTGTTCCCAATGCACTAGACGACCAGTTCTTATAGCCTTTAGCCATACCCTTATCCTCCTCCTCTGTTCCTCTGGTAATGTAGAGGTTATCCCAAGCCCTGTAGCCCCCAGTTCTACACCTATTCCCTAATCGCTCTCATTTGTTGACTTCTGTAACCGTAAAAGCCTTGGTTTCATGCATGTTAACATCAGAAGCCTCCTCCCTAAGTTTATTTTATTCACTGCTTTAGCACAGTCCGCCAACCCGGATGTCCTAGCCTTGTCTGAATCCTGGCTTAAGAAGGCCACCAAAAATTCTGAAATCTCCATCCCCAGCTACAACAATTTCCGTCAAGATAGAACTGCCAAAAGGGGGCGGAGTTGCAATCTACTGCAGAGTTCTGTCTTACTATCCAGGTCTGTACCCAAACAGTTCGAGCTTCTACTTTTAAAAATCCACCTTTCTAGAAATAAGTCTGTCACTATTTCCACTTGTTATTAACCCTCCTCAGCCCCCAGCTGTGACCTGGACACTATATGTGAATTGATTGCCCCCCATCTATCTTCAGAGTTTGTACTGTTAGGTGACCTAAACTGGGATATGCTTAACACCCCAGCCGTCCTACAATCTAAGCTAGATGCCCTCAATCTCACACAAATGATCAAGGACTCTACCAGGTACAAACCTACATCTGTAAACAAGGGCACCCTCATAGATATCATCCTGACCAACTTGCCCTCCTACTGCACCTCTGCTGTCTTCAACCAGGATCTCAGCGATCACTACCTCATTGCCTGCGTCCGTAATGGGTCCGTGACCACCCCTCATCACTGTTAAATGCTCCCTAAAACACTTCAGCGAGCAGGCCTTTCTAATCAACCTGGTCCGGGTATCCTGGAAGGATATTGACCTCATCCCGTCAGTAGAGGATGCCTGGTTGTTCTTTAAAAGTGCTTTCCTCACCATCTCTTCAACCGATCGCTGCCCGCACGACTAGCATCACTACTCTGGACGGTTCTTGCTTAGAATATGTGGACAACTACAATTACCTAGGTGTCTGGTTAGACTGTAAACTCTCCTTCCAGACTCACATTAAGCATCTCCAATCCAAAATTAAATCTAGAATCGGCTTCCTATTTCACAACAAAGCCTCCTTCACTCATGCTGCCAAACATGCCCTCGTAAAACTGACTATCCTACTGATCCTTGACTTCGGCGATGTCATTAACAAAATAGCCTCCAACACTCTACTCAGCAAATTGGATGTAGTCTATCACAGTGCCATCCTTTTTGTCACTAAAGCCCCATATACTACCCACCACTGAGACCTGTATTTATGTTACATTTATTTAACTAGGCAAGTCAGGTAAGAACAAATTCTTATTTTCAATGACAGCCTAGGAACAGTGGGTTAACTGCCTTGTTGAGGGGCAGAACAATAGATTTTTACCTTGTCAGCTCAGGGATTTGATCTTGCAACCTTTTGTTTTTTTGTCTAACACTCTAACCACTAGGCTACCTGCCGCCCCAAAAGCTCTTGTTGGCTGGCCCTCACTACATATCTGTCGCCAAACCCACTGGCTCCAGTTCATCTATAAGCCTGTGCTAGGTAAAGCCCCGCCTTATCTCAGCTCACTGGTCACCATAGCAAACAACCACCCATAGCACACGCTCCAGCAGGTATAGTTCACTGGTCATCCCCAAAGCCAACACCTCTTTTGTCCGCCTTTCCTTCCAGTTCTCTGCTGCCAATGACTGGAACGGATTGCAAAAGTCACTGAAGCTGGAGACTAATATCTCCCTCACTAACTATAAGCATCAGCTGTCTGAACAGCTTACCGAGCACTGCACCTGTACATATTCTGTCCCTCTCCTCGCCCCTACCTGGGCTCGAACCAGGGACCCTCTGCCCACCTCGTTACCCATCGCTCCACAAAAGCCACAGCCCTTGCAGAGTAAGAGGAACAACTACTTCAAAGTCTCAGAGTGAGTGATGTCACCGTTTGAAGCGCTATTAGCGCGCACCCCGCTAACTAGCTAGCCATTTCACATCGGTTACATACACAGCACATCTGTAAATAGCCCACCCAACTACCCGCATTCCCATATTGTTATTTTTTTTGCTCTTTTTCACCCCAGTATCTCTACTTTCACATCATCATCTGCACATCTATCACTCCAGTGTTATTGACTGTACATTTGTCTATCCCATGTGTAACTCTGTGTTGTTTTTGTCGCACTGCTCTGCTTTATCTTGGCCAGGTCGCAGTTGTAAATGAGAACTTGTTCTCAACTGGCCTACCTGCTTAAATAAAGGTGGAATAAAAATAAAAAATAAATAAAATGTCATCATCATTACTTAAATTAAAAACTCAACAATTCTCAGTTTTATAAATACAATTATTTGTGTGAAACTAAAAGTGAAATACGACTCAGACTCATCCAAACTCTAGCGGTATGGTAGCTCAATGTAGGGCCGTTTCATGCAAGAAACGGAAGTAAAAAAACACAGCTAATTCAAAATCCTCTAACCTAACAGCAGAGCACATTCGACACACCCCACACCCAGATAAAACAATGACATATATTTCACCGGATGTATAAATGTGTAACATCCGTTTGGCAAATTTACTAATCGACGAAAAATGTGATCCCAATAGTTTTCTGTTCCCAAAACTAAAATATGCTACGAACAGAGTGAACTAAGTTTTGTAGACTTTACCCTTTGCCAATTTTTAAAAATGGCATTGTTTAGGAGTGCAAAGGCGAATTGAGTTATTGAAAACGCGCACATCACAGTTGGCGTTTCCCAACGGAAATATGCAAATATCACAGGCACAAAAGCCGTATAGCGCGGCAAAGGTGACCCTATACTAGTCTCATCATTCTACGACAAACACACATCTATTTATATCTAATTGGATTAAAACAAAACTTGTCTGACAACTTAAAGATTTGAAACCACTGTGTTCATCACGAGGGACAAACATTATGTTAGATGACAGCTGAGGTATGTTCACAGGGAGCGTCGTAGTTACCACAGCCACAAAGTCAAAATCCCCGCCTATCTACAATTTATCTTCTTAAAATGTAAAAGGAGACTTTAAACCGTAACTACACTGCTAACCTTATATCTACCCTAACCTTAAATTATGACAAAAAAAAGCAAATATTTGTCTTCATTATTTTTTTACGATATAGCCAATTCTGGCTTTGTGGCTGTGCTATCTAGTGGAAACCCCAAGGGGAGAGACAACGAATTTGATTATTCCACCGGGAAATGAGTTAGATTTTCCCTGACCATTAAATATAAAAATTCTTACAGTAATAATTCAGCTGAAATCTTACAGCATGTTAGTTGTAAAATTGTGAGAATATGTAGATTATCTAAAAACGTGTTAAGCCCTATTTTTCCATTTTTAAATAATAGTTTGTTCATAGCATATGACATGTGAAAATGAAATCTACAACTTACTATTGTTCATACTATTTACTGTTGAGTGTCACAGTATGAGTCATAAAACCCGGAAATTGTTCCAATTGTTCCATCTGGGATGTTATAACTACTTCAAATGTCTGTTTCGTGTAAGAATACCCTGGCATTACGTTTCGATAACCACGCAAATCTCTCTGACAAGGTAACGTTCATCAATAATTAGCATTGCGAAATTTTGAGAGTAAATTGAGGCGCATTTATTGATAAAACTCACCTTGTCCGAGAGAGAATTACACGGCTATTAAAACGTCATGCCAAGGAACACCTACACCAAACACACAATTAATTATACTTTATTTATTCACAATGTGAAAAATTAATGTCGGAAAAAACATTGGAACCATTTCCGTTTTTTTAATGCATAAAATCAAAAAAATAATGAATAGCTAATAAAAAAAAGCACAATCTGAGCTTTCTAACAGTGTAAGGCATTACTAAGTACTGTTCATGGTGTGTGGGTAAATCCATTTGAATTTAATCACTTTTTGACAGCATCACTTTTGATTAAGCAAAATTTTTCAAACATGTTCTCCCATTTAAGAAGTGGTCAAAAAGGGACATCTTAGACCTGAATGCCAAAACCTTCAAAAGATAAAGGTTCTCAAAGTTGACCCATTTGCATACCCCGCCATACCATGACACATGTCTTCATCACTGACTGAAAAAGGTAAACAGTTGAGTTTGATATCATTTAAAAGCGTACAAAGCAGGGTTGTCAAACTATTTTAGAATTTCTTAAAAACAAAATAAAGAAATAGATTTGAATCTTTAACGTCAATTTTGAAAAGAAATTGATTTATTTCTAATTGGGTAAGGTACATCCAGATCCCCAACACCCACAGTCATCTCGGTTTCTGTCTGCAGTCCTGATGTATCTGTAGTGACTTTCAGAGTCAACCTGTTTGTAGTTCATAAAATGCCATGTTTGTAGTCCGTTCCTCTCTAAGGTGTGAATGAGTTCTCCTGTTTGTCATTGATAGAATACCATATTCATAGTCAATGAAAAATGTTTTTCGTTCATAATATGGTGCGTTGTTTGTAAACCATGATATACTGCCATGTTTGTAGTCCATAATATGCTGCCATGTTTGTAGTCCATCCCCCTCTCAAAGGAAGATGTGGAAGATCAGTGACTTGAGGCTCCTACTGTTGGGAATGTTCTGAACGGAGTACTTGATGGCTTTGTAGAACCTAGGACACGTTCCCAGGTGAGAGAGTGGTGAACGTCGCACTGTCCGGCGGTTGTTATGCATTGTCCAGAACCCGATGGAGTAACGGGATAACACCTCGATGCTGACGGTGTGTTGCCCGGGCGACCACTGGGTCAGTCTGACGACTGTAACCATGGAGCCAAAGCCGCAGGAGTGACAAGTCACGCCACGAAACACAGACTCCTCGGGACATAGTGACACGCCTCTCTCCCACGATATACCTCCATCCTCCCCCCCTTCTCCCATGTCACCTAGGTTACACAGGGCCACAAGACACACACCCTCCAGAGCCTGGTTGCTTTTAAAACCCAGCAGGATTCCAACCAGCCTAGGGACCGCGCCCAAACGCAACAACTGCTCCTGTTGACACCCTGAGAGAGAGAGAAATATGTGTAAGAATGGTTAGGTTAAGGGCTTAGACTTGAAGCGTTAGATATAAGGCTGTGGTCGAGGGTTAGGGGTCAGAGGTTAGCGATGACTCACGGCTCTCGTAGCAGATACGAGCGATAGCGCGGCCAGCGTGTATCAGCAGCTCCTGATCCCTGGAGACCAGCACAGACAGCAGAGCAGATGACACCCCTGTCTCCCCACACCTCTCCCTGATCACCGCTGATGGAGAAAGAAGCAGTGAATGACAACCATGAGAGGCAGAGAGAGAGAGGCAGAGAGAGAGAGAGAGAGAGACTTACTTTCTCTGGCCAGTTCTGACACCAGTTTAGCAGTCATTAAAGTAAGCGGTCCTCTCCTCCTAAGGGCTTGAGCCAGAGTAGGTAATACACCACTCACTGCCACCTGTTCCGCAGCCCCACGCTCTACACACCACACACACAAAGAGAGATGAAATGCACAGCATCATATTAACAAGCGCAATATACACTATTTACTGTATTCTCCCTCCATTTACCTACAAGCCATCCAGGCATGCATGTGAATACTGTGTGTGCGTGACTGTGTGAGTGTAACCGATGTGAAATGGCTAGCTAGTTAGCGGGGTTCGCGCTAATAGCGTTTCAATTGGTGACGTCACTCGCTCTGAGACCTTGAAGTAGTTGTTCCCCTTGCTCTGCAAGGGACGAGGCTTTTGTGGAGCGATGGGTAAGGATGCTTCGAGGGTGGCTGGTTCGAGCCCAGGTAGAAGCGAGGAGAGGGACGGAAGCTAAACTGTTTCATGAATAATGTGTGTGCCATGTAAACTCAACAAAAAAAGAAACATGCCCTTTTCAGGACCCTGTCTTTCAAAGATCATTTGTAAAAATCCAAATAACTTCACAGATCTTCATTGTAAAGGGTTTAAACACTGTTTCCCATGCTTGTTCAATGAACCATAAACAATTAATGAACATGCACTTCTGGAACGGTCAGGAGATGCACTGCAGTACTTAATGCAGCTGGTGGCCACACCAGATACGGACTGTTACTTTTGACCCCACCTTTGTTCAGGGACACATTATTCCATTTCTGTTAGTCACATGTCGGTGGAACTTGTTCAGTTTATGTCTCAGTTGTTGAATCTTGTTAAGTTCATACAAATATGAACACATGTTAAGTTTGCTGAAAAAAATCTGCAGTTGACAGTGAGAGGACCTTTCTTTTTTCGCTGAGTTTATGTACATTGTGTATGGTTTGTTTACGTGTGTGTGAGTTTAATCCAGGCAGGTTAATCAACCCTGTGACCTTTTCGCCTCTCCCTCCCATTTCGTCTCTCTTTCTCCCTCCCTCCCTCTCTCAGACACAAACGGCTTAGCGACTGTTTATTCCAATTGGTCACGCATCCAACTCTCCCGCTCTCAACCCCTTCCTTCCTTCTCTCTCTTGTTCCTCACTTGTTACCACAAATTTCTCTTCTTTAAATGTGATTTTAAACCTAACCTTAACCCTAAACTGAAAAACACACTGCTAACCCTAACCTAAAATAAAACCAAAAAGCTAATTTTGGTGTTCATGAATTTCTACGATATTTGGACTTTGTGGCTGTGGCAACTAATGGAAACCCCTCCCTCCCATCTTGTTTAACAATAGCTTGGCTACTGTACATAATATACTTTTGGAGAATAGACTAAATCGAAGTTCTCCCTTGAAAGAAAGGCCACCTTTTTGTGTCATTTTTGGTTTCGTTGGCAGGTAATGTCCTCTTTGCTGTGGTCAGAGGTGTGTGTGTGACTCACGTTTTTCCTGTATGACAGTAAGTACTGTTTCCAGGTGAGGTCGGAGTTCATCCTCGATGAGATCAGTGCTGACCACAATGGCATCTAATGCATTAGTGAGAGGGTCTGAGAGGATGAGAGAGAGATGCTTGAATATGAATACTTCCTGTACCAGTTTGCTTGTTACGATCTCCCTATAACCATAGTACAGCATTGGTTAATACGTTTGGCTGGGAGACCTGGGGTCAAGACCCTTCAATATGAACCCTGGCACAGTAAAATTATGGTGAGCTCTGGCATCGTTTTCATCCCACTTCAAGTACCGATTTGAAATGAATAACATTGTACCACATATACATGACAGCGCTATAGACACCACAAGCAAACGTAGCAGACATGAGTCGGCCTCGTGATGAGGTACCCCTGTCCGTGAACCAAGTCAGTTTCACCTTCAGCCCAGGAGGGAATTACCTATTGGTTTAACGGTCAAGACGTTGGTTTCTCCCATTGGGGACACGGGTTCAGATCCCAGCCTGTGACACATACAACACGTACCCTACAGAGTAGTGTAAACCTAAGTGACCATGTCAGTATATACTTAATATATAAGGCACGAGGGTTGTGGCATAAGGCATAAGGCCACGGCTAAGTGTCACTCCGCTTTTCGTTGTGCAACAGCTCTTAGCCGTGGTATATTGGCAAAATACCACAAAACCCCGAGGTGTCACTGGTTACCAACGTAATTTAGCGGTAAAACAAATAAACGTTTAGTCATACCCGTGCTATATACCACGCCTGTCAGCCAATCAGCAGGGCTCGAACCACCCAGTTTATAATGTACTGATATAGAAGTGTAAGGTACATAGCAACAGCAGCTGTGTCAGGTCGCATAGTAATCCCCTCTCCTGTGGCGCGCTGTACACACTGGTGCCATGCTAGTGTTCATATCAAATGAAGCAATATCCGTGGTGTAATGCTCAGTGCTCAATAGTATGTTTAGGTAGGTGTGTGGCTCAGTCCAACACAGCGTAGTGTCTATCTTCACACAACAAACTTTTTTTTAAAAACGCAATTCTACTCAACACTCACCTTTGGGTACCACTGGCAGTAGTCGACCGGAGTCACTGGTCGGCCGCAGTCTATCCATGTGTGTATTGTGGGTGTGTATGCGTGCATATGTGTCAGTATAGACTCCCATCCGGCCTTTTTGTTGCAGTTGTTTCTCAAATCGTCTGTCAGCCAGACAATGTTCTCTACACACTTCTGCACTCCCCTCCTTTCTTATCCGTATCTCTTCGCCAGCTTTCTGGAACATCTGTCTGTTGCTGTTTCAGACACCGTCTTATCCTTTCTTTCTACCTCGTCTCTCTTCCCTCCTCTATGGTACACTCAGCAAGCCCCGAATCCATTTATTTCCTTCTTGCGTTTTATGTTACATATTCCGTACTCCCGCTCTTTCAGGCGTTTTTCTTTCTCTCCCTCCCTCCCTCCTCCTCTACACTAATACAGAGTAAATCCTAATTCCCTGCCAAGCTGCTCTCCCTCGGTTCCTCCCTCCCTTTCACCCGCTGTGTTGGCAGACAATTCATTACCACAGTAAAAATATCCATATAACCTAGCGGTCATACAGTGACATGGTTCCAATCGTTTTCTACCCTTCATTCTTCTATGGGATTTTAGAAACACTTAAAATTCCTTTTATCAAGGTGACTTTTATCAATATATTTGCCTGTATTTCATCAAATGAAATGCTGATTAGCTGTTAATGTGGCTATCATAAAGAACTACGAATGCCATGATGATTTGGACGAGGCTGCCAAATCTCGGCAAAATTAAGAATCTCTGGATTAACTATCTAAAGTTAGCTAAATGTTGTAATCAATACATTGGCAACATTTCTTTAAATTAACAATTCTGAACCGTCTTGGGCAAGTTCTGAATTGACATAATACCTGTTAGCAAAGGTGTCAGCACAGGTGTCAGCTAGAGATGACATGAAGGACCTTGCAGGGATTTATAGTCTTGCATGATGTCTACTTTGATGTTAATTAGCACTTTCGAATCAGAGCTGAATATATTGATAAAAGTCAACCTTGTCCAAAAGAGATTTGCATGGTTATCAAAACGCCACGCCAGAGTAAGCCTACATGAAACACAGCCCTTATTCTAGGCGTTTCTAAAATCCCCTTTGGGAAAAACGAATGGTGGAAAAAGGATTGGAACCATTTCCCTGTTTGACCGCCAGTTTGATGGGGCTTTATAGGCCCTTGGCTTGTTGGTTGACTTGACCGATTTACATTCGGCTGAATGAGCAAGGTGTTTTGCTAATCCTTGTACGTGAGGATTTCTTACTGGGTAGTTCTTTAGAATGCAGGATGATTTGTAGATCAGTGGTTCTGCACAGCACCTTGCTCAAACCATTTAAAATGTCCTTATTGTTTTGTGTTTTGAAAAAAAGGTTAAGGCTAATAATGCTCTGATCATTGTCTGATCGCTCCCAACCCATAAGAATCCCCACCCAGTTTACGTTAAAATGGTGGAAACACTCTACGGGCGATTAACTCCCCCCTACTGCAAGCAGTGAGGACAGCAGGAAAGAGTGATCTATGATCCTGCCTGTCCAGATGGGAGGAAGGCTCATCTCAGGGGTTAAATACTTTTCAGATTTCTGCAGCATCTGTTTATCTAACTTGAGGTTTAGCCTCTATAGTCCAATGAGTGTGTGTTTGATACAGCCAGAGGCTGACTGTTAGTTTTATGGTTACTATCTGGTTGTCTTTAGTTTATAGATATTAAACATTCCACATTTTCTTTAGATGTACATGGTTTTTTTCCCCGATGAGGTGAACAAGCAATTAACCCTCCCAATTTGACTTTTGCTGTTCTAAAATGGATGTACAGCCTTGGAACAGCTATGATTGCAGCTTAGGCTCGCAGGCAGTTTTTGGCCTAGCATGCTGTTGGATTTGTTGATTTTAAGTGTGTAATAAGCCCAACCTTTCTAACCACCAAGAGGATAATCTAGCTAATTAGACAGGCATGTCAGTCTGTTAGCGCTTCATCAAACGCAGAACCAGATTGTCTTAGTTTCAATCTCAAGCCTGTTGTTAAGCACAATAACCTGTTCATGGTTGGAATTAAACACATGCTAAATCGGACATAGGAAAGTCTGAAATTTGGTTGAACGCGGCACGTGTATAACTACAATCAAGTGGGACATTACTGAGTTTCCTAGTTCGGACTAGCACGCGAACGAGGCAAGTCAGAGACATATTCAAGTCTTGTGTGGGAGCAACGTTTTTATTTATAATTGTAAACAAAACAGAAGTAACCAAGAGCTAAAAAGTATAAAGACATGTCTATGTGAAACTAAACATTTACCAAACCACATCCATTTACAGAGTAGAAAGTCTGCACTAGGCTCTACACATATATTCTGCCTCAATGGCAAGGTTCATGCTAAAATGGGTTATATCTATCTAGTCCGCCATCTCTCTCTACGTGTGAGGCAGAGCTGCTCGCTTCCTAAAATCTCTCTGAATTTACTATAACACCCAACCGCCAGTGAGTGAGATAGAGACATCAACTAGAGACATCAACGAGCTTCAGCAACTCTATAGAAAAGGATTCTCAAACCCCACTGCATGTGCAGGATTTTGGTCCATCCCTGCTCTAACACCCCTGATTCTACTAATTGTCTGTTCATCAAGACCTTGATTATCTGAATCAAGTGTTAGCAGTAGCTCTTCAGGACCAGAGTAGGAGAACCCTGATCTAGGCATGGCTCTCTCAACACAAAGGAATCACCATGCTTTGGAAAATTACAACTTTAATATATAAAGTTGTCCCAATAGTCCATATTACAGTAATTTACAATTTAGTCAATGTGTTCTTATATCCTTCTTCCATTTCTCTGTCCTCACATCACTGAGTGCTCAGTCCACTTCCAAAATCAACACTTGGCCCCTATACCCCCTAGGTATAATAATGGCATCGGAGGGGATGGCTGCCGTTTTACGGGCTCCTAACCAATTGTGCTATTTTGTGGGGGTTTTTCACATTGTAACTTGTTTTGTACATAACGTTGCTGCTACTGTCTCTTATGACCGAAAAGAGCTTCTCGAAATCAGAAAAGCAATTACTCACCTCGAACTGGACAAAGATATTTTCTTTAATGAGTCCGAAGTGAAGGATATACTGCTTCTCCGAGACCAGGCCCAAATCCCTGTCATTCGCGTGAAGAAAAGACGGAAATATAGGGGGTGGAGATCGGTTCTATTGGCCAACGTTCAATCACTGAAAAATAAACTGGATTATCTCCGTTCAAGACTGTCCTACCAACGGGACATTAAAAACGAAATATCTTATGTTTCACTGAGTCGTTGCTGAACGACGACACGGATAATATACATTTGGCTGAGTTTTCTGTGCATTAGCAGGACAGAACAGCTACGTCTGGTAAGACGAGGGGTGGGGGTGTCTATTTGTCAATAACAGCTGGTGTGCGATGCCTAATATTAAGGAAGTCCGGGGTATTGCTTGCCTGAGGTAGAGCACCTCATGAGAAGCTGTAGACCATACTATTTACCAAGAGAGTTGATCTATATTTTTTGTAGCAGTCTATTTACCACCACAAACCGATGCTGGCACTAAGACTGCACTCACCGAGCTGTATAAGGTCTAAGCAAACAAGAAAATGCTCATCCAGAAGAGGCGTTCCTAATGGCCAGAGACTTTAATGCAGGCAAATTTAAAACTGCTTAACCTCATTTTACCTCACCTAATTTCTACCAGCATGTCACATGTGCAACCAGTGGGAAAAAAATATTCTTGACCAACTTTACTCCACACAAAGAGATGCATACAAAGCTCTCCCTCGCCCTCCATTTGGCAAATCTCACCATAATTCTATCCTCTTGATTCCTGCTTACAAGCAAAAACTAAAGCAGGAATTACCAGTGACTCAATCAATACAGAAGTGGTCAGATGACGCGCCACAGGACTGTTTTGCTAGCACAGACTGGAATATGTTCGGGGATTCATCCAATGGCATTGAGGAGTATACCATCTCAGTGACTGGCTTCATCAATAAGTGCATCGACGACATCGTCCTCACAGTGACCATACGTACATAACCCAACCAGAAGCCATGGATTACAGGCAACATCCGCACCGAGCTAAAGGCTAGAGCTGCTGCTTTTAAGGAGCGGGACACTTATAAGAAATCCTGCTATGCCATCAGACAAATGATTAAAAATAGGCAAAGCGTCAATACAGGACTAAGAATGAATCCTACTACACCGGCTCTGACGCTCGTCGGCTGTAGCAGGGCTTGCAAACTATCACGGACTACAAAGGGAAACCCAGCCACGAACTGCCCAGTGACGCGAGCCTACAAGACGAGCTAAATGCCTTTTATTTGGTCATTAGTATTTTATTAGGATCCCCATTAGCTGTTGCAAAAGCAGCAGCTACTCTTCCTGGGGTCCAACATGAAACATAATACAGAATGACATAATACAGAACATCAATAGAAAACAGCAGCTCAAGGACAGAACTACATACACATTTTTTAAAGGCACACGTAGCCTACATATCAATACATACACACAAACTATCTAGGTCAAATAGGGGAGAGGCGTTGTGCCGCAAGGTGTTGCTTTATCTGGTTTTTGAAATCAGGTTTGCTGTTTATTTGAGCAATATAAGATGGAAGGAAGTTCCATGCAATAAGGGCTCTATAATATTGGATGTTTTCTTGAATTTGTTCTGGATTTGGGGACTGTGAAAAGACCTCTGGTCGCATGTCTGGTGGGATAAGTGTGTGTGTCAGAGCGATGTGTAAGTTGACAATGCAAACAATTTGGGATTTCAACACATTAATGTTTCTTATAAAAATAAGAAGTGATGCAGTCAGTCTCTCCTCAACTCTTAACCAAGAGAGACTGGCATGCATAGTATTTCAGCCCTCTAAATACAATTAAGAGCAAAACGTGCCACTCTGTTCTGGGCCTGCCGAAGCTTAACTAGGTCTTTTCTTGCAGCACTGACCACGACAGGACAATAATCAAGATTACACAAAACTAGAGCCTGCAGAACTTGCTTTTTGGAGTGTGGTGTCATAAAAGCAGAGCATCTCTTTATTGCGGCTAGACCTCTCCCCATCTTTACAACCATTGAATCTATATTTTTTGACCATGACAGTTTACAATCTAAGGTAACGGCAAATAATTTAGTCTCCTAAACTTGTTCAACATCCACACCATTCATTACCAGATTCAGCTGAGGTCTAGCACTTAAGGAATTATTTGTACCAAATACAATGCTCTTAGTTTTAGAGATGTTCAGGACCAGTTTATTACTGGCCACCCATTACAAAACATACTGCAACTCTTTGTTAATGGTTTCAGTGACTTCATTAGCTGTGGTTGCTGATGCGCATACAGTTGAATCATCAGCATACATGGACACACATGCTTTGTTTAATGCCAGTGGCAGGTCATTGGTAAAAATAGAAAAGAGTGGAGGGCCTAGAGAGCTGCCCTGCGGTACACCACATGCTCGCTTCGAGGCAAGCAACACTGAAGCATGCATGAGAGCACCAGCTGTTCCAGACGACTGTGTGATCACACTCTCCGTAGCCGATGTGAGCAAGATCTTTAAGACAGGACAACATTCACATATTACCAGGACGTGTACTCAGAGTATGCGCGGACCAACTGGCAAGTGTTTTCACTGACAATTTCAACCTCTCCCTGACCAAGTCTGTAATACCTGCATGTTTCAAGCAGACCAGCATAGTCCCGGTGTCGAAGAAAGCAAAGGTAACCTGCCTAAATGACTACTGCCCTGTAGCACTCACGTCGGTAGCCATGAAGTGCTTGGAAAGTCTGGTCGGCTCACATCAACACCATAATCCTGTAAACCCTAGATCCACTCCAATTCGCATACCACCCCAACAGATCCACAGATGACGCAATCTCAATAGCACTCCACACTGCCGTTTCCCACCTGAACAAAATTAACTCCTGTGAGAATGCTGTTCATTGACTACAGCTCAGCGTTCAACACCATAGTGCCCACAAAGCTCATCACTAAGCTGAGGACCCTGGGACTAAACACCTCCCTCTGCAACTGGATCCTGGACAACAACACATTACCACACTGATCCTCAACACGGGGTGCATGCTCAGTCCCTCCTGTACTCCCTGTTCACCCACGACTGCGTGACCAAGCACGATTCCAACACTATCATTAAGTTTGCTGACGACACAACATTGGTAGGCCTGACCACCGACAACGATGAGACAGCCTATAGGTAGATCAGATACCTGGCAGTGTGGTGCCAGGACAACAACCTCTACTTCAACATGATCAAGACAAAAAGGAGCGGATCGTGGACTACAGGAAAATAATGGCCGAACACACCCCCATTCACATCGACAGGGCCGTAGTGGAGCGGGTCGAGAGTTTGAAGTCCCTTGGTGTCTACATCACTGGCAAACTATCATGGTCCAAACACACCAAGATAGTCGTGAAGAGGGCACAACAACACCTTTTCCCCCTCAGGAGACTGAAAATACTTGGCATGGGTCCCATTATCCTCAAAAAGTCCTAGAGCTGCACCATCGAGAGCATCCTGACCGGTTGCATCACCGCCTGGCATGGCAACTGCTTGGCATCCAACCGTAAGGCGCTACAGAGGGTAGTATGTACGGCTCCGTAACAGCTTCTACCCCAAGCAATAAGACTGCTGACCAATTAACCAAATGACCAACCGGACTATTTACATTGACCCCCCCCCCTCAACTAACCTGTACCCCCGCACATTGACCCGTATATAGCATTGTTATTGTTACATTTCATTTTTTTGTTTATTTTGTAAATATTTTCTTAACTCTTTCTTGAACTGCATTGTTGGTTAAGGGCCTGTAAGTAAGCATTTCAAGGTAAGGTCTACTACACCTGTTGTATTCGGCGCATGTGACAAATCAAATTTGATTTGCTATACCTATCCAATTGCTTTCACCTATCCAATCCCCTCATATCTAGGCCTACACAAGTGTAGGAACCAGAAACTGTTTCTGGAACGAGGCTATGTTTCTGTTGGCGCAACTGTTGGGGTTTCCTTTCTGCTGGAGTTTGCAGCTACACATTCTGTAACTTTTCAATTCGTTTGTGTACATCCAGTTGCTGAGTTTCCTTCTGTGTTGCCAGGAGTTCTCTTTTTGGCCATCTTTGCATTCCCCTCTTCCTCGGTATCCGTGGCAACGTGTGGGGAGGGGTTTAGCTTAACCTTCTTACCCCTCCCCTTCTCCTGAGCCGCTTCCTGTTTCCTGTCTGAGGCCCCTGAAGCGGCTCTCTTCCTGTAAGATCCCCTGGGGCCACGCTGGACGCCTCGACCCTTCTGATGTTTCAGTGGTTCCTTAAGGAGCTGGGTGTCTGTCTGGGTCTCGTTCTGGGTCTCTTGGCAGCACCGCAGGGGCTTGTTGTGGGGCTGGGCTATCACATAGAGACGTTTCAAGGGGGGTTGGGAGGCGAATGGGCCCAGGGGCGTCGGATTGGTGATAACAGGGGGGGTGACGAGGGACACGGATGTCTGAAGGGCCGGAGAAGGCCTAATTTTGACAGCCGTCCTAGTGGGAGTTTGGTGTGAAGGCATGGTGTTCACTAGACAGGCGATTAGCTGCACCTGGTAGTCAATGAGGGTAGAGATGATGTCGAAGGTGGCGTCCATCACGCCCGTGCTCATACCGTGGGTCACGTTGTCCATCAGACGACTGTTAGCTGGGTCCCTGAAACACAGTCTCATCTCCTCTAGCTGGGCTCTGAGAGGGGTGGGGGAGGAGTGAGGGGACTAATTAACAAACTGACAAATAGGAAAAGATTAAACGATGACAGTTACATCATTTTCCTATCTTTGGGACATATTCAGAAGTTAAGATGCTTTGAAATACCAGTAGTAACTGGCATTGATGAATGGATAACCTTGGACCCAACAAAGTATACGTCTATGAGAGCTTACTTGGTATCGATGATCTTGGACCAGTGCTGCACAGGGTTAGTCTCCTCTATGAGCTGCTCGGCCATATTGGTGAAGTTGAGGTGTTTGATAGCTAGGGACTTCATGTCACTACACAGCATTGTGGTGTCACCTGAAGGAACATACACACGTTACAGAAGTTGAGGTAATCGCTTTAGGTAGCTAGGGACATGCCACTACCCAGCGTTCTTGTGTCACCTGGAGAAAATCTCTCTCTCCCTCTCTTACCCTCGGTGAGCCTGGAGAAGGCACTGGTGATATAGGCAGGGATCTCGATGGGGGGGATTCCAGCCTTAATCAGGTTTTTCACCAATCTGTTCTTGCTGTCTTGGTCTGCAGGGTTCTTCCCAGTGTACATCAGCAACGTTCTCACTGACATCTTCTCTGGCGCACCCATCCTCCTCAGCACCTATCAATCAATGGGTAAATATCAATCATTTCAATGACCATTGAACAGTCCCAGATCCCAAAGTGTACCTTTAATTTAAATGAAAACAATATATACTGAACAAAAATATAAAACACAACATGTAAAGTGTTGGTCCCATATTTCATGAGCTGAAATAAAAGATCCCAGAAATGTTCCATACGCACAAAAAGCTCATTTCTCTCAAATGTTGTGCACAAATTTCTCCTTTGCCAAGATAATCTATCCACCTGACAGGTGTGGCATATCAAGAAACTGATTAAACAGTATGATCATTACACAGGTGCGCCTTGTGCTGGGGACAACAAAAAGGCCACTCTAAAATGTGCAGTTTTGTCGCACAATACCACAGATATCTCAAGTTTTGAGGGAGCGTGCAATTGGCATGTTGACTGCAGGAATGTCCACCAGAGCTGTTGCACTGAGAATTTAATGTTAATTTCTCTACCATACGCTGCCTCCAATACCGTTTTAGAGAATTTGGCAGTACGTCCAACCGGCCTCACAACCGTAGACCACATGTGGAGCCCAGGACCTCCACATCCGGCTTCTTCACCTGCAGGATCGTCTGAGACCAGCCACCAGGTCAGCTGATGAAACTGAGGATTATTTATGTATGTAATAAAGCCCTTTTGTGTGGAAAATCCTATTCTGATTGGCTGGGCCTAGCTCCCCAGTGGGTGGACCTATGCCCTCCCAGGCCCATCCATGGCTGAGCCCCTGCCCAGTCATGTGAAATCCATAGATTAGGGCCTAATCAATTTATTTCAATGGACTGATTTCCTTACATGAACTGTAACTTTATAAAAACTTTTTTTGCCCTTTTTCTCCCCAATTTCGTAATATCCAATTGGTAGTTGCAGTCTTGTCCCATCGCTGCAACTCTCATATGGACTTGGAAGAGGCGAAGGTCCAGAGTCATGTCTCCTCTGAAACACGACCCTGCCAAGCCACACTGCTTCTTGACACAATACTCACTTAACCTGGAAGCCAGGAAACACCGTACAACTGCCGACTGTGTCAGCGTGCATGCGCCTGGCCTGCTACAGGAGTCGCTAGAGCGCAGGCCAGACCCTCCCCTAACCCGGACAACGCTGGGCCAATTGTGTGCCAACTTATGGGTCTCCCGGTTGCGGCCGGCTGCAACACAGCCCGGAATCGAACCCGGTCTGTAGTGACGCCTTAAGCACGGCGCTGCAGTGCCTTAGACCACTGCACCATTTGGGAGGCCTAAGTCGTTCAAATTGTTGCATGTTGCGTTTATATTTTTGTTCAGTACATGATATTTACTATTACCTCTTCTTTGTGGACCAGGTATGGCTGCGGTGCAGGTCTCACATCTCCGTGTTGCAGCATAGAGACCACCTCTGCCACGACAGTAGGGGTCTGAGTCTGGGCATCAGCCTTGGTTGGGGCTGCATCCCTGGCTGTCAGAGACTTGGGTTGGAAGTGAACCATCTTCCTAGTCTGCCTTGGAGCATTAGGAGGGTCTGTTCTCCCTACTGCAGGCTGGACTTGGGCTTTGACACTGGCTACAATCTGGGATTGAACTGTGATCCCAGTTGGAGTCTTGATCTGGGAATGTCTTGGCACTATTTTCCCAGCTATAGTTTGGGGTTTAATTGTGATCCTGGCTGTAGTTTGGGGTTGAGTCGTGATCCTGGCTGTAGTTTGGGGTTGGGTCCTGACCCCAGCAGCATTCTGGGGCTGAGCTAGTACATAGATCTGTTTCCTAGTGCCTGGTACCTGGGTTTGCGTCGAGCCCCCAGCAGAGAAAGGTTGGGATACAATAAAGATGCGTTTTGTGGATGGGACTGGAGTCCGGGTTCGGGTTGCATCTGTAGTGGGAGTCCGAATCTGGATTTGTGGCTCTTTAGGAGCCCGCCGGGGCATGGGTACTACGTAGATGCGCTTCTTGGGGACACCGACTGATGTTTGAGATTGGGTTACGACCACAACTGGAGTCGAGGCCTGGGAAGTCCCTGGCAGTTTGGAGGGAAGTAAAAGCATTTAAATCCACAGTAACTGTGTTGTTTTCTGACATGTACTTTGCAATTTGATACGTTTGTTAACGTGTATTCAGCCAGCACCTCCAAGTTCATGCTAAATGATCTGTCTTTTCTCTAGTCACAAAAATACAAGCCGAGAGAACCATATACCTACCGGCTCTCTAAAAAAGTTGGGTTAACAATTATTCCCTGTGGACATTTGTATATTTTGAGTGGTTGAAGGACTAACCGCTCAGACAACTGGTAGAGTAAGTTCAAATGTAATTTTATTCAACATTTTGGCTTCTAAGGAAAACTTTGACAATTTTGCAGGGAGAAGTTTCAGACTTTACATCAAGCATTGGTATAAAAGTCTGATTGTTATGGCAACCTTAAATTCAGGCTTCAGACAATGTACATACCTGCATATCTCTCTGCCTTCTTGGACAGATGGATCATATCCTTCCCCTCGGGGGTTCTGTTCCCTGCAATTCAATTAGAGAAGTCCTTAGTCACCAGCAAAGCAGGGTTTCTTATCAATCCTGGTCTTGGAGATGTGTACACATTTCATTATTGTCCAGTACGAACACATTAAATCAGCCAATCAAGGACTGGATAATTAGTTGATACTAGTTTGTCAGGTCAGGTGTGTTATTGGCAGTGCACAGCTAAAATGTAAATGTGCAACCCTTGTGGGTTCCGAGAACGATGGAAGCGTTGCAAGTCAATGCACACACCGAATCACCACCTTCCCTCCCACACACTCCCCTGCCGCATTCAAAACAACTGGGAACTCTGAAATCCCAGACTTACGAGCGTTCAAAACAACTGGGAACTCTGAAATCCCAGACTTACGAGCGTTCAAAACAACTGGGAACTCTGAAATCCCAGACTTACGAGCGTTCAAAACAACTGGGAACTGTGGGGGGGAATGAGCTCTGACTGGTGAAATTGTTTTTGAACAGTCTCCCAAGTCAGAAACTCTGGCATCTTTCTAGAACTGACTTTCCGACCTGAAGATGACTGACCTCATTTTTTCCAAGTTCACGTGCCGCGTTCAAAACAACTCCATGTCAAATCATGAAGTCTGATCTTCAGGTCAGAAAGTCAGCTCTCCAGAAAAAGGCCAGAGCTCCCGAGTTTGAATTCTGAGTAGGATGACCGTTCAAATCAAATTTTCCCAGTCAAAGCCAGTTTTGTTTTTAGTTCCCAGTTGTTTTGAAAGCACTGAAGTCTGAGATTTCCCAGTTCCCAGTTGTTTTGAACGCGGCAACAGTTGTCTTGAAAGCGCCATCCTTTTATTTCTCCTCCTGCTGTCTGTGACAGTCCAGACATATCAAAGATTTTTATAACTAACCCAAGATAGACCACAGCCTGTCGTTTCCAATGAGAGCAAATTAATCATAGTAGGTAGAACAAGCAAGGGGGTGGGCAGACCCAAGCATTAGCCAGTGAGATCCGTTATGGAACGCCTACCCTGTGACCCTGTACCCCGCACTTTTTTTTTTTTTTACTTTGGTAAAGTCTACAAAACTTTGTCAACTCTGTTCGTAACAGATTTGAGTTTTGGGAACAGAAAACTGTAATGATATCTAATGTTTAATTGATGAGAAAATTATCTGAATGTCAGCCAAAATCCATCTCACTCCATCTCCTCCCACTGCCGGCCACTAGGCTTCCTTTCATCACCATGTGGAAACGCCAACCGGATGCTTAAGATTTATACATCCGGTGAAACATCTGGATCATTGTTCAAGCTGTGATATCATCATCATCATCATCATCATACCCAACCAGCTAGCTAATTAGCTGCAACATCATGCTGATAGGCAATAACTAGCGTACAGCTAACACATAAATGCATGCATTTGAAATGCAAACAGTCACAAACTCGTTCATTTTCAGACTGGCTAGCAAAAGCAAACATCACAAACTAGCTATCGCTTGTTAGCTAGCTAGTTAGCTACTTTGCTAGTACAACAGTTAGCTAACATTACAGTCTGTGTTTACTAGTTAACAAACACCTTGTGAAATGTATATAGTTACGTTAATATTTACTAATTAATATCCATGCACTCCCAATCGCTAGTGTGTTTATGCGAGGGTGAAATAATTTAGCAAGCTACCTGAGGGCTCCATGTTGATGATGCGCTATAAGATAACGCTGATGTGCGGCCAAAAATATCTGCCGTCTGATTGGTTTGACGCTGAAAATAATAGTGCACAGTGATTGGCTTGAATCTACAACGACCCAATAATATCTCTGCAAAGTGAATATAAATGTCCTGTTCAAAACAACTTCCAACTCCGGAACTCGGAAATCTCTGACTTTGAAAAAACTTCGGAAATGTACATATTACATCGACTAACCGGTGCCCCCCGCACATTGACTCTGTACCGGTAACCCCTGTAGATAGCCTCGCTTTAATTATTTGTTACTTTTATTTATATATATATTTTTAAACTGTATTGTTGGTTAATTAAGGGCTTGTATAAGCATTTCAGTGTAAGGTTTGTTTGTATTCAGCGCATGTGACAAATCAAATTTGATATTTGGGCATTTTTGTGCTTTCAAGACAACTGATATACAGGTCAGAAAGATCCCGAGTACCCAGTTGTTTTAAACGCTGCTTCTTAATTATTTTTTTTTTTTTTTAAAGATGTCACCTTTATTTAACCAGGTAGGCTAGTTGAGAACAAGTTTTCATTTGCAACTGCGACCTGACCAAGATAAAGCATAGCAGTTCGACACATACAACACAATTACACGTGGAATAAACAAACAAACATTTCTAACAAACTTTCTAGAACTCCGACTTTGTGACCTTAAGATCACTGACGTCATGATTTGACCTTATCCCAGTTGTCTTCAAGACACCAAGAGATCTCTACTGTCTTTGCTGTAACATTATCCATTGTCCATGTTTTGTTGTATCAGTGCTACATTTTGAGGACATTTGACTAAATAGGTGTTCCTATAGGTTGAGAAACACTGGTCGGGTGTTCGGAGTCTCCACCGGCTGAAAAGTGATTGCATTTGTTTTGAAACTGATGGCTTGTGGTTTGTTGACAACTGTAGCATTTTAGCTAAACCTAATCCAGTTATGGTTGGAATGGAATGATAAACATATGGAAACCATGTTTGACTCCAATCCATTTATTCAATTCCAGCCATTAATGAGCCCGTCCTTCTATAGTTCCTCCCACCAGGCTCCGCTGACTTACATTGCAGGTTAGGAGAATGAGGTTAAGGTTAGCTAAAATGCTACAGTTGTTAATAACTGTTATCCCAGACAACTAGATGGAGCAGTACTGGTAGCCACAACCGTACAAACCACCAGTATCATAACACCGGCTGGCCCGTATGTCAACCGCGTGCAGTTATGACTTAAGGTTTAAAGGCATCACGTGAAAAACATTTTTGCTCTCGTGATAAAACATGTGATGTACTTTATCTGCCTTCTCAAAGAAAATTAATTTGAAAAGATGCACCATGTTTCTGAATGATGCTGCCAGATTACTATTCAATTTGAGAAGGGCGCTCCTTCCTTATGGCTTTTTCCCGGTAACGTCACAGGCCACCCCGGTTCAGCTTAGTCAAACTCCCTCAGTGAAATAGATCAGATACTGTGCCAGTGATTCTGTCAGAAATAAAGAACATCATGGAGGTTAATTAATAAAATGAAAGCTTTAATACAAGTATTTCAGCAATCCAGGTTTCAATATAAACATACAATCATTGACAAAGTACTGGCATGATGTGTTCCCTATGTTACAATCATGGAGATTGAGAGGGCTATAACTAGTCCACTCATGATATAAATAAACGGGGCTATCAAATACCAGATGAGTAGGTGGAATGAAGGGATTGCCTTAACCCAAAGACCAGAATTAAGACTCATTTCTACATTGTAGGTTTTTCAATATAATCAGTTATCTTTGGATTGACTTGAATTCCACTTGAACAAAGCTGCGTTCTTCACCTCTGTGCTAACTGACAACAAAAAAACTAAATTCAATTGATTGAATTTATCAGTAGGCAAGAGCTGCAACATTCAAAAACAAAACTCTAAACCAGAATGCTGTGAGGTCACTGAATGCCTCCCTCTCAGTGTTTAGGGTTCTGTGGGCCAGAGCAGAGTTGTGTCTTAACATCACAACGTTACTAAGACAGTTCCGCTCCCAGCTTCCCCATGGGAAAATATTAAGCAAAGTCTGATTCCCGTGTTAAGCATTGTTTGTTCAACCGTTAAACATCTTCAGATCTGTCCTGTGGCATTGAGGCCGCTGGAGATGGTCTCGTAACCAACAGAGACAAGTGTGAGAACACTGCTCTCCACATCCTCCGGCTGACAATGCTCTTGATCCTGCTGCTGGGTTGTATCCATGGCAACACCAACCGGAGCTCCAGACTCCTGCAGCCGCATCTTCTTCCTGCCTCTGCCCCTCCCTTTGCCCTTCCCTGGCCCTTTCTCTTGACCTTTAACCCCGCCCAGCGACCCGTGCAATTTGTCGTTGCCGTTGTCTCTGGGCTTGCGGTGGCGGCGGCGGATGCGTCTCATTGGAGGGCCGGTGTCGACGGGATCGGTTGCCGCAGCGCCAGACAGGATGCGAATTTGTTTGTCGATCACCATGGTAATCATGTCGAGGGCGGCGTCGAGCATCCCGAGGCCCAAGCCGTGAGTCACGTTGTCGAACGACGCACTGTTGACCGGGTCACGAAAACACTTCCTCATCGCTTCCAGGTGGCTCCTATCGCAGAATAAAGGTGTGTTAGGGTCGGTCTCACTGTACAGAAAACGTATAGATCATAGTTAACTCGTGATTACACCGTGCTGTAACCACACTAACCTGGTTTCTATGACCTTGGACCAGTGTTGGACAGTGTTGGTCTCTGGAATAAGCTGCTTGGCCATGTTGCCAAAGTCTATGTAGTCATGGGAAAAGTCCTTCATGTCGTTACACAGGGCTTTGGTGTCACCTGGAAAACACAACAATCTATAAAGCAAAGCACAAGAGATGCTCTCACTCACACACACACACACACACTTACCCTCTGTGAGCTTGGAAAAGGAAGAAGACACAGAAGTAGTAGTACCAGGAGTAAGACCCAGTATATTTAGAGACTCCTGCAGGGTTTTCTTGCTGGCCGGGCCACGGCTGACCCTGGTGTAGGCTGCTAGTGAACGCAGAGACATCTTCTCTGGAGCCTCCAGACGACGCTTGATCTCGTCATAGGGTATCAGGTACTTGCCTAGGACCAGAGGAACAAGAGACAAATTGTGTTGAGTTTTCTACTTATTCCATACTAATATTTTCTTAACTGACTTGCCTAGTTAAATTAAGGTTAAATTGAGGCCAACCTTCCACCTGGAAAGCTACTGGGTGTGCAGGGTTTTGCACCAGCACTGGTCTAACAACTGATTCAGTTAATTATGGTCCTGAGAATCAGCTGATTAGTACAACCAGGTGTGTTCGAGTAGTACTTTTTTTTCTTCTTCAATTTAACCTTAATTTAAATAGGCCAGTTAAAAAAATATTCTTATTTACAATGACAGCCTAACGCAGACGACGCTGGGCCAATTGTGCACCCCCCTTGGGACTCCCAATTACAGCCAGATGTGATACAGCCTGGATTCGAACCACTGAGATGCAGTGCCTTAGACTGCTGTGCCACTCGGGAGCCCATGAACATCCTGCAGAAAGAGAGGTCTCCAGTAGGAGGGGCCACACCTGGCCTGATTCCCTCCGTCTCTGGCTGTGGTACTTACGGGCCTTGGAACTCTTCATGTTGGGGTCCAAGAGAGACGACACCTCTGCAAACGGAACATGGGGTACGTGGTTGTGGTTCGGAGCGGCATCCTGGGTCTGGGACATGTCCTCTGCTGGGATCTGAATCTGGGCTTGCATCTGGTTCACGTCCCCCATTTGCTGCTGGCCCTGTCCATCCTCCAGCACCATGGAGGGGAGATTGGATAACCCTTGTAACCCTGTCAGCCCCCCAACCATCATCTGCTGCGACCCCCCCTGTCCGACAGAGTTGGTCTGTTCTGAGGAGACTTGGAAGATGCCCATGGCAGGTTTAACCACTCTGAACACCATGTTGCCCTGGGAGTCCACCCCCGCCAGGCTCTGATTTGATTCCATCTGCTCTGATGTCACTTCCTCTTCAATTCCTGGGTGACTGTTTTGGAGTGAGGAAGAGTTTCTCCTGAACCTTTCTATATTTGTTTGCAACGTCCGGGGTAGGATGAGAATGAGCTTACACACTGCTCTAAGGTCAGTTATGGGTAAAGTCTGTAGGACAGAAAAAAACAGACATCAAACTTCAGTCTACAGAGTAATAGTCATCATTAATAAGCCATTACAATAAAATAAAAATCTGTGATTTCATAATTAGATTCCCCAAGTACCTCACATCCAGACTAGGGTTGTTGTTTTTATGTATCTCTTATTTCATCGAGTCGCTATGCAGTCCATGCTTCAAAAATGTGAATTCTTCAACCCTTCCGTTAGCCCGCCATTTTTTGTTTGTTGAAATCCGTACATTTTAATAAAACGTTAATAAAATACAACGACCGACTGTTTCCTTGTTGATTTTCAATTGGCGAGTTACCCTCTTAGAGGAACAGCAATGAGAAAACAGTCGGTGGTTGTTTTTGAATAACGTTTTATTAAAAAGTATGGACTTCAGCAAACAAAGGCACGCAGATGAGAAACATAGGTACATAACAAGGGTTTGAGAATTTTCACTTTCGAAGTATCGACTGCATAGCGAGTCGGAGGTTCGTTTCTAAAACTCTAGTCTGTGCCCAACTTGTGAATCATCATGGAGTTGAGGTACTCGACTACCAATTAAATAAATAATTCCCACCAGTCGCAGATATTTATCCTCTTTCCCACCCTCTCCAATTCAGCAATGTATATTACTTATATTTAAGATTCTATTCTGGTAAATAATTAATGTCTATAACATTTGTATGACATATTGTGGGCTCGTAATAAGAACGCTTTGTCGTCATGCAAAAAAACAACATTAGGAGTTTTGACGTCACCCACGCGCACATCGGAGGCGCTCCGGCCGGACGTCGCTAGCAAGCTAGGTATCTTCTATTTGGCAAGGACACCTGCTTCCTATGTAAATCCAACACAGTGCATTCATTAAAAGCATGTCGCTAGCTACTCAGATGATAGATTGGGCCCAATAAAGTTTGTTAGAAGTACACAGTAACTGCTACCGTTGCAAGTTACCCGAACCACAGTCGCAATTCTGTTTAGTGAAAAGTAAACCGTTAATATTCGCTATTTTCGTCTAAACCTAAACATGGCTGGATAGGCCTCAAAGGGGGAAGGTAAGCGCCTTTGATAAGGCCCAATCGAAATTATTATACAACACATTCAGAACAGGTTGCACAACATTTTCGCGCTAACCTTCACTGCAGTGCAACTAGTGAGGGTTTTCCGACTCACCACTTTGCTGTTTGCGTTTTCCTAACGGCCAGCTGATCCTAGAACGGTGCGTGTGGAGACAGGAGACATTTTCCTTCTTCTCCAGATCTGCTTCGGCGGGTTGCAAATCAGCTCTAGATCTTCTTCTTCTTCTTTGATGAGGTTTAACGGAGGTTGGCATAATGCAAAAGTTGCATTACCGCCACCTACTAGACTGGAGAATAACTCCCTTATACGTTGCTTGAAAAATACATTAATATGCAAATACCCTACCATCTAACACAACACTCACAAAAAAGACATATATACAGTACCATTCAAAAGTTTGGACACACCTCTCATTCAAGGGATTTTCTTTATTTTTACTATGTTCTACATTGCAGAATAATAGTGAAGACATCAAAACTAAGAAATAACACACATGGCTCCATGGCTGTCATCAAGGCAAAGGGTGGCTACTTTGACGAATCTCAAATATAAAATCTATTTTTATTTGATTAACAATTTTTTGGTTACTACATGATTCCACATGTGTTATTTCATTGTGTTGATGTCTTCACTATTATTCAACAATGTAAAAATATTAAAAATAAAGAAAAACCCTTGAATGAGATGTGTGTCCAAACTTTTGACTGGTACTGTATATTTTTGGGATTTTCATTAACTTTAATCCATAGTCCTTCGAAAGAAGTATTGTTCACATATTTTTTTAAACATTTGTATCTAAAAGCATAATAGATATAATTCATATTTTGGCATATTTATTACATTTTGGCAATACCCAGGCCTCCACAGTATTTCATCTGTAGGTGCTACAGATATTGGTCTAATAAATATATCTGTAATATGAGTAGAAATTTTATTTCAATAACAATTTTCTTACATTAATTAAGGATATATGTCAACAATCCTTCCTCCAAATTACCATTCTATGAATTAGATTTCCTGAAATTCCCCCAAATCATGGTATTTTTGTTGTTGTTGTCCTGGTTTCATGTGGACTCACCCCATTTCCTGTTGTGACGACCTGGGCTCATAGTACAGGGGTAGTGTGTTGCCCCATAATGGTACAGAACTTCCGGTTCAGTCAGAGGTTATGTATGACATTGACCTTAAAATGGGTGTGGCCACACTTTAATCTCCACTCACTCAAGCTTACACACACACACACGCACACACACACACACACACTTCTTCTCATCACTGACTCCATATGGAGGGGGCGGAGATGCCGGTGGAAGAGAGAGTTCCTGTAAACATCTCTTGACGCACACACTCTGCGGTGGATGATATCGCTGAACACCATCCGTGCCGGCGGCAGGAGATGATAAACGATCTGTCGCTACACAGTGCTGCTGAAGACAAACACCCCCTCGCCTGTCTGTCTGTCTGTCTGTCTGTCTGTCTGTCTGTCTGTCTGTCTGTCTGTCCCTGTACCGCCTAACTCTCTGTTCATCTCTGTACCTGTCTGTCCCTGTACCGCCTAACTCTCTGTTCATCTCTGTACCTGTCTGTTTTCCTGTGTGACTCTCTATCTGTCTGTCTGTCTGTCCCTGTACCCCCTCGCTCTCTTTCTCCCTCTCTCTAGCAGTACAGCATATTCACACATCCTTACAACCCACACAGGGAGGGTTAGTACTGTGTCTGTCTGGTTGCCTCAGAGGGAAGGGTGTTGAAAAGGAGAGACTCTGAGTTTTACTGATCCGTTACCATACCAACTGTCTTAGCTGTGGGAGCTGGCTCTTTTTAATGGGACGGTTTGGGGATGAGGAGCGGGGGGGTAATGGGATTGGAACCTAAGCCTCTGGGTAGGATTGTGGAACACACACACACACACACACTCTACAACGGCATCATGAAACCTCATGAAAGCTTCAGATGTGCGTGTGCTGTCATCACTCAGCCTGTGTTAACTGAAGTTAAATCTTCAAAGCTCCACCTATTATGACCCAGTGAAGATATCCATCAGAATAGGACAGAAGCCTACTCATGGCCTGATTCCACATGTCTAACTCTAATGCTGCAGTCTAATTCTAAATTATAATTCTAATGTATTCTATACGTGATTATCCCTGGTCACATCCTCCCCTGTCGAACAGTATGAGTGCTATTGTAGCTTCTCAAATTAGCAATAGGAACTGGAGAGAGAGCTCTGTCAACCACTCAGATATGTAGTAACCCTTGTGTTGCCATGACAACTGCACGTTTGTAAAATCAGCACTGTACCATGTGACTCTTGTGTAGTAGGCGAGGTACAAGCTGGGTATGGAACAACAGCAACAAAGAAACAGGGACAGGTTGTGTGTGTGAGTGTGCCCTGTTTTGCTGAGTAGCAACAAGGTTATAGGTAGGTGTGATTCAGCCCGATTCCAATCCCCTCACTAGCCTCCATCATAAGGAGAGTCAAGAAGAGCCAAAGGAAGGGTGCAAATTATCTGATTTGAACCATGCTTCTTCTTTGGCTGGAGGAGGTGAAGGAAAGGAGACAAGGAGAGTTGGATGAGAGAGAGAGATAATACAATCATCTTCACATTGACAGGCTGGAGGAGGTGAAGGAAAGGAGACAAGGAGAGTTGGATGAGAGAGAGAGATAATACAATCATCTTCACATTGACAGGCTGGAGGAGGTGAAGGAAAGGAGACAAGGAGAGTTGGATGAGAGAGAGAGATAAGATAATCATCTACACACTGACAGGCTGGAGGAGGTGAAGGAAAGGAGACAAGGAGAGTTGGATGAGAGAGAGATAAGATAATCATCTACACACTGCATTGGCTTTCAGCTCAGCACAGAGCTAACCAGAGAATCAGCAGTCGCCTGCTCAATACACACACACACTCACACAGGCAGAGCAGAGATCTGGGTTAGAGATAACAAACCTTTAACAATGAACACCAAACTTCAAAGACTTGTGAAGACAAAAACACATTTAGCTTTTAACTTCATGAGGGCTTATGCCCTGAAGTCGGTAGATAAAACAAAGTCTGTAAAAAAAGACGAGTAGTTTTTCTAATTTCTCTACAATCCAAGAAAAAATACGTTCCATAAAGAACCGAAAAGGGTTCTATCGCTTGCTTCATACCCCTTAAAGTTCTAGAACCCTTTTGTAGCGTTCTTTCATCAGAACCCTAGGGATTCTTCTTCACGGAACCAAAGGTAGCCCCATTTATAACCCTGTATGGTGCAATTTATTAATTAAGGCTTCTACTAATGAATAGTAATATTTCTAGCAAAGAATATATTAAAATTGGGACTGTCAAATGATTGAAATGTAATTGAGTTAATCACAGGATTTGCTACGATTAATCGCAAATTCTGAAATTAAGATTTTGTTTATATAAAAACGTTACACTAATATTGACATATTGATTTGGTCAATTGAAAAAGCGCACTTTCTTTAACCTCAATGTCAATTTGTTTTTACATGGTGTTATTTTCAGTGCGTTTTCAGTGTGTTTTCAGTGTGTTTTGAACACTTTCAGACAATGTGATTAATCACGATTAAACAAAAATAGTGCACTAAAATTACAAACATACAATAAATAATTAAAGGATGGACAAAAGACTACCCACATAGTTTTTAGATTGTATTGTCATCACAGTCACATTCAAACACAGATCAGGTAATGCTAAGGCAATTTGGAAATATGCACTGGTGGCCAGGGAGGCATCTCTTTGTTCGAATGATGGCCCATGCCAATCATGGTACAAATGCTGGCTGACTTCTTTATGGAACAGTAGGCCTGCAGTATGGGTTGTTGCCTGGCCGGAGAAGAAAAACGGAGCAAAAACACGAGTTAATCTTCAGAAATAAACATGAGTTAATCGGCCAAAATGAAGACAAAATGCCATGCAGATACAGTTGAAGTCGGAAGTTTACATACACCATAGCCAAATACATTTAAACGAAATTTTTCACAATTCCTGACATTTAATCCTAGTAAAAATTCTATGTCTTGGGTCAGTTAGAATCACCACTTTATTTTAAGAATGTGAAATGTCAGAATAATAGTAGAAAAAATGATTTATTTCAGCTTTAATTTTTTACAAGTTTACATACACTCAATTAGTATTTGCTAGCAATGCCTTTAAATTGTTTAACTTAGGTCAAACATTTCAGGTAGCCCACAAGCTTCCCACAATAAGTTAGCCCATTCCTCCGGACAGAGCTGGTGTAACTGAGTCAGGTTTTTAGGCCTCCTTGCTTGCACAGACTTTTTCAGTTCTGCCCACACATTTTCTATAGGATTGAGGTCAGGGCTTTGTGGCCACTCCAATATCTTGACTTTGTTGTCCTTAAGCCATTTTGCCACAACTTTGGAAGTATGCTTGGGGTCATTGTCCATTTGGAAGACCCATTTGCGACCAAGCTTTAACTGATGTCTTGAGACGTTGCTTCAATATATCCACATAATTTTCCACCTCATGATGCCATCTATTTTGTGAATTGCACCAGTCCCTCCTGCAGCAAAGCACCCCCACAACATGATGATGCCACCCCTGTGCTTCACGGTTGGGATGGTGTTCTTCGGCTTGCAAGCCTCCCCCTTTTTCTTAAAAAAATAACTATGGTCATTATGGCCAAACAGTTCTATTTTTGTCAATGTAAATTGTCTAGTGGCGATTGTTATGAATTGTTCAGCAGTCTAATGGCTTGGGGGTAGAAGCTGTTGATCCTAGACTTGGTGCTCCGGTGCCGATTGCCATGTGGTAGCAAACAAAACAGTCTATAACTTGGGTGACTGGAGTCTCTGACAATTTTATGGGCTTTCCTCTGACACCACCTATTGTATAGGTCCTGGATGGCAGGAAGCTTGGCCCCAGTGATGTACTGGGCCGTTCACACTACCCTCTGTAGCGCCTTATGGTCAGATTCTGAGCAGTTGCCACACCAGGCGGTGATGCAACCGGCCAGGATGCTCTCGATGGTGCAGCTGTAGAACCTTTTGAGGATCTGGGGGCCCATGCCAAATATTTTCAGTCTCTCCCAAGCCCATTGGGGAGTTGCAGCAATAAGACAAGATCGTAAATACCAATTGATATCACGAAATTGGGGGTAAAATTTCATTTTTTTAAATAGATAAAATGTGAATGCATCATTAAAGTTACACTATCAGTTTTACATTTTTCTTTAAGAAAATATTAAAGTTTAGATTGAATAAACTTCCCCGTTCTTGAAAGGAAATTTGCCTTGAAAATATTAGAACCATAAATCAATTATCAAGTTGAGATGAATAGGAACAGGCAAAACATTATGTTAAAAGCAAAAGCAATAAAATTTTCTGTAAAACAGTTGAAAAATAACATTGAATGTAGTGACATCTGTCTTTGTGATGTGAAAATTAAAATGTAGGTTCATATCGGATTAGAATTTGGCAAACTTATGTGTGCAGGTTTCTGACTTTGGTTTCAAAATGATTTCCGTGTTCTCAACAGACAGGTCATAAACATTTCTAATAGTATGGGTAGTTAAGTGGGGCATGGGTCTAAGGCGCTGCATCTCAGTTCTAGAGGTATCACTACAGTACTTGGTTTGAATCCAGGCTGCATCACATCTGGCTGTGATTGGGAGTCCCATAGGGTGGTGCACAATTGGCCCAGCATCGTCCAGGTTTGGCTGGTGTAGGCCATCATTGTAAATAAGAATTTGTTCTTCACTGACTTGCCTGGTTAAATATAACATTCTAAACCAGCAAGGGTCATGCAACTGAAATGTGTTCAAATCTAGTAACAGGAAATAGAGACATTGCTGCGTCTTCAAACATGGACTAAATGGTTTGTGTAACCAGGTCACTGTTGTGTTTCTGAAAACAGAGCTGTGGAATGCAACAAACATGACAAAATCATTCAAAGATATGCAATAAAATTTGGCAGTGAGATCCAAACCTCACTGACTGCTTTTGTAAATCAGATATCAATATGAATTCAATAACTTGTAAGTCCAATGTGCCAGGTTCAAGGTAAAAGCAATTCATGACAGATATTCATATTTGCATTTTAGTAATTTAGCAGACACTCTTATCAAGTACAACATTAGGGGTGAAGCAATTAGGGTTAAGTGTCTTGCTCAAGGGCACATAGACAGAATTGTTTTTGTCTGTTCGGGATTTGAACCAGCGACCTTTCGGTTACTGGCCCAATGCTCTTAACCACTAGGCTACCTAAAGAAGTTAGACAATGACATCACAGGTGGGTGTGGCCAACAGGCCGATTTAACCATTTGCACCGTTGCAACACAAAGCGATCCTTTGCACATTCACATATTTGTCCAGCATTGTGTGTGACATCAAAGGGAGAAGACTATGATTTCATGTGGACACCGCGCATGGATTTGATGTTGTTGTTGGCATAAACTAAAGCAAAACTTGTTCGCTTCTTGTTGAGAAAACGTCAGGGTTGTTCTACAAGACAGGACACATTAATCAAGTAAGACATAAGACAACAAGGAACATATGACATGGACAAACATAGGCCTATATGGGACATAGAGGAGGAGTTGTCTGGTCAAGGTCTTCTGTAAAAGTCACTTCAAAATGGGGGAGAATCATAACCTCCCATTCACAATACTAAAATCCACTGGTTTCATTTCAGAGCTGAGTGTGCTATAGAAAACCAGCCAGGCTGACATGTTCCCCTACTAAATGTGCACATAAACAGGAGCATCGAGCCGATGCCAAGAAATCCATCCAAAGACTCAGCTTTCTGTAGAGCCAGTGATGAGGCATAATGTCAGAAAGAAAACCGACAGTAGAAGGTTGTCACAGAGTTGAAATCGGAAATCATCAGAACAGTTCATCTTCGCTGTGTAAAGGAGTCAATCGTCATTAGAACAACAAGCATGCAAATGTTAATTTCGCCAATGACATTAGACTATCGTGTGTAGGCTATCAATAAACAGCCACCCAGGCAGCTACTGGCTATCATAGGGAGTGAGATAGAGACATGCAGCATTGTCATAAGAGAGCAAGCTACAAACCAGAGATCATGGAGCCTACAAAACAATGGCAAGTGTGGGCGTTCTAAAGCTAAGATGACGATAATAGGAGTTTATCATCAGAATCCTAAGGGCTGTACAGTGCCGAGATCAGAACTGGGGTCAATTCCAATGGTTCCAATTCTAATTCTGCAGCAGTTTAAGGGACAGTTCTCAACCGAAAGTGGTGCTCGTCTCCTCAAGGTGCAGTGGGGATGTTTTATTTGATTAGGATCTCTTTCCGTCCTGTTTCGGACTAATCTTCCAAGAGTCCTTGTGTTTCTGTTCAGTGGAATGGATGTGAGAGAGGTTTAGGTTTAACCCAGAGGCTCTGGCTCCAATCCCAGTACCCCCCCCCCCCCCCCCACACTCCCCATTCCCAAACCGTCTCATCGAAACGAGCCAATCCCCACGCTAAAACCGTTGGTATGGAAACGGACCAGTAAAGCTCCAAATCTCTCATTTTTAACATCCCTTACTGACAAAGGCGCGCACACACACACACACACAAAAGAACCAAAGAATTCTATATACAACACTATATATACAAAGGTATGTGGCCACCACTCCTCTTTCTGTTTACCTGTCACTGTTCTGTATATCTTATTTTGTATTAGAATTTTTTTTTTAAACTATAACTCTTTCTGTCTGTCTGCTCTTTTATGTTTATATAGGAATTGTATGCTTGTCTTTACTACAAGGTACCTATACACCTTTCTTGTGTGTGTTCAATTAAACATATTTGATCAAGGCTACTGATCACATACTGTATGTTTGGTTCAGCTCTGTGAAGTCTTCAGCATCAAGCCTTCTCGTGGACCTGTAGCCAGGTCCAAGCTGGTAGGCCCGAATCCACTAATTTGAAGGGGTGTCAACATACTTTTGACCTTGCTCCCGAGTGGCGCAGCGGTCTAAGGCAATGCATCTCAGTGCAAGAGGTATCACTGCAGTTCTTGGTTCGAATCCAGGCTGCATCACACCTGGCCGTGATTGGGAGTCCCACAGGGCAGTGCACAATAGGCCCACCGTCGTCCGGGGTAGGCCGTCATAGTAAAGAATCATTTGTTCTTAACTGACTTGCCTAGTTAAATAAATAAAAACATGTGTATGACCTCTGATGTAACATGAAAGACCAAATAAAATGTATTTATTTTATTTCAGTGATTTAAATAAACAGGAATGTCAAAGTTATTTGTGACAGGACACTAGCGATATTCATAAAAACATTGAAATAATAAAAAAATCCACTTTAAAAATAAAATAATGTGCAGATCCCCTGCAGAACCTCTGTAGACCCCTAGGAGCCCGCGGACCCCTGATTAAATACCCTTGATTTAGTCACCTTCATTTTGGCCATCCTATAAAACATGGACCATTGGTTTTCTCTTACACAATTAACAAATGGTCAAAATATGCTTTTGTAATTGGACATCCTATTAATTAATTGATTAATTCTACGAATATATATGCTCTATGGCATATCTATTGATATTCATTTCCGGAGGGGGCTCTGTGGCTTCATCATAGGCAACTTTAGCCGAAACTCCCACCCCCAAAAAAATTTTTACGCCAGAATTGCAAAAGTGATGTGCACCGCAGTGTTCGTCTGGTCAATACTCGGGCCAAAAGGCTGTCCTGATGGTAGTCTAGTCTTCCTTTGAACTGACAGCAGTACCAGTAGTAATGGACCTCACAGCAGTAGGGGTGAGATGTGTTGAGACACTCGAACGCTTTTTCATATTGTCAGCGGACAATATGAAAAAGCGTTCGAGTGTCTCAACACATCTCACCCCTACTGCTGTGAGGTCCATTACTACTGGTACTGCTGACACATGTGGTGTGGCAATTAGATCAGGATCAGCTAACGGAACAATTAGATCAGGATCAGCTAACGGAACAATTAGATCAGGATCAGCTAACGGAACAATTAGATCAGGATCAGCTAACGGAACAATTAGATCAGGATCAGCTAACGGAACAATTAGATCAGGATCAGCTAACGGAACAATTAGATCTCAACCGAAAGTGGTGCTAGTCGCCTCCTCCACTCAAGGCGCGGAGGTGGTGTGGGTGTGTGTTTCTGTTCACTCGAAGGGGTGTGTGTTTTATTCCGACACCTCACATCATCAGAGAGAGAGAGAAGACAAAAGGAGAGGTTTTTGGTTGAAACGGGAGATGTTTCTGTCGTATCATTCATAAAACCAGTTTACCAGGCCTACACCTTCGCGCGCTCTATTGGCATCCTCTTTCGAGTCCGTGCGCGGTGGTGAATAGCGATCCACCTCGCGGTCAGTTTGTGACAGAGATGGGAGAGGTGTGCCATTTCTTTACCAGGCTGTGACACTGACACAGCGGCCAGGATGGATCCAAACACCCGGAAAATGATGCTTCTGATCGGCCTCAACTGCCTCTGGCTCCAAGTGCTGTCAGAGGTAAGCTACTACGATCAGTAGCCAATTTAGTGGCCCCTATGTGCTATAATTGCGTTCCTTTTCAAGGTGAGACCTTTTTTTCTCACACTTTCATATCCCGTACGTAGACTATGTTTACTCTTGCGAATATCTTGGAAAAAGTCTATCTTGCAAAACAGATGTGATCTAAATTAAATTAACCTTGAGAAATACGGTCAAATAAAACAACAGTGTCCCTTTTCTTTTTGAAGGTGCGCCCCCCCACATTTTGTCCACCGACATAACGGTCATTAGGCTAGGTGCTATAGGCTACGTTTTTATAATGGTTGGAATCACATACTTCATTATAATGGAACATTATTTCATTTTTGTTGCGTTTTTTCATTGTCATTTCATTCAACAATACTTGGTTTTAGCCTATAGGTACCACAAGGAGGTAGAGCGAGACTAATTGTGCTGGACGAAGCCGTTTGAATGTAGCTGCAGGCATTAGATCACCTTTATTATCAGGCATTAATAATATACATTATTGTTCCGCGTCAGTGTTTGCACACAAGAGTCTGTTTTATGTCTTTGTCTAATTGAGCGGATAAAGCGAGGTTGCGCGCACACACGCACGCACGCACGCACACACACACACACACACACACACACACACACACACACACACACACACACACACACACACACACAGGCACGGTTCCCTCATGGCGGGGTGTCATAGGAACCAGCCCGTGCCTGTTTTCCCCTGGTGGCGCGTAGATGTACAGTTTCACCACGCGCTGTTTCCCGTTGTCGCAGCAATTCAATCACCCAGCCCTCCAGCAGAACATCAGCACCATCTGTATCTGCAATATGCATTATGTTGTATTGAGACACAATGTAGCCCTATTGCCTATAGGCTTACGAGTGAATCATTTCTCAATAGGCCTACAACTGTTGCTCCGTATTCGAAGTTATCCTTTCAAGCAGATAATCCCGAGTTGGTACTATATTACTGTCTCATGGATCCCTCAACAAGCATCTTTTAGTTAAGGAGATTGGAGGGGTGAGGTGAGGTGGGCTGTGGCTAGATGGTTTACAGCTATGGATTGAAGTGACTTTTCATAGTAGGTTAGTAGAGTATTTTAGCTAAACCTAATCATTTTCCTAACCTTGACCTAATTCTCCTAGCCTGCTGCTTAAGTTCTCCTAACCTGCTACAAATAGTAACTTCTGTCTGTTGAGGTGTGTGTAGGCTAAGACTGGTTGTGGGAGGGTCAGGGGTCAGGGGGGAAGCCAGTGTGGTGTTAATGACACAGAACTGGTTTGGTGAATCATGTGAACACGCTCATGTGAAGAGAAACCTTGCCTGAGTCCTGAAGACTTGTGTTAGCTCCCAGAGCTATTGCTTAGGCTTTAGCTTAGCGGGCTCTGCTGACTGTCTTGTGGTGGATATCTGTGTGTGTCTGTACCTGTTCTCTAACCCTGTCTCTCTGTGTGGCTATGCAGACACCTGTGGTGTACAGATTTGAGGCTATCGGTTCCAATACCAACACAATTTTACCATTTAGAATGCATGCCCAGTACACTGATTCATTCTAAGTGGTATGTTAGTGTGAATATCGAGCCTCTCTCTGTCCAGATGTGTTGGCTTGGTCTCAGCTGTGGTAACATCTGATATGCTGATATGCTGATGTAACAGTATGATAACCGTGAGATTGATATGAGTGGAGATATCATCAGCATGTTAGGTTTTCATCAGAAACCCCTGTTCACTGTGTAATATGATTAGCCAGGGCAATATCACAGGGAGGTGACGCTCGTGTGTGTGTGTGTGTGTGTGTGTGTGTGTGTGTCTGCCTGTGCTTGCATTCTAACTCCCTTGAGTGGAAATGAACTGTCGAAGTCAAGGTGAAGAGGATGAAATGTTCATAGATGTTATCTGAGTCCTCTTTTATCCAGTTTCTTCTCCTCTTCTTGTCTCTCCTCTCTCTCTGACCTGGTTTGTGTGACTATGAGAGGCTGTACTACACAGCATTCTGTCAGATACTATCTGAAACGGTCTCATACTTGCTTCTTCATGACTCAGGTCTCTGTATTCTGCATGTCTGTGTGTCTGAAGTGTTTGTACTTGTGACAGGAAGGAATTTAACCTGCATCGTCTGCACATCACAAGACAAGCCCACTGAGCTAAAGCCTCTTAGACAAGGTCATTCATCATGCGAGCGGGGTTCAACAAACCACTTTGGTTACTTTTTTGACGTTTGTCTTTTATTGGTGGTAAATCCAATTTTCCCTCTTGAGGGTCAATATAGTATTTATTTCTTCTGTAACAGATATGATGTGAAATGTTGACAGTAGGTTGTGTTATCTGACGTTGTGTGATTCTGAAACTATGTCTGTGTTCCTCTCCTCTCAGGTGATAGCTGATGACAGTTATTTAAACGAGGTGCAAAACGCAGGTAGGCTAACAATCCCTTCTTTTCTCTTCTTCCTATTCTCCCCTTTCCCTTTCCCTTCCCCCTTTCTTTCTCCTATTCCCCTCCCCCTTTCCTATTCCCATCCCCATTTCCCTCTCCTATTCCCCCTCCTATTCCCTCCCCCTTTCCCTCTCCTATACCCCTTCCGCTCTCCCCTCTCCTATTCCCCTCCCCTTCCCCCTCCCCCTTTCCTCTCCTATTCCCCTCCCCTTTCCCTCTCCTATACCCCTTCCGCTCTCCCCTCTCCTATTCCCCTCCCCTTCCCCCTCCCCCTTTCCTCTCCTATACCCCTCCCCTTTCCCTCTCCTATTCCCCTCCCCTTCCCTCTCCTATACCCCTTCCCCTTTCCCTCTCCTATTGCCCTTTCCCTCTCCCCTCTCCTATTCCCCCCCCTTCCCCCTCCCCCTTTCCTCTCCTATTCCCCTTCCCCTTTCCCTCTCCTATTCCCCCCCTTTCCTCTCCCTATTCCCTCTCCCCTCCCCTCTCCTATTCCCCTCTCCCTTTCCCTCTCTTATTTCCTCCCTTTCCCTCTCTTATTTCCTCCCCTTTCCCTCTCCTATTCCCTCCCCCTTTCCATCTCCCCATTTCTTTGTGCTCCATAAAATGTCCCACCCCTTCTTCCCCTACTCATATAGTCTCCCTTCCTACTCACTCATGTCCTTCTAGACTCTTTTTCCCCTCCTCCCATTTCCTCCATCCATCTCTATTCCTTCTTTCTCTCTGTGGCTGGTGGTTGTGATAGGGGTGGGGTTCCTTCTTTCTCTCTGTGGCTGGTGGTTGTGATAGGGGTGGGGTTCTCTCGCTCACTGCAAAGGCCAGCTGATTCATCATTTCTGGTCTCACTCCAAGTGTCAAAATCCACAAAGCACACATACTGTATGCACACACACAAGCATCCAAATCCCTGCAGTGCTAATGATTCATTGAGACCTTTTGATGTTACAGCGTCAAGGAAAATAAACCCCTCCCACTGTCCTCTGGCCAATCAAACAGAAGAGTCTTTAATTTTTTAAATTTATTTACAACACACATCAAATCACACTCAACCAACATCAAAACACACTGCATGTAAACACACAACAACATTTTCCCCTCATCCTGGTCTAAATCATAAAGGCATATTTCTCTATATATATATAAAGACAGCAGAGTCTCTAACTGGGCAAGGGATGGTTCTGATTGGGTGAAATATGCGTGAGGATTTGTCTGGGATATGATGATGCAAAAGGCCCTCCTTAGTTTTATTAGCGTACAGTACATCAGTATGCTTTACTATGGTGTGTGTAGCTGATGGTGTAAACATGAGTATCATGAGTGTGTGTGTGTGCACTGCATGTATGTATGTTAGAGCACAGACAACCCCCCCTCAACTATGTGTGTTAGAGCACAGACAACCCCCCCCCCCATATACTCTCTCTGTGTTAGAGCACAGACAACCCCCCCATATACTCTCAACTCTCTGTGTGTTAGAGCACAGACAACCCCCCATATAGTCTCAACTCTCTGTGTTAGAGCACAGACACACCCCCCCCATATGGTCTCAACTCTCTGTGTGTTAGAGCACAGACAACCCCCCCCATATAGTCTCAACTCTCTGTGTGTTAGAGCACATATGGTCTCAACTCTCTGTGTTAGAGCACAGACCCCCTCATATGGTCTCAACTCTCTGTGTGTTAGAGCACAGACAACCCCCCCCCCATATGGTCTCAACTCTCTGTGTGTTAGAGCACAGACAACCCCCCCATATAGTCTCAACTCTCTGTGTGTTAGAGCACAGACAACCCCCCCCCATATAGTCAACTCTCTGTGTGTTACCACACCCCCCCATGTGGTCTCAACTCTCTGTGTGTTAGAGCACAGACAACCCCCCCATATGGTCTCAACTCTCTGTGTGTTAGAGCACAGATACACACCAACCCCCCCATGTGGTCTCAACTCTCTGTGTGTGTTTGTGAACCGTGTCAAATGCTCATTGAGAATGTGAAATGGATTATGGGAGCTGAGAGAATGATGATGGTTCCCATAGCGATGGAGGAGAGTGTGGTTGTCGTAGCAACGCAGTATTGTCGTCCTAGTGATCGGTGTTGGTATGTGTGTCTGCATGCGGTGATTGGCGCTTGGCGTTTACAAACTGATTCATGATGCAATGATCAGTTATTATTCCAATTAAATTCAAATAGGCATTATGGAATCTTGACAAAAATCGAAACATTTAATAGGCCTACAGAATATAATGCAATTCTCTTATCAGTGCTGCAGGGAGAGAAGGAGATGGAGGGATACAGGAAAGAAGAGGAGTCAGTTCCAAGCAGAGGGACTGGGGGATAAGAGATGGTGTGTATAGCAGGCTAGAGAGTCAAAGTTTTTAGTCATTTAGCAGACGCTCTTATCCAGAGCAACTAAGGTTAATAAGTGCCTTGCTCAAGGGCACGTCGATGATTTTTCACCTAGCCGGATCAACGTTTTGAACCACAGATCCTTCCAATGGCGCTATCATTGTACCGTCGTAATTATCACAGGGATTGAAGTACGGATAAAGTTTCTCAGTGAAGGTGTAGCCAGTAGAATAGTAGATATAAGACCTGGCCTCCACATTTATAGTTACAGTATATAGTAATATTTCAACCCAGTACATAAAACATTTACCTATAGACTATATACAGTTGAAGTCGGAAGTTTACATACACTTAGGTTGGAGTCATTAAAACTTGTTTTTCAACCACTCCACAAATTTCTTGTTAAACAAACTATAGTGTTGGCAAGTCGGTTAGGACATCTACTGTGTACATGACACAAGTAATGTTTCCAACAATTGTTTACAGACAGATTATTTCACTTATATTTCACTGTATCACAATTCCAGTGGGTCAGAAGTTTGTATACACCAAGTTGACTGTGCCTTCAAACAGCTTGGACAATTCCAGAAAATGATATCATGGCTTTAGAAGCTTCTGATAGGCTAATTGACATAATTTTTGTCAATTGGAGGTGTACCTGTGGATGTATTTCAAGGCTTACCTTCAAACTTTGTGCCTCTTTGCTTGACATCATGGGAAAATCAAAAGAAATCAGCCAAGACCTCAGAAGAAAATTGTAGACCTCCACAAGTCTGGTTCATCCTTGGGAGCAATTTCCAAATGCCTGAAGGTACCACGTTCATCTGTACAAACAATAGTACGCAAGTATAAACACCATGGGACCACGCAGCCGTCATACCGCTCAGGGAGGAGACGCGTTCTGTCTCCTAGAGATTAACGTACATTGGTGCGAAAAGTGCAAATCAATCCCAGAACAACAGCAAAATACCTTGTGAAGATGCTGGAGGAAACAGGTACAAAAGTATCTATATCCACAGTAAAACGAGTCAAATATTGACATAACCTGAAAGGCCGCTCCGCAAGGAAGAAGCCACTGCTACAAAACCGCCATGAAAAAGCCAGACTACGGTTTGCAACTGCATATGGGGACAAAGATCATACTTTTTGGAGAAATGTCCTTTGGTCTGATGAAACAAAAATAGAACTGTTTGGCCATAATGACCATCGTTATTTTTGGAGGAAAAGGGGAGGCTAGCAAGCCGAAGAACACCATCCCAACCGTGAAAAATGGGGATGGCAGTATCATGTTGTGGGGGTGCTTTGCTGCTGGAGGGACTGGTGCATTTCACAATAGATGGCTTCATTAGGAAGGAAAATTATGTGGAGATATTGAAGCTACATCTCAAGACATCAGTCAGGAAGTTAAAGCTTGGTCACAAATGGGTCTTCCAAATGGACAATGACCCCAAGAATACTTCCAAAGTTGTGGCAAAATGGCTAAAGGACAACAAAGTCCAGGTATTGGAGTGGCCATCATAAAGCCCTGACCTCAATCCTATAGAGAATTTGTGGGCAGAACTGAAAAAGCGTGTGCGAGCAAGGAGGCCGACAAACCTGACTCAGTTACACCAGCTCTGTCCGGATGAATGGGCCAAAGTTCACCAAACGTATTGTGGAAGGCTACCCGAAACGTTTGACCCAAGTTCAACAATTTAAAGGCTACCAAATGCTAATTGAGTGTATGTAAACTTCTGACCCACTGGGAATGTAATGAAAGAAATAAAAGCTGAAATAAATCATTCTCTCTACTATTAATCTGACATTTCACATTCTTAAAATAAAGTGGTGATCCTACCTGACCTAAAACAGGGAATTTTTACTAGGATTATATGTCAGGAATTGTGAAATTGTGAAAAACTGAGTTTAAATCTATTTGGCTAAGGTGTATGTAAACTTCCGACAACTGTACATAACACCATATTACTTCAGTTATTATTTATTCTCGTCATTGCGGCATCAGATAATATCATGTGCTAAAGTACAACATTGCATTCAGTCTGTGTGATTGACAGGACAGATGACGAATGGGGCTAAGTTTGGACCAAGCTCATTATCACAGGTGTTGAAGTATGGATAGAGTTTCTCAGTGAAGGTGCAGCCAATGAAAGAGTAGATATGAGCCCTGGCCTCCACATTGTAGAAGGAGACCAAACCCCCTCATAGTCCACAAACACCCCTACTTTCTGGGGCTTCTCTCTCAGGGAGAGAGGGACAGGGGGAGAAGTGTAGGCCTCATAGATATCCTCACCCCTCATATACACAGCCCAGAGGCCATTGAAAGGGCTCATATTTATGTCATCTTTCCTGTTGATGGACTCCCTGGCCACTCCTAACAGCCACTCAGCTTTTCCCTTCACCTGCACCTCGTAGTAGAATCTCCCCGAGGAGAAACTCTCTTTTCCCAGGACAGAGAGGTGATTCAAAAACCTCTCTGGGTTATAGAATTTCTTTGCGTTGTCAGGGAGTTTCTGCCATGTGCCTCCATATCTCACTTTTTCTGGTCCCTAGACAAGATGAGCAATGGATGTGCTGTATCAGGGTCCAGGGTCACATGCGCTGACCACTGCTGAATTGTCTTCAGCTCAACATCACACAACCTCTTCACCGCTCTCTCTAGTTCTTCCTGAAGTGTCTGCTCCAGCTCAGACACAGCTCTCCTCAGTCCCCCCAAACACATATCACTGTGAACACTGACCTCAGACCAGTCCTTTGTGTGTTTCGGGGTACACAGGGATGGGAAGGTCTGGAGGAGGAGGAGGTGGTCCTCAGTGTGTGAGTGCTGCTCCAGCTCAGTGCTTCTCCTCTGTAGCTCAGTCATTTCCTGCTCCAGCTGTTTAATGAGCCCATCAGCACGATTCTCTGCTGCTTTCTGCTTCTCCTCAACCACCTCAATGAACTCAGCCTGGCTTCTCTGAATGGAATCCATCAGATCACTGAATATCTGCAGGATGTCCGCTATTTCTCTCTGTGCATCTCTCTTGTTGAGCTCTACTGAGTGTTTGACCTCCTGAACCTTCTCTAGTCGCTCCTGGATCATCTGCCGTATCTGTCGCTCCATCTTCCCCAGCTGAACCTTCCTCTCTCCACACTCTTCCTCTAGTGGGACGGCGTGGTGAGTCTTGTGGTCTGTCTCAATGCAGAACTGACACACACACGTCTGGTCGGTCCTACAGAACAGCTCCAGCAGTCTGTCATGCTTCTTACACATCCTGTCTTCCAGGTTCTCCATGGGGTCTATTAGCTTGTGCCTTTTCAGGCCGGTGACTCTCTGATGAGGCTGCAGGTGAGTCTCACAGAAAGAGGTCAGACACTCCAGGCAGGACTTCAGGGCCTTGAGCCTTGTCCCAGTGCAGACGTCACAGGATACTTCTCCTGCCTCGGCAGGGGACTCGTCTGTGTCTCTGATTCTGATCATCTTAAAATGATCTACAACATCTCTGAATGCTGTGTTGATATTGAGCTCTGGTCTTGTGTAGAATGTCCTCTTACACATTGGACACTGGCACAGGTCAGTTGTATCCCAGTATCCGCTGATACAGACCTTGCAGAAGTTGTGTCCACATGGAGTGGAAACAGGCTCAGTGAACACATCCAGACAGATAGAGCACTGGAACTGCTCTTCAGACAGGAGACGGCTAGAGGACGCCATTTCTGGAACACAATAAAATAACTATAAAATACTTCCTGGAATGAGTCAGCATTTAGACCGTAAACTGGTGGGGGGGGGTTTTCTCACTCTCGCAGTGACCTCGGGTATCCTGAATGGTAGTTGCGATCCTGCTGTCAAGGTTTTTCCATCTCCCTCTGTCTCTATTTCTCTTACTCACCTAAAAATATTGTGTTTTCCTTTAATTTCTCGACAAACGTAGATTCTTAAGCTGCAATGTTATCTTTCTGAGGAACAGGATAATGGTTGTTTCTGTGTGCAGTTTCTTCCTCTATATTTAACTTTCACTTCTGCAAAGTGACATCACTCCACTCCTTATCTGCTCTTTGCATAGCTTTGCTCTTAAAGGGACAGCATTGATATTTCATCTGCCTGTCTGAAGTCTCTGCTGAGGGTTCAGGTTCTAGCATTCTGGGGCCCCTGCGTGACATTTGGTTGGGGGCGGGGCAAACTCCTGGCAAATTTTACTGTGGAAAGAAACATTTCCAGTTTAAGTTGATTTCCTGCAATTCTACACATTTTTCCATGGGGCGAAGTGTAAACTGCAACACAATATAACACATTTCATAAAATTCTAGTCATTTTGCCATAGTAAGTTGAGAACCCGACTGAGTTTTCTAGACAGTTCTACTCAAACGGAGCTGACGGAGGTCCGTTGGCATCGTGTTCCAAAAATTCAGCCGCACAAACGTACATAGAACTACGTAGAGAGGGATGCAAACGTACATAGAACTACGTAGAGAGGGATGCAAACGTACATAGAACTACGTAGAGAGGGATGCAAACGTACATAGAACTACGTAGAGAGGGATGCAAACGTACATAGAACTACGTAGAGAGGGATGCAAACGGATCTCCGCCGAACTCCGTTTGGGATGCAAACGATTGTCATAGAACTCTTAAGGGATGCAAACGGATGCCTGCAACCGGCTCTGTCAGATTCTCAGGTTAACGTGTCAATTGCTTTAATAAGCCATTGACGTTTTGTGGAAAAATAAAACAGAATCTGTTACTGACAAGATTATGGTTTAGCTTCTAACATAACAGGCCGTTTTCCTGGATACAGATTAAGCCTAGTCTTGGACTAAGAATCACTTTCAATGGAGAGTCCACGTCTGTCTATTCCAGGGCTGTTTATTCCACGTCTGTCTATTCCAAGGCTGTTTATTCAATGGCTTTTTATTCCATTTTTTTTTATTCCGGGGCTCTTTATTCCAGGACTCTTTATTCCAGGACTCTTTAGTCCGGAACTCTTTAGTCCGGGGCTCTTTAGTCCGGGGCTCTTTATTCCGGGGCTCTTTAGTCCGGGGCTCTTTATTCCAGGGCTCTTTAGTCCGGAACTCTTTAGTCCGGGGCTCTTTAGTCCGGGGCTCTTTAGTCCGGGGCTCTTTAGTCCGGAGCTCTTTAGTCCGGGGCTCTTTAGTCCGGGGCTCTTTAGTCCGGGGCTCTTTAGTCCGGGGCTCTTTAGTCCGGGGCTCTTTAGTCCGGGGCTCTTTAGTCCGGGCTCTTTAGTCCGGGGCTCTTTAGTGCGGGGCTCTTTAGTCCGGGGCTCTTTAGTCCGGGGCTCTTTAGTCCGGGGCTCTTTAGTGCGGGGCTCTTTAGTCCGGGCTCTTTAGTCCGGGGCTCTTTAGTCCGGGGCTCTTTAGTCCGGGGCTCTTTAGTGCGGGGCTCTTTAGTCCGGGGCTCTTTAGTCCGCTCTTTAGTCGGGGCTCTTTAGTGCGGGGCTCTATAGTAGTCTTTACGGGCTCTTTAGCTCTTTAGTCCGGGGCTCTTTAGTCCGGGGCTCTTTAGTCCGGGGCTCTTTAGTCCGGGGCTCTTTAGTCCGGAACTCTTTAGTCTTTAGTGCGGGGCTCTTTAGTCCGGGGCTCTTTAGTCCGGGGCTCTTTAGTCCGGGGCTCTTTAGTCCGGGGCTCTTTAGTCCAGGGCTCTTTAGTCCTCCAAATCCAAGATGGCGTAGCAGTAAGTCGTCCTGTCATATCGTCTCTCTGTATATATCGTCTCTTTCTCGTTTTACTTTTTTTTTTCTTCGCATATCTTTAAAAACATTTTGCTAAACCTAAGCTTCCAAATACTCTCCTGCAACCCGCCTCACCCAATGTAGCTACTTTTTCCTAAAGTATTTATATTTACTTCGGAACCGGAACCCCTCAACTGAAGCTAGCCAGCTAACCACCAGCTATGCTAACGGTCTTCAGCTAACCGGTCATCAGCTAACCTTTAGCTCGGAAAGCTCTCGCCAGTTCGAACAACGCGACGCTAACCAGAGCATAACGGACCTATTTTTTTTTATCCCCGGATTCCCATCGCAAACGGAACATTTTTTAATTTTTTTCTCAGCTGGATCTTCACAACTAGCTATCGAGCTAAACCGCAACCCTGGTTGATTACTACTGGCTAGCGTTCCCACCCACGTAGCTTGAAGATAGCCCGGCCAGAGCCCTTGTGCTGCCACCGTAGCATACTCCTGGGCTACAATACCCGGACCCACGACCGGTCTATCGATGTCACCGCTTGAAGAGGAATAAACAGACTCACCCCATCGCGACGTCCCCAAAGGCTAACTCTCTAGCCCTCGCTATCTCCTTGCCTGCTAATTCGGCCTGCTAACTGCTAGCTTGTTTAGCCCAGGTCCGCTAACTACTACCTTGTTTACCCCGGCCTGCTAACTCTCAGCTTGTTAGCACAGGCCTGCTAACCGTCTGCAGCGCCGCGTCCCAAACACCCAGTGGCCCATATGTACTTTCTATCTCTTCCCGATTTTCTTTAAAATTTGTTTATACCTTCCGGAAACCTGCCTCACCCAATGTGATACGGAATCGCTATTATTTTTAATTTTTAGAACAGACTCAAGAACCTCCAGAAGCTAACCAGCTAACTAGCTACAAGCTATTTAGTCATTGTTCGTTTTTAACCTGGATAACACTCGCCAGTCCAGCTCCCCTGCCCCATCCACCGCTGCCCCCTGGACACTGATCACGTGGCTACATAGCTGATGCACGCTGGACTGTCCATTAATCACGGTACTCCATTCTGCTTGTTTGTTTTATCTGTCGGCCCCGTTGCCTAGTCAACGCCATTTTACCTGCTGTTGTTGTGCTAGCTGATTAGCTGTTGTCTCACCTACTGTTTTAGCTAGCTTTCCCAATTCAACACCTGTGATTACTGTATGCCTCGCTGTATGTCTCTCTCAAATGTCAATATGCCTTGTATACTGTTGCTCAGGTTAGTTATCATTGTTTTAGTTCACAATGGAGCCCCTAGTCCCACTCCTCTTACCCCTGATACCTCCTTTGTCCCACCTCCCACATATGCGGTGACCTCACCCATTACAACCAGCATGTCCAGAGATACAACCTCTCTCATCATCACCCAGTGCCTGGGCTTACCTCCGCTGTACCCGCACCCCACCATACCCCTGTCTGCGCATTATGCCCTGAATATATTCTACCATGCCCAGAAACCTGCTCCTCTTATTCTCTGTCCCCAACGCTCTAGGCGACCAGTTTTGATAGCCTTTAGCCGCACCCTCATACTACTCCTTCTCTGTTCCGCGGGTGATGTGGAGGTAAACCCAGACCCTGCATGTCCCCAGGCACCCTCATTTGTTGACTTCTGTGATCGAAAAAGCCTTGGTTTCATGCATGTCAACATCAGAAGCCTCCTCCCTAAGTTTGTTTTACTCACTGCTTTAGCACACTCTGCTAACCCTGATGTCCTTGCCGTGTCTGAATCCTGGCTCAGGAAGGCCACCAAAAATTCAGAGATTTCCATACCCAACTATAACATCTTCCGTCAAGATAGAACTGCCAAAGGGGGTGGAGTTGCAGTCTACTGCAGAGATAGCCTGCAAAGTAATGTTATACTTTCCAGGTCCATACCCAAACAGTTCGAACTACTAATTCTGAAAATTACTCTCTCCAGAAATAAGTCTCTCACTGTTGCCGCCTGCTACCGACCCCCCTCAGCTCCCAGCTGTGCCCTGGACACCATTTGTGAATTGATTGCCCCCCATCTAACTTCAGAGTTTGTTCTGTTAGGTGACCTAAACTGGGATATGCTTAACACCCCGGCAGTCCTACAATCTAAGCTAGATGCCCTCAATCTCACACAAATCATCAAGGAACCCACCAGGTACAACCCTAACTCTGTAAGCAAGGGCACCCTCATAGACGTCATCCTGACCAACTGGCCCTCCAAATACACCTCCGCTGTCTTCAACCAGGATCTCAGCGATCACTGCCTCATTGCCTGTATCCGCTACGGTGCCGCAGTCAAACGACCACCCCTCATCACTGTCAAACGCTCCCTAAAACACTTCTGTGAGCAGGCCTTTCTAATCGACCTGGCCCGGGTATCCTGGAAGGACATTGACCTCATCCCGTCAGTTGAGGATGCCTGGTCATTCTTTAAGAGTAACTTCCTCACCATTTTAGATAAGCATGCTCCGTTCAAAAAATGCAGAACTAAGAACAGATACAGCCCCTGGTTCACTCCAGACCTGACTGCCCTCGACCAGCACAAAAACATCCTGTGGCGGATTGCAATAGCATCGAATAGTCCCCGCGATATGCAACTGTTCAGGGAAGTCAGGAACCAATACACGCAGTCAGTCAGGAAAGCTAAGGCCAGCTTCTTCAGGCAGAAGTTTGCATCCTGTAGCTCCAACTCCAAAAAGTTCTGGGACACTGTGAAGTCCATGGAGAACAAGAGCACCTCCTCCCAGCTGCCCACTGCACTGAGGCTAGGGAACACGGTCACCACCGATAAATCCATGATTATCGAAAACTTCAACAAGCATTTCTCAACGGCTGGCCATGCCTTCCGCCTGGCTACTCCTACCTCGGCCAACAGCTCCGCCCCCCCCGCAGCTCCTCGCCCAAGCCTCTCCAGGTTCTCCTTCACCCAAATCCAGATAGCAGATGTTCTGAAAGAGCTGCAAAACCTGGACCCGTATAAATCAGCTGGGCTTGACAATCTGGACCCTCTATTTCTGAAACTATCCGCCGCCATTGTCGCAACCCCTATTACCAGCCTGTTCAACCTCTCTTTCATATCGTCTGAGATCCCCAAGGATTGGAAAACTGCCGCAGTCATCCCCCTCTTCAAAGGGGGAGACACCCTGGACCCAAACTGTTACAGACCTATATCCATTCTGCCCTGCCTATCCAAGGTCTTCGAAAGCCAAGTCAACAAACAGGTCACTGACCATCTCGAATCCCACCGTACCTTCTCCTCTATGCAATCTGGTTTCTGAGCCGGTCACGGGTGCACCTCAGCCACACTCAAGGTACTAAACGATATCATAACCGCCATCGATAAAAGACAGTACTGTGCAGCCGTCTTCATCGACCTTGCCAAGGCTTTCGACTCTGTCAATCACCATATTCTTTATCGGCAGACTCAGTAGCCCCGGTTTTTCGGATGCCTGCCTTGCCTGGTTCACCAATTACTTTGCAGACAGAGTTCAGTGTGTCAAATCGGAGGGCATGCTGTCCGGCCCTCTGGCAGTCTCTATGGGGGTGCCACAGGGTTCAATTCTCGGGCCGACTCTTTTCTCTGTATATATCAATGATGTTGCTCTTGCTGCGGGCGATTCCCTGATCCACCTCTACGCAGACGACACCATTCTATATACTTTTGGCCCGTCATTGGACACTGTGCTATCTAACTTCCAAACGAGCTTCAACGCCATACAACACTACTTCCGTGGCCTCCAACTGCTCTTAAACGCTAGTAAAACCAAATGCATGCTTTTCAACCGATCGCTGCCTGCACCCGCAGGCCCGACTAGCATCACCACCCTGGATGGCTCCGACCTTGAATATGTGGACACCTATAAGTACCTAGGTGTCTGGCTAGACTGCAAACTCTCCTTCCAGACTCATATCAAACATCTCCAATCGAAAATCAAATCAAGAGTCGGCTTTCTATTCCGCAACAAAGCCTCCTTCACTCACGCTGCCAAGCTTACCCTAGTAAAACTGACTATCCTACCGATCCTCGACTTCGGCGATGTCATCTACAAAATTGCTTCCAACACTCTACTCAGCAAACTGGATGCAGTTTATCACAGTGCCATCCGTTTCGTCACTAAAGCACCTTATACTACCCACCACTGCGACTTGTATGCTCTAGTCGGCTGGCCCTCGCTACATATTAGTCGCCAGACCCACTGGCTCCAGGTCATCTACAAGGCCATGCTAGGTAAAGCTACGCCTTATCTCAGTTCACTGGTCACGATGGCAACACCCATCCGCAGCACGCGCTCCAGCAGGTGTATCTCACTGATCATCCCTAAAGCCAACACCTCATTCGGCCGCCTTTCGTTCCAGTACTCTGCTGCCTGTGACTGGAACGAATTGCAAAAATCGCTGAAGTTGGAGACTTTTATCTCCCTCACCAACTTCAAACATCAGCTATCTGAGCAGCTAACCGATCGCTGCAGCTGTACATAGTCTATTGGTAAATAGCCCACCCATTTTCACCTACCTCATCCCCACAGTTTTTATTTATTTATTTACTTTTCTGCTCTTTTGCACACCAATATCTCTACCTGTACATGATCATCTGATCATTTATCACTCCAGTGTTAATCTGCAATATTGTAATTATTCGCCTACCTCCTCATGCCTTTTGCACACATTGTATATAGACTCCCCTTTTTTTCTACTGTGTTATTGACTTGTTAATTGTTTACTCCATGTGTAACTCTGTGTTGTCTGTTCACACTGCTATGCTTTATTTTGGCCAGGTCGCAGTTGCAAATGAGAACTTGTTCTCAACTAGCCTACCTGGTTAAATAAAGGTGAAATAAAATAAATAAATAAAAAGTCCGGGGCTCTTTAGTCCGGGGCTCTTTAGTCCGGGGCTCTTTAGTCCGGGGCTCTTTAGTCCGGGGCTCTTTAGTCCGGGGCTCTTTAGTCCGGGGCTCTTTAGTGCGGGGCTCTTTAGTGCGGGGCTCTTTAGTGCGGGGCTCTTTAGTCCGGGGCTCTTTAGTCCGGGGCTCTTTAGTGCGGGGCTCTTTAGTCCGGGGCTCTTTAGTCCGGGGCTCTTTAGTCCGGGGCTCTTTAGTCCAGGCCTAGGCTGCTTTTCCTTTGACTCCCCTCTCTTTCTCTCTTCCTCTTTCACTCTCTTCCTCTCCCTCTTTTGCTCTCTTCATCTTCCTCTATCTTCCTCTTCCAGATTGGAATGAGGTATGAGGGGTACAGCCTCTGGGAAAGACTGTGTGTGTGTTTGGCATAGTTAGATGATGTTCAAGGAAAGCCAAGCTGTGTTTTTGTGAGAGATAACTATTGCAGCCCCTCTCTCTGTCCTGGCCATTAATCACAGGGTGTGTGTGTGCGTGTGCACGTGTAAGTGTGTCAGCCTGCATGTGTGTGTCTGGCAGAGTGTGTGCTGCATAAACTCTGTAGTCAGATTCAGCTCAGTGACAATAGAGTCTGATTCTGCTACTCTATGGAACGTGTGCTACATCTCTCTCTGCCTCTCTCTCTCTCTCTCTCTCGCTCTCTACCCCCCTCTCTCTCTGCCTCTCTGTCTCTCTCTCTCTCTCTCTCTCTCTCTCTCTCTCTCTCTCTCTCTACCCCCTCTCTCTCTGCCTCTCTCTCTCGTTCTCTACCCCCATCTCTCTCTGCCTCTCTCTCACTCTCCCCCTCTCTGCCTCTCTCTTCCTCTCTCTTCCTCTCTCTGCCTCTCTCTGCCTCCTCTCTCTCCCCTCTCTCTCTGTGTGTGCCCCCTCTCTCTGCCTCTCTCTCACTCTCTACCCCCTCTCTGCGTCTCTCTCTCTCTCTCTACCCCCTCTCTCTACCTCTCTCTCTGCCTCTCTCTCACTCTCTACCCCCTCTGCCTCTCTCTGCCTCCTCTCTCTCTCCCCCCCTCTCTCTGCTCTCTCTCCCCCTCTCTCTACCCCCCTCTCTGCCTCTCTGCTCTGCCTCTCTCTACCCCCCTCTCTCTCTACCCCCTCTCTCTCTGCCTCTCTCTCTCCTCTCTGCTCTCTACCCCCCCCCCTCTCTGCCTCTCTCTGCCTCTCTCTCTGCCTCTCTCTACCCCCCCTCTCTCTCTGCCTCTCTCTCTCTCTCCTCGCTCTCTACCCCCCCTCTCTGCCTCTCTCTGCCTCTCTCTACCCCCTCTCTCTACCCCCTCTCTCTCAATACAAGGGTGTTATTTACATGGGAAACACATGTTAACATTGCCAAAGCAAGTTAAATAGATCATAAACAATAGTGAATTAAACAGTAAAAATGAACAGTAAACATTACACTCACATGAGTTCCAAAACAGTAAAGACATTTCAAATGTCATATTATGTCTATAAATAGTGTTGTAACGATGTACAAATGGTTAAAGTACAAAAGGGAAAATAAATAAACATAAAAATGGGTTGTATTTACAATGGTGTTTGTTCTTCACTGGTTGCCCTTTTCTTGTGGCAACAGGTCACACATTTTGCTGCTGTGATGGCATTTTGCTGCTGTGATACATTTGACAGGAGGTTAGGAAGTGCAGCTCAGTTTCCACCTCATTTTGTGGGCAGTGTGAACATAGCTGTCTTCTCTTGAGAGCCAGGTCTGCCTACGGCGGCCTTTCTCAATAGCAAAGCTATGCTCACTGAGTTTGTACATAGTCAAAGCTTTCCTTCATTTTGGGTCAGTCACAGTGGTCAGGTATTCTGCCACTGTGTACTCTCTGTCAAGGGCCAAATAGCATTCTAGTTTGCTCTGTTTTTTTGTTAATTCTTTCCAATGTGTCAAGTAATTATCTTTTTGTTTTCTCATGATTTGGTTGGGTCTAATTATGTTGCTGTCCTGGGGCTCTGTGGGGTCTGTTTGGGTTTGTGAACAGAGCCCCAGGACCAGCTTGCTTAGGGGACTCTACTCCAGGTTCATCTCTCTGTAGGTGATGGCTTTGTTGTGGAAGGTTTGGGAGTCACTTCCTTTATTGAGGTGGTTGTAGAATTGAACACTTATTTTCTGGATTTTGTACATGGTGAATTCTGCATACAGAGTCTCAATTTGGTGTTTGTCCCATTTGATGAATTCTTGGTTGCTGAGCGGACCCCAGACCTCACAACCATAAAAGGCAATGGGCTCTATGACTGATTCAAGTACTTTTTGCCAGATCTTAATTGGTATGTCAAATGTTCCTTTTGATGACGTTGAAGGCCCTTTTTGCCTTGTCTCTCAGATCGTTCACAGCTTTGTGGAAGTTACCTGTGGCACTGATGTTTAGGCCGAGGTGTGTATAGTTGTTTGTGTGCTGTAGGGCAACAGTGTCTAGATGGAATTTGTATTTGGGGTCCTGGTGACTGTACATTTTTGGAACACCATTATTTTGGTCTTACTGAGATATACTGTCAGGGCCCAGGTCTGACAGAATCTGTGCAGAAGATCTAGGTGCTGCTGTAGGCCCTCCTTGGTTGGTGACAGAAGCACCAGACCATCAGCAAACAGACATTTGACTTCAGATTCTAGTAGGGTGAGGCCGGCTGCTGCAGACTGTTCTAGTGCCCTCACCAATTCATTGATATATATGTTGAAGAGGGTGGGGCTCAAGCTGTATCCCTGTCTCCCCCACAGCCCCGTGGAAAGACATGTGTGTGATTTCTGCCAATTTTAATCAGGGGACTTGTTGTTTGTGTACATGGATTTTATAATGTCGTATGTTTTCCCCCAACACCGTTTTCCATCATTTTGCCTAGCAGACCCTCATGTCAAATTGAGTCGAAGGCGTTTTTTGAAATCAACAAAGCATGAGAAGACTTTGCCTTTGTTTTGGTTTGTTTTGTTTGTCAATTAGGGTGTGCAGGGTGAATACATGGTCTGTCGTACAATAATTTGGTAAAAAGCTAAAATGACATTTGCTCAGTACTTTGTTTTCACTGAGGAAATGTACCAGTCTGTTGTTAATGATAATGCAGAGGATTTTCATAAGGTTGCTGTTGCTGACGCATATCCCACAGTAGTTATTGGGGTCATGTCTGGGGGGGGGGTCTCTCTTTCTAGGCCTCTCTCTCCCTGACTTTCTCTCTCTCTCCCTGCCTCTCTCTCTCTGACTCTCTCTCTCGGCCTCTCTCTCTCTCTCTCTCTCTCGCCCCTCTCTCTCTCTCCCTGCCTCTCTCTCTCTGACTCTCTGACTCTCTCTCTCTGACTCTCTCTCTCTGCCTCTCTCTCTCTCCCTGCCTCTCTCTGACTCTCTCTCTCGGCCTCTCTCTCTCTCTCTCTCTCTCTCGGCCTATCCTCTCTCTATTTCGGGCCTCCCTCTTGGGCCTCTCGCTCTCTCGGGCCTCCCTCTTGGACCTCTCTCGGCCTCGCTCTCTCTCGGCCTCTGCCTCTATCTCGGTCTCTGTCTGACTCGCTCTCGCTCTCTGCCTTGCTCTCTCTCTCTCTCAGCCTCTCTCTCTCTCTCGGCCTCTGTCTGACTCGCTCTCGCTCTCTGCCTTGCTCTCCCTCTCTCTTTGCCTCTCTCTCTCTCTCTCTCTCTCTCTCTCTCTCTCTTCTCTCTCCCTTTCTCTCTCTCAGCCTCTCTCTCTTGGGCCTCTATCTCTGTCTCTCTTTGTCTGCCTCTCTGTCTCTCTATATCTCAGCCTCTCTTCTCAGCCTCTCTTTCTGTCTCTGCTCTCTTGTGGCCCCCCTGTCTCTCTTTCTCTGCCTCTCTCTCTTTATCTGCCTCTCTCTCTTTCTCGGACCTCTCTCTTTCCCGGCCTCTCTCAGCCTATCCCTCGCTCTCAATCACTCGCTTTCTCTCTTGGCCTCTCTCCCTCGCTCTGCCCCTCTCACAGGCCTCTTTCTCTCTCTCTCCGGCCTCTCTCTCTCGGGCCTCCCTCTCTCTCTCTCTCTGCCTTGCTCTCGCACTCTCTCTTTGCCTCTCTCTCTCTCTTTGCTTCTCTCTCTCTGCCTCACTTTCTCTGCCTCTCTCTCTTTGCCTCTCTCTCTCTCGGCCTCTCTGCTTCGCTCTCTCTCTCTCTGCCCCTCTCTCTCTTTCTCTGCCTCGTTCTCTCTCAGGCCTCTCTCTGCCTCTCTCTAGCTCTCGCTCTCTCTCTGCCTCGCTCTCTCTCTTCCCCTCTTGCTGCCTTGCTGTGTGTGTGTGTGTGTGTGTGTGTGTGTGTGTGTGTGTGTGTGTGTGTGTGTGTGTGTGTGTGTGTGTGTGTGTGTTTGGTTCAGCATTATGTTTGCGTCAGCAGCAGTTTCATTTAGCCTTTGTTTGTTGTTTATGCCTCCTCCACTAATTCCACCTCTAAAGTACAGTGTACACTCCTAAGGGATTTCTCAGACTACAGAGTGTACACTCCTAAGGGTTTCTCAGACTACAGAGTGTACACTCCTAAGGGTTTCTCAGACTACAGAGTGTACACTCCTAAGGGTTTCTCAGACTACAGAGTGTACACTCCTAAGGGATTCTCAGACCACAGAGTGTACACTCAGACTACAGAGTGTACTAAGGGTGTACACTCTCAGACTACAGAGTGTACACTCCTAAGGGATTCTCAGACTACAGAGTGTACACTCCTAAGGGTTTCTCAGACTACAGAGTGTACACTCCTAAGGGATTCTCAGACTACAGTGTGTACACTCCTAAGGGATTCTCAGACCACAGAGTGTACACTCCTTAGAGGGTGGCCTCCACCATTTTGAGTAAGGGTGGGAGTGGGAGGTAGTGTATTATAGACGTCCCCTGCTGTGTCATTTGATAGTGTGAATTAATACAGAACTGGTCTGTACATGAATATAGAGGAACCAAGGGGATTTTGAACAAGGACATTTTCACTCTTCTCCTGACTCTCCTCCTATGCTTTTCTCCTTATCTCCTCTCCTTATCTCCTCTCCATATCTCCTCTCCATATCCTCTCTTGCTATAAATCTCCCATCCCAACTGTCTCTCTTGTTCAGAGGGAGTCATAATTATGACAGTATCCTCTCTCTCTCTTGTCCCATCTCTCTCTCTCTCTCTCTCTCTCTCTCTCTATTCAGCCCCTCTCTCCTGTTCGGAGGGTTTTACAGAGTTGGGTTTCTATAATGGCTCTGTGTCTCAGACGGACTCTGGCGCCCCCTGCCTGCGGTGGGCAGAGTTTCCAGACTACGTGCTGCAGTACCCTGGCCGAGGCCTTGGGGAGCACAGCTACTGCCGTAACCCTGACAGAGAGTCCAACCCCTGGTGCTTCTTCAGACAGACCTCTGGGGCCATCGGCTGGGCCTACTGCGACTGCCACCAGGGTAAGTTTATAGCAAAAATACTTTATGTATACATAGAGATAATATACTAAGCAAATCCAGAATTATATGCCGGGCCTACTGCGACTGCCAGGGTAGCCGTGTAGTGATTCCACTGAGCCCGTCCTCCTATAGCTCCCCCATCAGCCTCCTTTGCTGTACAGAGTATCTACTCTGTATTTTTTCCAGACTATTGATTGGCTGATGTACCTGTCCTTCTCACCCTCTCTTAGGTGCAGCTCGGCTGGTGGGCGGGACATCGTCAAGAAGTGGACGTGTGGAGGTGTACCTGAATGGCCAGTGGGGGGCGGTGTGTGACTCTCATTGGACAGACAGAGATGCCAGTGTGATCTGCAGACAGCTGGGGTTGAGGTAAGAGAGTTGTAGGAGTGTGTATGTTTGTGTGTGTGTGCCTCCTCATTGAGATCGGCATTGTAGCATCGCAGCATTTCCGTTTCAACTGTAAGACTGTGTGTGTGTGTGTGTGTGTGTGTGTGTGTGTATGTGTGTGTGTGTGTGCCTCCTCATTGAGATTTGTAGCAACTTTCCGTAAGACTGTGTGTGTGTGTGTGTGTGTGTGTGTGTGTGTGTGTGTGTGTGTGTGTGTGTGTGTGTGTGTGTGTGTGTGTGTGTGTGTGTGTGTGTGTGTGTGTGTGTGTGTGTGTGTGTGTGTGTGTGTGTGTGTGTGTGTGTGTGTCTGTCTGTCTGTCTGTGTGTGTCTCCTCAGTGAGATCGGCACTGCTTTGCAGCAGTCCAGGTTCGGCTCGGGCTCCGGCCTCTTCCATTACGAGCGGCTGAGTTGCCGTGGTGATGAGAGCTCCGTCAGCCAATGCCAGAGCAGGACATTTGTTACCAGGGACTGTAGCCATGGAAACGAGGCGGGAGTTGTGTGTGCTCCACCAGAAGGTCAGTAGGAAGCTAGAGAGAAGGAAACACAGTGCGTACCTCGTGCCCCTACTCAGCATCCATATTTTGCTGTTGTATCCTCCCCCAGGCAGTGCTCTTCCTCTACGATTGGTTGGAGGAGAAGAATACTTTGAGGGGCGTGTTGAGGTGTTCCACAGTGGTAGGTGGGGCTCTGTCTGCGATGACCAATGGGACGACAGAGATGCAGAGGTGGTCTGTCGACAGCTGGGCTTTGGGTGAGTGTGTGTGTGTGTGTGTGAGAGAGAGAGAGAGAGAGACTATAGGAGTAAATATATTGAAGCTAGAGGAAGAGTCATTATTGTTGTTTTGACCCATGTGTGTTTAGGGGTGTGGCGAAGGCCTGGTCGTGGGCTCACTTCGGACAGAGCTCAGGTCCCATCCTATTGGACGCCGTGAGGTGTACAGGAAATGAAGTCTTCCTGGACCAGTGTCTTCATGGAGACTGGGAACAGCACAACTGTGACCATATGGAAGACGCTGGGGTATCCTGCAGCCCCTACACAGGTACACACACATAATTCATCCACGCACGCACTTACGCATGCACACACACACACACATCCCAAAAACGGATATAACGTGCACACATATGATTTAATGTGTGTGTGTGTGTGTGTGTGTGTGTGTTCCAGACGGTGTGGTGCGGTTGGTAGGAGGAGACAGTCCATGGGAGGGTCGTGTTGAAGTGTTCCACTCTGGGGACTGGGGTACGGTGTGTGACGACCACTGGACTCAACAACACACACAGGTGGTCTGTCGACAGCTCGGATACAGGTGTGTGTGTGTGTGTGTGTGTGTGTGTGTGTGTGTGTGTGTGTGTGTGTGTGTGTGTGTGTGTGTGTGTGTGTGTGTGTGTGTGTGTGTGTGTGTGTGTGTGTGTGTGTGTGTGTGTGTGTGTGTGTGTGTGTGTGTGTGTTCAGGTGTGACAGTGTGTGTGTGTGTGTGTGTGTGTGTGTGTGTGTGTGTGTGTGTGGGTGTGTATACTGCAGGCATGATATGGGCTGTTGTGGTGACCATATTACCGCCGCACCGGCAATCATAAGTCATGACCCCAGTAAAATTTCAGGTGACAGTTATGCACTCTGGACATGTGTTGGTAGTACCCATCTCGCTAACGATCATAAGATCCTAATGGCCTGGTACTCAGGGCTCTATTGTCCCTCCATCAGGTCCTATTGGCCTGGTACTCAGGGCTCTATTGTCCCTCCATCAGGTCCTAATGGCCTGGTACTCAGGGCTCTATTGTCCCTCCATCAGGTCCTATTGGCCTGGTACTCAGGGCTCTATTATCCCTCCATCAGGTCCTAATGGCCTGGTACTCAGGGCTCTATTATCCACCCATCAGGTCCTAATGGCCTGGTACTCAGGGCTCTATTGTCCCTCCATCAGGTCCTAATGGCCTGGTACTCAGGGCTCTATTGTCCCTCCATCAGGTCCTATTGGCCTGGTACTCAGGGCTCTATTATCCCTCCATCAGGTCCTAATGGCCTGGTACTCAGGGCTCTATTATCCACCCATCAGGTCCTAATGGCCTGGTACTCAGGGCTCTATTGTCCCTCCATCAGGTCCTAATGGCCTGGTACTCAGGGCTCTATTATCCCTCCATCAGGTCCTATTGGCCTGGTACTCAGGGCTCTATTGTCCCTCCATCAGGTCCTAATGGCCTGGTACTCAGGGCTCTATTATCCCTCCATCAGGTCCTATTGGCCTGGTACTCAGGGCTCTATTGTCCCTCTAACCATTCTGACATCAATATAGATGCTTTCAAAAAATCAAATAAAACACTTATTCAAAACAGTATCATGCTTTTAAAACTCACCTTGATTTGATCAATTTGAAGAACAACAGGTTGAAACGGAGTGGAAAAACATGGTTGTGTGGATGTTGTTTTCAAAACCTAACACAACGAAATGGACTGCGCTTTCTAAGGCGATGATTCATGGATTAATAGACTAATGATAAATGGACTTCAGGAAGAATAGCTGCTGCTTTCGCAACAGCTAATGGGGATCCAAATAAAATACCAAATACGAAAAATTCACCCATAACATATTAGAGTTTATACCCATATGCCTATATAGGAACACAAGCCCGAAAACAACATCTGAATTCAAATAATTATTGTGCCGGTACACAATACATATCCTTCAGCATATTACACATGGCAGAAAACACGTTTTACAAAATGTCTTTTGGTACAAAGTTGGTCTAATCTCCAACATTAATCCAATTCTAGTAATCGCCCTTTAGTGATGACTGTATTATTATACATACTGGATGGACAGGTTACGTTATGCTGTGCTCCAAACGTTCGATCTATGAGTCTGGGAGAGAACATATAGGCCTAGGCCATGCTGTTGGTTCATTGATTGTGCATGACGACCGAGCCTACAATTATAGTTGATTTGTATTTGATTTTTGAGTAGCCTAGTAATAAGGCATTTTGTATATTTTCATATTGAATAGGCGGACACCTTTTTAGCTACAGAATATCTCACCACTGTCCGTTTCCATGTGCTCCTTCACCCCTTTCTACAGCGCGCGGAGAGAGGGGTGTGTTTCGTTGTGAAAACACGCTACGATCGTGTGTGTGTGTGGAAACCTCCATTTGCTATTCCAGTGCATACGGATGACGTTATTTTTCCCTTGCCCCTGTTCCTGGCCATTCTAAATCAAATCTGACACAAAAATCTCTGAAACTGGACACACTTATCTCCCTCACTAGCTTTAAGCACCAACTGTCAGAGCAGCTCACAGATTACTGCACCTGTACATAGCCCACCTATAATTTAGGCCAAACAACTACCTCTTTCCCAACTGTATTTAATTAATTTATTTATTTTGCTCCTTTGCACCCCATTATTTTTATTTCTACTTTGCACATTCTTCCATTGCAAAACTACCATTCCAGTGTTTTACTTGCTATATTGTATTTACTTTGCCACCATGGCCTTTTTTGCCTTTACCTCCCTTCTCACCTCATTTGCTCACATTCTATATAGACTTGTTTATACTGTATTATTGACTGTATGTTTGTTTATTCCATGTGTAACTCTGTGTCGTTGTATCTGTCGAACTGCTTTGCTTTATCTTGGCCAGGTCGCAATTGTAAATGAGAACTTGTTCTCAACTTGCCTACCTGGTTAAATAAAGGTGAAATAAAAATGAATAAAAATATTAGTAAAGACAAGATTAAATTGAGAATAGTGAAACTATTATAATTTGATGACAGTGGAGCGTGTGTAGCCTGGGGCAAGGAACAGAGCCCAATATTTTATTTTTTATTTATTTTATCTTTATTTAACTAGGAAAGTCAGTTAAGAACAAATTGTTATTTACAATGACGGCCTCCCAAAAGGCCTCTTGTGGGGACGGGGGCCGGGATAAAAATAATAATATATATAAATAAATAAATATGGGACAAAACACACATCACAACAAGAGAGACAACACTACATAAAGAGAGACCTAAGACAACAACATAGCAAGGCAGCAACACATGACAACACAGCATGGTAGCAACACAACATAACAACAACATAACAACATGGTAGCAGCACAAAACATGGTACAAACATTACTGGGCACAGACAACAGCACAAAGGGCAAGAATAGACTATAGTCACATCATGCAGCCCATATATGTTTTTGATTTCTAACACGTTCTAAGGTTTGTAATCGTTCACAACTAAAGTGACCAAATAACTGTAAATCTGGCATATAGGACCTGTTTCAAATGTTCACTTTTACACTCAACGTAAACACTTCATATGCTCACTCTTAAGTTAAGTTAAGTTCAATTCAATTCTTCTTACTATAAAATCATATAATATAAAATAATGCCACGGGACTTCTAAGCATATCTTGTCAGCTAAATGAACAAGCCCAGTGTCCCAGTGCCTATGGCATGGTGCATAGCCTGATAACACACAGTAGGTCAACTCCTATTCTGTTCCTCTGAACTACATTTTCTCCATGTCATAATGTTTCTTTAGACCTGAATAAAATAAAGGATTTATTATATATTAAATAGATTTATTCAACTTTTAAAAATGTAAATGTTCCAAAGGTCTGCATCATGCGCTGAGGCGCTTAACTGTCTATGTTAATTAAAGATCATTTACCGGGAGACCGGCAGTCTTGGGCATGACAATAACCGGTTGACTAAATTTCATGACCGCCACAGCCCTAGGGGTTACACTGGGAAGAGTCTTGTTGATGATTCCTGTAACCAGAAAACCCACCCCACTGTTTAAATGTAGACTCAGTAATATGACATCACCGTAAAAGTTTAGACATCAACAACCACCACAATGTGCCTTTTTAAGTTGATGTCATTTCAACTTCTACCTCTAGAGGGCATGCTGAGGTGGTGACTGACAGAACGTTCGGCGGTGGTTCTGGTATCATCCTGTTGGACCATGTGCGTTGTGAGGGGACGGAGTCGTCCCTGCTGGACTGTCGCCATGGCACCTGGGGCCGTAGCGACTGTTCCCATGGAGAGGACGTGGGCGTGCGATGCAGGGCCGGACCTAAAGAGGAAGAGACCAATGAGGTGCCGGCTGTTGCACCTGCCACAGGTGAGGCCTACTCCGACAGCAATACGGCCAAGCGACCATCAGGCCTTTTCATTAGCTTGTACAAGTATGTTTGTGTTGCAGGTCCTCTGTTGCGTCTGTTTGGGGGTGGTAGCCATAACGAAGGTCGTGTGGAAGTCTATCTCCATGGAGACTGGGGGAGTATCTGTGACTCAGGCTGGAACGATCTGAACGCTGCCGTGGTCTGCAGACAGCTGGGCCACAGGTGAGTGTGTCTGTGTGTGTTCACAGACCTTTGTGTTGAAGAGTAGCTTCATTCAATACAGCATTTGTAATATCTCCTCCGTCTTTCACTCTCCCACTCTTCCCCCTTTTCCTGTTCTCCTTTTCTCCCTCTCCTCCTCCTCCTCCCTCAGTGGTCATGCGGTAGCAGCAGGTGGGTTCGGTCGGGGGAAGGGTCCTGTCCACCTGGACCAGGTGAGGTGTACCGGGAAGGAGGACTTCCTGGGGGAGTGTCCGTCTCTGGGCCGGGCCCGTGACGGCTGCAGATGGAGACAGGATGCAGGGGTGAGTTGTAACCACGCCCCCCGAGCAACAGAGGGCCAGGCCAGGCCAAGTGAGCTCACCTGTGGAGTGAGGAAGATTGTGGAGGAAGGGAACGAGAGGAAGAGTGGAGGAGAAGGAGAGAATGTACTCAGGTAAGAGAAGCTTAACGTACAGCGTAGATACACAGAATATCACACGACTCATGAGAAGACACAAGTTAACGCGCACAAACACCACACACAGACACTCTACCCTCCTCTCCCTCCCCCTCTCTTCTAGGACATTGTGGCCATGGCAGGTGTCAGTGTGGTTGGGTTCTGAGGGGAAAGATGGCCATCCTATCTGTAGTGGTACTCTGATCTCTCCCTGCTGGGCCCTGGCCTCCGCTCACTGCTTCACCAGGTGAGACCTCTCCTTTTCCTTTCTCCTCTCCTTTTCCTTTCTCCTCTCCTTTTCCTTTCTCCTCTCCTTTTCCTTTCTCCTCTCCTTTTCCTTTCTCCTCTCCTTTTCCTTTCTCCTTCCTTTTCCTTTCTCCTCTCCTTTTCCTTTCTCCTCTCCTTTTCCTTTCTCTTCTTTTTCCTTTCTCCTCTCCTTTTCCTTTCTCCTCTCCTTTTCCTTTCTCCTCTCCTTTTCCTTTCTCCTCTCCTTTTCCTTTCTCCTCTCCTTTTCCTTTCTCCTCTCCTTTTCCTTTCTCCTCTCCTTTTCCTTTCTCCTCTCCTTTTCCTTTCTCCTCTCCTTTTTTTAGTCATTCCTTGTTTCTACTTTCAGCGCTCACATCCTCTTTTTCTGCCTTCATTTCTTTTATCCAATTTTATGTCCCCGTTTTCCAAACACTTACACCTGCTATCTCTCCCTCTCCCCCTCCCAGGTTTGGTATTGGCCCGTCTCAGTATGTGGTACGCGTGGGGGGTTCTGACAGAATTCTCACCCCGGAGCGAGTGGTGGTCCATAGAAAGTTCAGAGCAGATCAGGGCCCTGGGGGTCATGACCTGGCCCTGCTGAGGCTGCCCAGCCCCAAGGATCACTGTTTGACCTTTGACCCCCACACCAACGCCGCCTGCCTCCCCACCCCGGATGCTGCGGGGGGGAAGACCCCCTTGTCCTGCATTGCCGCGGTTACCGCTGGCTGGGACGGCCCAGGTATGCCTCACTTTCCACTACCTCTTAACTACAACCTCTAAGGATATATGGTTTAGTGCTGAGATGTTAGTAACTTATTCCTCCCTACTGTACTGTAGACGCTGTGCTCCAGTCCTGGGTACCCCTCCTGACGTCATGGCAGTGTAAGAAGCGTTATGGAGATGGTTTCTCCTCCCACGGCACACTGTGCGCCGGCAGCCCCCCTGACACACGCCGTCTCCACGGGAACAACGGTTGCCAGGGCAACTGGGGCGGTGGGCTGGTATGTCAGGGGGAGGGAGAGCGATGGGTGTTGACCGGGATCGTCTCCGGGGGTTACGGTTGCAGCGACCCCTCAACCCCGGCGCTCTACACACGGGTCAGCCGGTTCCGGGGCTGGATCGAGGAAGTCACACATACACACACAGGAGTGGGACATACACACACACACAATCCTGACCAGTTGAAACAAACACACTGACGATCAATCCATACACACACACAACCAGCACAGCAATATACACACACACACACACACACACACAACCAGCACAGCAATATACACACACACACACACACACAATCACAATGAACACAAACACAATCAGCATACAGACACTCACAATAAACACACACACACTCTTGTCTGATCCAGGACACGCCATTGGCTCACCGGCTGTGTCATGTGACTGTCAGAGGAAGAGGAGGAAGGATAGATGATGATGGAGGAAGAGGAGGACATGTTGGAAAAGGAGGGAGAGCAAGAGGAAAGATACAAGAGAAGAAGAACGAGAAGAGATCCACCTCTGCCCCCCTGACCATGTAGACTTGTGTGTGTGTGTGTGCATGTGTATTACACTAGCTATGGGGTGTGTGCATTCATGTATGTGTGTCATCTGTGTGTGTATCATATGTGTGTCTGGGAGGGGAGGTGCTGTAGTGATAATGTGTAGCTAGACGACATGCTTTAGGTAGTAATTTCTCTGACAGTGGGGTTGAGTTTCTTGTGATGCCCTATTTGAATGTGAAGTCTGTCCAGAATGATCTGTTATTCCTTAGTGGTAAAAAAAAATAATATATAAGCTGTTGTTCAAAAGCTGTTCTCGAATGTCTAATATCACGTTCGTATTCCTGAAGATGCTATCTACCTTGGATGGGACTGTCGCTTCTTTCAAATGCCAACTGGAGAAGCTCGTCTCTCTCGTTTCAAATAAACTGGACTTTCTTGGGGGGGGGGGGGAGGGGGGGCTCAAAACTGGACTCTTTATTTGGCGGCAGTTAGCCTTGAGGTTTAGGCCAGTAACCTGAGGGTTGTTGGTGCCAGTTCCCAGCTACCATCTGCCGTTGTGCCCTACAGTAAGACTCTACTGCTCCAGGGATTCTGCGCTGTGGCATACACTGTGCCTCTCAACGGCATTGCGACATCACAAAAAACAAAAGGATATTCTATGCTACTCTATTTTTCGCTCTCCTGTCAAAGCCATGGAAAGCCAGGGGGTGGATCGTATTCATCATTTTTCTACTGATCTCCCCGAATGGCTCTAGTCGTTAATGTTGTGTGTAAATACTTCTGATTGTTTATGTGTTGCATTAATTAACGTCTGATATTCCTCTCGTTTTTCTATGACCTCAGTAGCAGACGGTGTTGTCATATTCAGAGGCATCATTTATCATATGCTTGAGGGAGAAGTTGCCCCTAACCTGAGATCTAGGATCAGATTAGCCAACTCCAGATGATATGGCATCAAACATATGGAAACCATGTGTTTGATGTATTTGATACCATTCCACCAATTCTTCTCCAGCCATTACCAAGAGCCCTTCCTCCCCAATTAAGGTGCCACCAACTTCCTGTGGGGAGGATGCAAAAAGATCTGACCCAGGACCAGTGGTTAGGTGAAACTTCTACCAGCTCATATACAGTATGGCCCTGATGATCGTTTTTTTGTTTCTAACTGGCTCAATCAGGTGTGGAAGCATCTTGTATTCCATAACTGTTTCTCTCAAACAGGAAATGCTCCTATTCCCTTCTTCTTCTTCGTTTATCCTCGAGACTCCCGTCTATCCAGTAACATGTGGTTTGTCATGTATAATCATTACATTAACCTCCTCCTTGTGACTTCATGTTTGAGTAAAACGGTTCAGTCATACTAAGGCGTCTATTCAGTCCGTATCGCGGAAGTTCAGCGTAACAGCGTGATTGACATTTAAAGGCAATGTTCCCACGTTAGTGGAGACGGCGTTCACGGTAAACGCCGCAGATGTCGTCTCAAACGTCTCTGACCTTCACATTTCTACCGTAAGTCTTCAGCGATACAGATTGACTAGAGTCCTAAATCAATGGAAATATTTCCATAGCTGGACACATTCCACCAAACCCACATTGCATACTGTACCAAGTGTGTGTTTGCTCTTAGGAAGCAGTAGTTTGCAAACACAGACACCGCATAAACAAAGCTTCTGTGGGTTTGATTGAATTCGAGACAGAGTTCACCATGTCTCCGTTTGAAGCTGTGAAGAGTCTTGACTCAGTAGAAAAGTAAAACCGTCTTACAGACATCTGTGTGTTCCTCAGACTGGTCTGTCCTGAAACACGGTGAACTATTGAAGAGTATTGTGCTGGTCTCTATTGTCTGGTCTTTAGAACATCAAAATAAATGTCTTTTTTTTGTCTGTTCTTTACAGAGGAGTATCACTGTAGAACAGCTGCTTGGTGACGACAGTGAGCATAGTTTCTAATATCTGTATCTACATCATCACAACCACTGGGGGGGGGGCTGCACAGCTGGATGGAGTCCCACATAACTTCCAGTCAAACCCCACAAAACTGAGGTGGATACAGAGACCTGAATGTGCTACTTTAGTTCAATGCATTCATTGTAAACCCGTTTGGATAAGAACCTTGATAAGTTTGCTAAATGACTAAAATGTTGTATGGTGTTTTGGCCTACATGTTGATTAAAAGGTGCAATATGTAGAAATCGCTCCGACATTTCCTGGTTGCTAAAATTTAAATAATTTGCTTAATTTTAGTTGACGTGACAAAACAGCCAAGTCGCAGTTGTACCTGGTTAAATAAAAGGTGAATATATTTTTTTAAAGCACTCAGTGTAGAGAATCACTGTACCATCTAAACCACTGACATTTCTTTCAGCTGTTTGAAGCTGGTGTACCAAACAGAAAGTAAAAGAGAAAACAAAACTTAAGAACGGGAAGCATAGAAATACTTCAAAGATCACTAATCTGACAGAAAGAACAGGTTGTCTACTGAAGCTGGTATACAGCAGGAAGCTGATCTACAGCAGGAAGCTGGTCTACAGCATGAAGCTGGTCTACAGCATGAAGCTGATCTACAGCAGGAAGCTGATCTACAGCAGGAAGCTGATCTACAGCATGAAGCTGTAATGCCACCGTGTGGCCTCAAATAAAGCTATTCTCTAGCGACTCCTTCTGTGCTACATCTTAACCCAGGGCACCAGACCATGTGAGGCAATGACAATATAAATGGACTTAAGATACCGGTGGAGACCAGGGGTAATTCTCAATAGTCTTTTGTTAAATTCCTCATCCTCTCCCTGGCCGTCTCTGTCTCAACCTATCAAAGGGAAGCGAGGAGAGTATTCGAAGACATTACAAGCGGGTTTTCCTCGTTTCCCCTCACCTCTGTCTCAAAACGTCAGAGGTAGGCTTAGGGCTCAATTCAATCCGTATTGCGGAATGTCCGAGCTTGAAATGTAAAAAGTCATTTCCGATTGCAGCATTTAACGTGAATGCTGTCTCCACGAACACGCAAACATTGCCTTTAAAATTAAATCATGCTCTAGTGCTGAAGTCACACAACACGGATTGAATCAAGCCCTTAAGTATCACGTTTGGAAAAGGATGGCGTCCCTCTGACATTTTAAAGAGGCAGAAGACGGGAGAGAAACAAGGAATTGAGGAAAGACGTGAGAATGAGGGTTTTTATTCCCGGTTCATGTCAACATGACGTCTGTAACCTTTGAGAAGACAAACGGGTAGAGAACAAGAGAGAGCGACAGATGGCCAGAGAGATGGACAGCATGCTGGAAATGTGACGGTAGGTCAGTGAATGTGTGTGAGTCAGTATTAGTGTGGGTGTGTGTGCGTCAACGTGTGTGGCTGTGGTGGATATTGTGTGTGTAGAAGCTGACCTGCAGCAGTGTCCTCATTAATCACAGAGAAGACCGGGACCGAGAGACTTGTCCTACATCTGACACACACTCACGGGAGTACGCAGTCCGCCTTAAATAAGGTTACACACGGGAGTACGCAGTCCGCCTTAAATAAGGTTACACACGGGAGTACGCAGTCCGCCTTAAATAAGGTAACACACGGGACTACGCAGTCCACCTTAAATAAGGTTACACACGGGAGTACGCAGTCCACCTTAAATAAGGTTACACACGGGAGTACGCAGTCCACCTTAAATAAGGTTACACACGGGACTACGCAGTCCGCCTTAAATAAGGTTACACACGGGAGTACGCAGTCCGCCTTAAATAAGGTTACACACGGGAGTACGCAGTCCGCCTTAAATAAGGTTACACACGGGAGTACGCAGTCCGCCTTAAATAAGGTTACACACGGGACTACGCAGTCCACCTTAAATAAGGTTACACACGGGAGTACGCAGTCCACCTTAAATAAGGTTACACACGGGACTACGCAGTCCACCTTAAATAAGGTAACAATACTGCCCTAAATTAGGTGCAGACTATATAACACCGTCGTGTCACCTTAAATGAGAACACAACATGACTGGAAATCTTAAGAGACTTCTAAGGTAGACACACCATCAATAGATTCAGGTGAACAGTCACAGTAGCAGAGCAGGGCCATGTTAATCAGGCCACGCACTACAGTATCATCAGTATGAAGCAATCAGTGGAGGCTGGTGGGAGGTACTATAGGAGGATAGGCTCATTTTTGACTCCGTTCCATTAATGCCATTCCAGACATGATGATCCCATCCTCCTATAGCTCCTCCCACCAGGCCTCCCCTGGAAGTAGTATACGGGACACGCATTGTAAGAGCTAGCAGGACCTTGGAACACTGGTTAAACTGTTTGTTTCGGATATGAAAAGAGACAGACAAAAAGGTGCTGAAATATTTTTATTAAATACTTTCAAGATCCAAGTTGAATAACAAAGCTATGATAAAGGACCTACTAACATTGAGACAAACACGTGATCGTCCTCAATTCATGGTTTTATTTTACCGTACATAATGATCATGCAACAAAACAAAAAAAAAACTCCAGCGTCCAACGACTGCTGGGGAAAGAAAGCGCAGGCCGACAGGTTAACATCACAACGCAGGGAGAGTACTGACCATGAGCTTCATAACAAGCTAGGGCTCCGCAATCCTTTTTGTCATTAAATAGTTTTTAATCTCATGTCACCTATTCAATATTCTGGATGGAGGCAGGTTTTTCATTTTTATTTCAAAAGATGCAAATATGATATTGTTAGCATATACCCTTATCCTCTACCCTAGTTCAGGTAGGTGCATGGTGGAGATGCTTAAACTGAAAACATGCATACATCTCTCTCTGGTTTCATTCCACAGATAATCTCTGAACTCTCTACCGCTCTTCTGTCACCTGAATGGCCAATATAAGGACTGAAATACCACTGAGGGGGTGAAATTAAATGAATACATTTACTGTTCATTTTAATTGATTATGTTGTCTCCACGTTCACCCTCTATTCCCTTTTCCCTGTGTGTGTGTGTGTAACAGATTTCTATCCTCAACAACTGATCTTGATTAAGTCCCTTCCTTCCCTGTGATATTATAACCAGCTAGTCTGATCAGTTAAAAAGTTGGTGTAACTTTAGTGTGTGTGAGATATAGATATATATATAGTAGAGTGCAGAACTTTGCAAACAGTAAACAAAAACATTGTCAACAAAACCCAAACCAGGAGACAGACAGACACACACATAGAAACAGACACCGCTCTATAAATGGGGAGAATGAAGGACACTGTTACTGATGGAGGGACTCCGCATGAAGAACAGATGAAAACACACTACCAGGGTGTCACCATGGAGACAGTACAGCGGTGAAGATATGTTACAACGCCTGACACACCAGAGTGTGTAGGTGTGAGCAAGTGTGTTCACGATATGCATTTACACAGAACGTGTGAGACTGGAGGCTCAGGACGTGAGGATAGAGTAAGAATTTGGGCGGGAGGCGTGCACGTGTTGACGTGTGAGCGCCCTTGTTGATCGTCACACGGTGTCAACCACATGTAGACGTCAGAGGTCATGTCAAAATGGGGTCAGGAACATGGCCATGGGACTACGGCTGGTGTGTGTGACCAGATGATGTTGACCCCTTTGTCGTGCCTCTGAATGAGTCTCAGACTTATACACACACACACCATCTAAAACACACGAGGGTGGGAGTGTGAAATGGAGAGGGGTGAGGAAAGGGAGAGAGCGAGAGAAAACATGCAAAATGCAGACGCCTTTTCCCCAAAAGTCCCTCTCTCCTCCCACTGCAGACAGATAAAACAGACAGGCCATACACACTGCAGCTTCACTTTTACAATAAAACCCCTTTTAAAACTCAGTCACTTACAATTCGTCTCAAACAGACTCGGACACAGTCCACAGAAACGCAACGTAAACACAAGGCTAAAAACACAACAGAAACAAAATCGCTCTTGAATGCACCCCCCTACCTTCCCTTCTCTTAACAAAACTACACCAGCAAAAAACACAGAAACGTGTAAAAAGCCTACAGTTGTACACTTTGGTGTTTCCTCACATCAAGTTATTACATCCTTTCTGATCGAACCGACTGTCCTTCCGTCCAGAATTCTGCTAGGGAATTCTCCATTTACAAAACCCAACATGTCACCTCTTACAAATCACACACATTCTCCTCTCCTCTCATTCGACGTATATATAAATGCTTGGTAGGGTTGGGTGTTGTCTGATACTAGTCATATATTATCCTGTATACTTACAACTCATTGTCATATCTGGCATTACAAGTTCATTAACCCTTCATTCCTCCCCCCAGCTCCTCTCATCATCTCAAAATGGCTGCCGTGGACGGGAGACAAAATGGCTGCCGGGTGGGAGGGGTCAGAGGTCAAAGGACAAGCCCTCCTATTGGGCGTCAGATGCATGCATCATTCCCACAGGGGCGGAGTCCACACTCGGCCGGCCCCCAGCGGATCAAAGGATAGACGGGATTGGTTGGTGTTGCAGAGAGGGTGCAGTCTTGCCCGGCCGGGCACCTGGCATGGGCCAATCCACAAAGAGGACACGCCGCCAAAACACACTAGCCGAAAACACGCCCCAAAAAACTCACACTCCGACTGGAGTGTTTGTACACCTGAGGGAGATCGAAACAGAGACAAAGAAAGAGAGAGACAAAGAAAGACAAAAAGAGAGAGAGAGAGAGAATGGGAGCAAACCTTTAATCCCTTGAACGTTCTAAAAAGTGTGTGTGTGTGTTAAAGGTTAAAGGTGAGGCTTAGGTTTTGGGGTTAAGGTTCAGTAATATATACGAATGGGAATCAATTGTGTATCTCCACAAGGTTAGTTATACACACACACAGTTTATTTGTGTACATACCAGATCACTGCAGGGGTGCGGCCGGAGCACCAGAGCAGTGGAAATGGACGTTGAGCCACTTGCTGTCGCGGCGATGCCACACCCTGGTCTCCTCCGATTGGCTGGAGCGGGGTCGGCCCTGGCCATCGACGAATTGTGTAAGGCGGATGTAGGCGATGCAGGCAGCCTCCTCTCCAATCAGATGAACGTGGGGGTTCAGCAGGGTGGTGTGGACAGGCTTACTGTTCTTACTCAGCACTGTAGCAACACAGAAAACATGTTTGGATCTCTGCTGAACTCCGTTGTATGTCCAGAAGTGTATGAAATAGCGAAAGACTCACAGTTGTCAAAGTAGAACTTGTGGAAGTCCATTCCCTCCACCAGGTTCCCCAGAGCTTCAGGCTCAAAGGAGGTCAGACCTGGATCACAGATCCTCCTGATGAGGGAGAAGAGAGAGCGACAACATTAGGTTCATGTTAGTAACTAATCAGCCGTGTGAAACAACGTAGCTGTACTCACGTGTAGGCCTCAAAGTCTCCATTGTTCACAGCTTCAATCAGCTGTTCAGTTATCTTGATGATCTCCTGCTTACGGGCTTGAGAGAGGAGAGAGAGAGATGGAAGTTCAGCAATCTAGCTAAATAGGAACTACTTTACATCTTACCCGCCAGCATAGCTCTACTCTCTCTCTCTCTACCTCTTCTCTTTTTCTCTGACAGCTCCATACTAGTGTGTATATCTCTCTCTCTGTGTGTGTGTGTGTGCGCTTACTGTGCTGTGCTGTGGTACTGGCTGTTACAGGGACATTGTTGCTCCCTAGTGGAGCAGACTGAGCGTGCTCCGACTCGGGGTTGGAGCCTTGATCAGAGCCGTTCCACGCCATGCGCTTTACGTCATGCAGAGGAATGGCTGGAACACACAACGCATGGTCACTCGCATACACACACACACATGCAGTTAGACACATGCATACCACTCGTACACACAACATGAAGGAACAGTAATGATGGATGTTGGTTCATGAAAAATGAAAAAGGCATTGAAACAGACCGTGGGGGGAGGGCTGAGCAGCTCAGCTGACGGGGAAGGAATCTACTTCCTGTATCATGATTTTACACTACGTGTCCCTGCATTCCACATGAAGGGAAACACATTTCTCTCTATGAAAACTGACGATACACATTAAGGATGGCTCTCCAATCAGCAATTTGAGAAGCAGAACAGAGGCCTGCCATTGGATCACAGCATGTAAGAGCACTGGCCAACAGGAGAGCAGCGTTTTGAGAGAGAAGGGGAGCACCGTGGGGGAGGAAGAGAGAGGAGGAGTAAAAGTAGAAGACGCATGTCCTTCACCCTCCTGTTCCAGAGATGGACACAGTGAAGATGGAGGAAGAGAGAGAGGCTGAATCCTTAACCAGCCCCTCACCCCAACCAACACTGAGGGCCCTCTGTTGTCACGTGTTGCTGACTAAACTCAGAGGGTGACTTTCAGAGGAGAGAAAAATCTAACCCATCAACTTCGGGACACACACATTTAAATAATACAATTTACACCTTTTTTTATTCATTGTTTTACAATATCTAAACCTCAACAGTTAAACGTTTAATTTGGGAGCCATTTCATCAGTTACATGTGTCAAGTCAGGAAATAAGACAAACAAAAACAGGTGAATATAATTAGGCCGACGTGACTATCAAAGGATCCTATTAGCCCCTACGTCATTGGGACGACCACAAAAGGCTGTGGTTGCTGTGAAAACACTTACTGGCAGGCGAGTTGTCAGACGAGGTCAGAAGAGCGGGCATCTCGTCTGTAGCACTTCCCTGACTCATCATCACAACGCTGTCTGCTAGATTAGAACACACACGGACAGACACACAAAATAATGCGCATGTACACACACACGGGTGAGTCACACACACACACACAGCTAGCTATATAGCACAGGCAGGTCATCCTATCAGAAACAATATGTTAGACCACAAAGAGAGGAAGAGAGTCATTTTACTACCTTTCATATCCTCATCCTCATTTGTGTTGCTACTCTCTGTAGAACCCTGGAGAGAGAGAGAGATAGTGATGAGAGAGATTAACGACACACAGTGTGAGTCTGACTCGTATGTTGTTAACCTAACTGCACACCCAACACCCTCACCTTGACCCCATCAGCAGCAACCACTGTATTTTGAGATTCCTGGGAGAAGGGGAGCATGGAGTTAAGTCTGGTCTCTCACACACACACACCACACACACGAGCCTGGGGGTTAGGGTTGGAGATGATATTAAGATGGAGGAGGAAGGATTTAGAGGTCCATGAAGGGTCCAAACTTAAACACTCCAACACACACAAGACCACTAGGACCACTAGGAAGAGACGGGAGAACAGTATGGAGGGTAGGTTGCTAGGGAGGGATCATGGACTTTAAGTTGCTAGGAGGTTGGAGTGCCAGGAGAGGAGACCGTGATGAAGGGAACGGGGGAAGAGAGGAGGTTAGGGTGCTAGGAGAGGAGATGAGGCTGAGGGGAATGGAGGTGGTTAGGGTGCTAGGAGAGGAGACCGTGATGAAGGGAACGGGGGAGGAGAGGTTAGGGTGCTAGGAGAGGAGACGAGGCTGAGGGGAATGGAGGTGGTTAGGGTGCTAGGAGAGGAGACCGTGATGAAGGGAACGGGGGAAGAGAGGAGGTTAGGGTGCTAGGAGAGGAGACGAGGCTGAGGGGAATGGAGGTGGTTAGGGTGCTAGGAGAGGAGACCGTGATGAAGGGAACGGGGGAGGAGAGGAGGTTAGGGTGCTAGGAGAGGAGACTGAGGGGAATGGAGGTGGTTAGGGTGCTAGGAGAGGAGACCGTGATGAAGGGAACGGGGGAGGAGAGGAGGTTAGGGTGCTAGGAGAGGAGACGAGGCTGAGGGGAATGGAGGTGGTTAGGGTGCTAGGAGAGGAGACCGTGATGAAGGGAACGGGGGAGGAGAGGAGGTTAGGGTGCTAGGAGAGGAGACTGAGGGGAATGGAGGTGGTTAGGGTGCTAGGAGAGGAGACCGTGATGAAGGGAACGGGGGAGGAGAGGAGGTTAGGGTGCTAGGAGAGGAGACGAGGCTGAGGGGAATGGAGGTGGTTAGGGTGCTAGGAGAGGAAGTAGTGGTTAAGGATCCGTACCATTTGTGCGGCGGCCATGCTGTTGTCCTTCATGGCATTGATGGCACTCACTATGCTGTTCTTACTGTTGTTGTTGGTCGTAGGCTGAGACACACAAATAACAAAACTCAACTGAAAAGAGTCAAATCTTAATTTCCCTCTTTACATATACAGCCTGTAATTCTCCACTAAATCAAGTGATCTCCTCACCACCCCTGTGAGCCAGAAGGGGTGTGTGTAGAGAGAGAGAGAGAGACAGCTAGCTATATGACATCAGATTGAACTCCTTACCTTAGCAGCATCCGCCTTCTTGTTAAGTAAGCTTTTGCATGCTGTAAAAAGAGAGAGAGATAAAGCAACAGAAGAGCTGAAACATCTCTCCTCAACCTGGTCCCCACAGGATGTCCCCCTCAACCTGGTCCCCACAGGATGTCCCACTCAACCTGGTCCCCACAGGATGTCCCACTCAACCTGGTCCCCACAGGATGTCCCCCTCAACCTGGTCCCCACAGGATGTCCCCCTCAACCTGGTCCCCACAGGATGTCCCCCTCAACCTGGTCCCCACAGGATGTCCCCCTCAACCTGGTCCCCACAGGATGTCCCCCTCAACCTGGTCCCCACAGGATGTCCCCCTCAACCTGGTCCCCACAGGATGTCCCCCTCAACCTGGTCCCCACAGGATGTCCCACTCAACCTGGTCCCCACAGGATGTCCCACTCAACCTGGTCCCCACAGGACGTCCCACTCAACCTGGTCCCCACAGGATGTCCCACTCAACCTGGTCCCCACAGGATGTCCCACTCAACCTGGTCCCCACAGGATGTCCCACTCAACCTGGTCCCCACAGGATGTCCCACTCAACCTGGTCCCCACAGGATGTCCCACTCAACCTGGTCCCCACAGGATGTCCCACTCAACCTGGTCCCCACAGGATGTCCCACTCAACCTGGTCCCCACAGGATGTCCCACTCAACCTGGTCCTCACAGGATGTCCCACTCAACCTGGTCCCCACAGGATGTCCCACTCAACCTGGTCCTCACAGGATGTCCCACTCAACCTGGTCCTCACAGAATGTCCCACTCAACCTGGTCCTCACAGAATGTCCTACTCAACCTGGTCCCCACAGGATGTCCTACTCAACCTGGTCCCCACAGGATGTCACATCAGTCAGCACCCTCCCCTCCATGGATTGAAAAGCATTGGATTGTTGTGAACATTGACTAAAGGGTATTTTCAACACTATTCATGACACCCAAGGCAGTCTATTCATTCTTCATCCACAAAGGGGAGTGAACAAGTGTACACTTCAGGGAGAGCTATAGCAGAGCCAAGTGGATGTTAATGTAAACCACTGATTTCCTTTAGGAGGCTCCAGTCAGTCAGACATCCATCCTGCTGCTGTTGTCACTGTTTTTAATGGGCTGCATGCATCGTCTTGGTGATGCTTACCTTCCGTTAACAAGTGGGAGAGAGGAGGAAGACAATAGAGAGAGACAGACATGTTTTAGGCAGTGGGCATCCTTTAGTTGTTGGTGGTGGTTTGTGCACTGCTGTGCGTGTGTTCTTACTGTGCTGTGGTACTGGCTGTTACAGGGACAGTGTGGCTCCCTAGTGGAGCAGACTGAGCGTGCTCCGACTCGGGGTTGGAGCCTTGATCAGAGCCGTTCCACGCCATGCGCTTTACGTCATGCAGAGGAACGGCTGGAATAAACAAAACGGACCAACCATGCAGCATTCACGTCATCTACAGTTCCCAAGGTGCATACCTACCATTCAACACACAGCAGAGCTGGGCCCTGACTGGTTAACCATTCAGCTCTGCCACGTCTTCAACCCAGCTGCCCAGCGGGCGGGCTAGCACGGAACCCGTTCAAACACCCTCAACATGCACCAACTTCTTCCAAATGATCGCGGTCCGACGTTATCGGTCGAGTTCCAGGTCAACTACATTACAGACTACATTTCATTGCAGCAACCAATGGCTGCTAGCCACAACATGGCAGTGGGCGTCGGATGAACTGACATGTTAAACACCTGCGAGCAGGCAGGCAGGCCTCTGCAGTGTAGTTGTCCTGGAACGTGGCCACCACTAAGAACGTTCACCTTACAACAGTGGCTATTTTCAGGAAGACACGAAGGGAAGAGTAACTTTCAAATGGTCCAATCCAGTTTCTCCCTGTCCTTCCTCAAGTGTGCCCTCAAACCAGTCCAATCCTTTCACATCTAGGAGGGGAAGTGAGTGAGTGCACACTTCAGGGAGAAGGGTAAATGGAGTGTATAGGGCATACAAGTTCACATGCAGCAAGGTAACACAGCCACATTGTTCACACTTGACATCTTGTATTGACTGCAGCTCGCCACACTTTCCTGTGCTACAGTGTGACGATGTGATTGGGGAAGAGAGCGCATCATAAGCAAAGAGCAAAGTCCGCCTCAGCCATACACAGCAGAGGGGGCAAGCAGTGACGTGGTGGCGGGGAGGCTTACTGGCAGGCGATTGGTCCACTCTCAGAGGAGAGCTCTGTGATTGAAGGGCTCTACCGTTCGCTTCTGTCAATCACCCTCATGCGGAACCCTAGAGCACCAATCGCACGCTCAGGGGAGACACTAACTCCTGCCCCTTGTTATCGCTTCAACACTCTACTATAACCCTACCTTCTAGAAACACCTATAGATATGAAAGGATTTGCTAGGTGTAAATATTATGGAAGTAGCTCCACTATGATTGGCTGGATATCATTTTTTCCATATTGCTTACACCTATCCATCCAACCCTTTCAGAAACCGTATACCGTTTCCTAGTCCACATGGGATCGCCGACCTTAGTTCCCCCCCCAGGTCAGACGATGGCAGCGTGCCTCTCCCGCTCCTGTCCATCCTCCAGTCAGTCAGTCGCCACAGATACACGCCCCCCCCACCAATCCCTCCCCCCTCAACCCCCTCATGGCCGTGACCACAGGACGAAGGTGGGGAGGGGGGTTGATATACTGATGAATTTGATGCTTTCTGATGATATGAGGCTGAGTGGTATTGTTAACAGACTATGTGTAGTTTTACATGCATTTAGCCTGTGTGCATAGTATTCGCATCATCCTTAAAAACATCCATATCGTACTCTCGTTCGTGTGTGTGTGTGTGTGCTAGCATGAGCTGCATGCAGTAGAAAAAGGGGCTAGATAACCTGCTGACCCCTTCAGAAGTTAAAGAAACCATGGTGCTTCCTTTTAGTATGATGTGGGAGGGGCTTAAACAGGAATCCGGAAGTGTGTGTAGAGGAAGTAAGAGGGCGTGTCTCTGTGACGTACCTTCCTGCGCCAGCGAGGCGGTGGAGGACACAGCAGCAGGGTTGGTATGCTGCCGGCCCACTATTGGACAGAAATACTCAAATTGGGAGGAGCTATGCAAATCTGGGCTGGCCTAACCCAATACAGTGACCAATCACAAATGACACCCTATTCTCCATATAGTAGCCAAAAGTAGTGCACTATACGAGGAGTAGGATGCCATCTAGGACGTAATACCCCCCTTCCTTTAGGGCCAGGTCTTAACCTCTAATCATCTTAGCTAGTAAAGGAGAGAAAGTAGAGCCTTAAATATGGCCCGTCCTCTGTCAAACCACACCTCCTAGTACTGACACACACTCCAGAGCCGACAAGAAGAGGGAGAAAAGTGTTAGACACATAGATGTAAACACATAGTACTGCTGGAAATATTACATTCTAGAATGGCACCTCCTCCTAACACCTCCTTGTACTGACACCTAATGGCACCTCCTCCTAGCACTGGCACCTTCCTAGCACTGGCACCTTGTGGCACCTCCTCCTAGGACTGACACCTTATGGCACCTCCTCCTAGCACCTAGTACTGACACCTTATGGCACCTCCTCCTAGCACCTAGTACTGACACCTTATGGCACCTCCTCCTAGCACCTAGTACTGACACCTTATGGCACCTCCTCCTAGCACCTAGTACTGACACCTTATGGCACCTCCTGACACCTTATGGCACCTCCTCCTAGCACCTAGTACTGACACCCTATGGCACCTCCTCCTAGCACCTAGTACTGGCACCTCCTCCTAGCACCTAGTACTGACACCTTATGGCACCTCCTCCTAGCACCTAGTACTGACACCCTATGGCACCTCCTTTCACCTCCTCTTCTCCTTCAGAACTTGTGTTCTGAAAACACACACGTCTCCGAGCACTCACACACTCCTCCTCTCGGCCTAAAAACCTACATTAGGTAGACTCCAGGGAGGAGGGAGAGTAGAGCCCTCTGTCCTCCTCCCTCAGTCAGTAACTGGAGCGAGGGAGGAGACACACCCACCTGAGAAGTTTCTGGACACCAGCATGGTGGTGAGGATCGCTCCCTAGGAGAGAGAGAGAAGGGATAATTAATGAAGAGATATGATCACGAGGGGTGTGGTAGGGTAGGGGAAAGAGGATCCCTTTGTACATGTAATTCCAGACCCGTTGGTTTTATGTAGAAGGACTGAGAAGCTCAGTTGTGGTGACTTCTTAAAAGGACATTCTACTCCATTCTAAATGATGCAGACATAATTTCTGGATTTCCACATCCAATGTGTCCAATAACATATTGGTAAAAATGTGGTTTAGAGGGGAGGAATACAGGGAGGAGGAGGTGGTGGTCTAGGGGGGAGGTATACAGGGAGGAGGAGGTGGTGGTCTAGAGGGAGGTATACAGGGAGGAGGAGGTGGTGGTCTAGGAGGGAGGTATATCTAGGGGGAGGAGGTGGTGGTGGTGGTCTAGGGGGAGGTATATAGGTAGGAGGAGTGGTGGTGGTCGGAGGATATAGGGAGGAGGAGGTGGTGGTGGTGGTCTAGGAGGGAGGTATACAGGGAGGAGGTGGTGGTGGTCTAAGGGGAGGGTAAATAGGGAGGAGGAGGTGGTCTAGGAGGGAGGTATATAGGGAGGGAGGTGGAGGTGGTGGTCTAGGAGGGAGGTATATATAGGGAGGAGGAGGTGGTGGTCTAGGAGGGAGGTATATAGGGAGGAGGTGGTGGTCTAGGAGGGAGGTATATAGGGAGGAGGAGGTGGTGGTCTAGGAGGAGGTGGTGGTGGTGGTCTAGGAGGGAGGTATATAGGGAGGAGGAGGTGGTGGTCTAGGAGGAGGTATATATAGGGAGGAGGTGGTGGTCTAGGAGGGAGGTATATAGGGAGGAGGAGGTGGTGGTCTAGGAGGGAGGTATATATAGGGAGGAGGAGGTGGTCTAGGAGGGAGGTATATATAGGGAGGAGGTGGTGGTCTAGGAGGGAGGTATATATAGGGAGGAGGTGGTGGTCTAGGAGGGAGGTATATATAGGGAGGAGGAGGTGGTCTAGGGAGGTATATATAGGGAGGAGGAGGTGGTCTAGGAGGGAGGTATATATAGGGAGGAGGAGGTGGTCTAGGAGGGAGGTATATATAGGGAGGAGGAGGTGGTCTAGGAGGGAGGTATATATAGGGGGAGGAGGGAGGTGGTCTAGGAGGGAGGTATATATAGGGAGGAGGAGGTGGTCTAGGAGGGAGGTATATAGGGAGGGAGGAGGTGGTCTAGAAGGGAGGTATATAGGGAGGAGATGGTGGTCTAGGAGGGAGGTATATAGGGAGGAGGAGGTGGTCTAGGAGGGAGTTATATAGGGAGGAGGAGGTGGTCTAGGGAGGAGTTATATAGGGAGGAGGAGGTGGTCTAGGAGGGAGGTATGTGGGAGGAGGAGGTGGTCTAGGAGGGAGGTATGTGGGAGGAGGAGGTGGTCTAGGAGGAGGAGGTGGAGGTGGTCTAGTCTAGGAGGGAGTTATATAGGGAGGAGGTGGTGGTCTAGGAGGGAGGTATATAGGGAGGAGGAGGTGGTCTAGGAGGGAGTTATATAGGGAGGAGGTGGTCTAGGAGGGAGTTATATAGGGAGGAGGAGGTGGTCTAGGAGGGAGTTATATAGGGAGGAGGAGGTGGTCTAGGAGGGAGTTATATAGGGAGGAGGAGGTGGTCTAGGAGGGAGGTATGTGGGAGGAGGAGGTGGTCTAGGAGGGAGGTATGTGGGAGGAGGTGGTCTAGGAGGGAGTTATATAGGGAGGAGGAGGTGGTCTAGGAGGGAGGTATGTGGGAGGAGGAGGTGGTCTAGGAGGGAGGTATGTGGGAGGAGGAGGTGGTCTAGGAGGGAGGTATGTGGGAGGAGGAGGTATATCGGGAGGAGGAGGTGGTTTAGGAGGGAGGTATGTGGGAGGAGGAGGTGGTCTAGGAGGGAGGTATGTGGGAGGAGGAGGTGGTCTAGGAGGGAGGTATGTGGGAGGAGGAGGAGGTGGTCTAGGAGGGAGGTATGTGGGAGGAGGAGGTGGTCTAGGAGGTAGCAGCAATAGTGTACCTTGAGTTTCCTCCGAGCGTTGAACTTGCGCAGACATTCCACTGTCTCCTGTCTGTGGATCATAGACGCCACGGTGGAACGTTGCTATAGGAGGGGACAGAGACGAGTATCAAACACTATACAAAACTGTATGTATGTATGCATGTCCATGTCCGAATACCTGTACTTCATATTTAAATAGTAGGTGGATTTTTAGTATGCAAAAATAGGTTTTATATATTAGGTGAAATGTCTCAAATTCAGTCTGCACTTAATTTCCAGAATGTCATATACATAATTAATTAATTTAATTTCCTTAATGTCTATACATTAAGAAAATATAAACTCAACAACTTCACAGACTTTACTGAGTTACAGTTCATATGAGGAAATCTGTCAATTGAAATAAATTCATTAGGCCCTAATATATATGGATTTCACATGACTGGGCAGGAGTGCAGATATGGTTGGGCCTGGGTCCACTCACAGCCAGGCAGAGCCAATCAGAATTGGCTTTTTATTACATACAGGAATACTCCTCATTAGATTATACATTCTCGGCACGGGGGAGTCTAGAATGTTGTACACCAGGGCCTCCTGGGTGGTGCAGTGGTCTAAGGCACTGCATCGCAGCGCTAGCTGTGCCACCAGAGACTCTGGGTTCAGCCCAGGCTCTGTTGCAGCCGGGCCGGGCGCAGTGCACGCTGACCAGGTGGCTAGGTGTACGGTGTTTCCTCCGACACATTGGTGCGGCTGGCTTCCGGGTTGGATGCGCGCTGTGTTAAGAAGCAGTGCGGCTTGGTTGGGTTGTGTATCGGAGGATGCATGGCTTTCGACCTTCGTCTCTCCCGAGCCCGTACGGGCGTTGTAGCGATGAGACAAGATAGTAGTTACGAACAATTGGATACCACGAAATTGGGGAGAAAAGGGGGTAAAAAATGAAAAATATATATATATAAAAAAATAATGTTGTACACAGTATGTCATTTTAGTAAGTAGTAGGCAAGACAGGTTTTGGACGCGGTCGCCGTGTGTGTGTGTGTGTGTGTGTGCGTGCTCTTACGCAGATCCATGGATGTTTGAGAGCCTGATCAGCAGTGATTCTCTTGGAAGGATTAATAGTCAACATCTGATTAATAAGGTTCTTAGCCTCTGGAGTAACAGTGTCCCACTCTGGAGAGGGAAACTGGGGGGGGGAGAGAGAGACAGGAAGAGAAACAGAAAAAAATACCATGATCTGCATTATGTCCATAACAAACAGATTTCTTCACAATCAGTCTTCCTACAATTCAGAATGTTAACGTGTGTTTGAATGTCTTAGTACCAGTCTTCATTAACTATATAACCTGAATACTAGACACACACACCTCTGCAATGCGTCAGGAGGCTGATAGGATCAATAGCTGGGGTGCAGCTCTCAATCTGACACTATTAAAAATTCCCCAGCTGTCCAGCCAACCCCTGCATAGTACCCAAACACAGATACACACACAAACTCACATCATAGGCCCCAGCCTTGATCTGCTGGTAGAGTTTGTGTTGGTCTTCATCCCAGAATGGAGGATAGCCCACCAACAAGATATACAGAATAACACCTAGAGAGAAAGAGAGAGACAAAGAGACAGAGACAAAGACAGAGCGAGAGAGAGAGAAAGAGACACACAGACCGAGAGAGAGAGAGAGAGACAGAGAGAGAGGGAGACCGAGACACAGAGACCAAGAGAGAGACCAAGAGAAAGGCAGAGAGATTGGTTCAGTTTTCTGTAAACCCTGGTGTAAGATGGATGACCTCTGCACCATGGCCTCTCTTAAGCAATGGGATGGTGACACACATTACCCAGTAGTCACTAGATGATTATTTAGATTTGTTCTCCGTCTACAGTTAAAGAGGTTTAAGGCTTACCACAGGCCCATATGTCCACAGGCTTGCCGTAGGCGTCCTTCCTCAGGACCTCAGGGGACAGGTAGCCAGGGGTACCTGCGAAACCTGCCCGACAGATAAAACAAAATGGTTTCACACTTACATTGTCCTGGAAATAACATTCACTTTGTCTGCAGCAAAGTGGTGAAATCTGTCTGGTGGTACCAGACAGAAGAGTGGTCTGGTACCACCAGACAGAAGAGTGGTCTGGTACCACCAGACAGAAGAGTGGTCTGGTACCACCAGACAGAAGAGTGGTCTGGTACCACTAGACAGAAGAGTGGTCTGGTACCACTACACAGAAGAGTGGTCTGGTACCACTACACAGAAGAGTGGTCTGGTACCACTACACAGAAGAGTGGTCTGGTACCACTACACAGAAGAGTGGTCTGGTACCACTACACAGAAGAGTGGTCTGGTACCACTACACAGAAGAGTGGTCTGGTACCACTACACAGAAGAGTGGTCTGGTACCACCAGACAGAAGAGTGGTCTGGTACCACTACACAGAAGAGTGGTCTGGTACCACTACACAGAAGAGTGGTCTGGTACCACTACACAGAAGAGTGGTCTGGTACCACTACACAGAAGAGTGGTCTGGTACCACTACACAGAAGAGTGGTCTGGTACCACTACACAGAAGAGTGGTCTGGTACCACTACACAGAAGAGTGGTCTGGTACCACTACACAGAAGAGTGGTCTGGTACCACTACACAGAAGAGTGGTCTGGTACCACCAGACAGAAGAGTGGTCTGGTACCACCAGACAGAAAAGTGGTCTGGTACCACCAGACAGAAGAGTGGTCTGGTACCACCAGACAGAAGAGTGGTCTGCTACCACCACACAGATGGTTTGTGTTTTGGTTCATCAGGCTTGTTTCCTAACACTACAAGCTTAAGTAACCCATATCTCATTTACTGCAATGAGCCAGTACATATGCTTTCTACCTACACAAATACACAAATTACTCATCACACAAAATACATTTGCAAGACAAGCCAAGCCAACAGTCTGTTTAAGAAACTCAATATAATCCAACGCATCTCCAAATCCCTCCCAGACAGCCTACCTAAACCCTTTGATGGGTTCTTCCTGGTTAACTCCCAAATCCACCCATTCAACCAGACACTGCAATAGCCTTCACCCTCCCTGCTGCCGCATTTCAGTCAATTCTCTGTTCGAGACGGAGGTTCCATACTCTGGAACTCCTATCTTCACATTGACAAAACACAATCATCCCTCAATGACTAGGGGTCAGTCTGATGACCCAAACTACCCACTCGTCCCCTCCATGTAGCCTGTGGCTCTCACACATAATCAAACATGGTTCATGTTTACTGTGTATATCATGTAAAAATAAAAGTGCGCTTGTTTAGCAGATTTAACCAACTTTTTTTTGTACTTATATACATTTTTGTGGATTTTTTGGGACTTCCAACCTAACCTGCACACCGTTTCGGATTTCACTTCGTTTTCTTTGGTGCAAATAAACCAAACCTAAACACGTTGGATGAAGGGTGTGTGTGGTCTTACCGAACCATGCCTGTTGGTCCCCCTGCACCTCGATGGCCAGGCCAAAGTCTGCCAGCTTCACCGCAGCTCCCTTCAGCTTACTGGCCAGGAGCAGGTTCTCAGGCTGGGGAAGTAGAAACAGAGAGAGTGTACAGGGGAAGTAGAAACAGAGAGAGTGTACAGGGGAAGTAGAAACAGAGAGTGTGTACAGGGGAAGTAGAAACAGAGAGTGTGTACAGGGGAAGTAGAAACAGAGAGTGTGTACAGGGGAAGTAGAAACAGAGAGTGTGTACAGGGGAAGTAGAAACAGAGAGTGTACAGGGGGGTAGAAACAGAGAGTGTGTACAGGGGAAGTAGAAACAGAGAGAGTGTACAGGGGAAGTAGAAACAGAGAGTGTGTACAGGAGAAGTAGAAACAGAGAGAGTGTACAGGAGAAGTAGAAACAGAGAGAGTGTACAGGGGGAAGTAGAAACAGAGTGTACAGGAGAAGTAGAAACAGAGAGTGTGTACAGGGGAAGTAGAAACAGAGAGTGTACAGGGGGAAGTAGAAACAGAGAGAGTGCACAGGGGAAGTAGAAACAGAGAGTGTGTACAGGGGAAGTAGAAACAGAGAGAGTGTACAGGGGAAGTAGAAACAGAGAGTGTACAGGGGAAGTAGAAACAGAGAGAGTGTACAGGGGAAGTAGAAACAGAGAGAGTGTACAGGGGAAGTAGAAACAGAGAGAGCGGGACAGAGATGCATTTGTCAAATGTGTAATTCCTTTTGTTCTTCTGTACAGTTCTGACAAGGCAACATTTACACATGCAAATCAAAGATTATTATTACATTCAGTTGGGAGAGAAAAAAGGGGGGGGGGGGTAAGGAGACATGAAGGAGGAAGAGAAGGCGCGTAAGAGAAAGATGAGTAAAGATCTCTCATATAATTAAAATCATGCATTCTACTGGACTAGGTACTCAATTTGCATTTCTAAACTGGGTGGTTCGAGCCCTTAATGATGATTGACTGCTACGATATATCAGACCGTATACCACGGCTTTGACAAAACGTTTATCCAATTACGTTGGTAACCAGTTTATAATAGCAATAAGGCACCTCAGGGAGTTTGTGAAATAAGGCCAATAGACCACAGCTACGGGCTGTATCCAGGCAGTCCTCGTGGTGTCGTGCATAAGAACAGCCCTTATATGGCTAATATACCACGGCTATCACACCTCCTCTGGCCTTATTGCTTAAGTACATATATGATTGGATGTATTTACTCACTGGATCATGTGACGCTTGTATTTGAAGGTGAATTACATACCTGGCGTGTGTACTGGCCTTAACACTGATGATAGTTTGATATCAAAACGTTTGCAATTTAATTTTCCCCCTTTCATTTTATGCACAATGCACTTTTTGGGCATCATGATGGCCCAATAAATCATTAGTATTTTTGCATTTAAGCATGTGTTTTGGATTTGTCCACATTCGACAGTGTGCGGGTCTCCATCTCTCCTAAGACTCTCTCTGCGGCCATATATGGACATAGGGTTGTAGTCATGGAAACCACTTGGGAGTCATTTAAACAGCCCTGCAGACTGCATGCTAAGTGTACTGCGTGTATGCGCTCGTTTGTGTGTGTGTGTGTGTGTGTGTGTGTGTGTGTGTGTGTGTGTGTGTGTGTAAAGGACTGCAGTAAAAGCCTACTCAGGATAAAAGGCCAACAAATCAGCCAGACAGCAAACAAGAGGTAATACAGCTATCCTCAGACACCAGGGATGTGCATGGTTATTAGAATATTCAAAATAAGCCTATTTTAAAACACTGAAAAGGCTTTTTCTAAATTCAATTATCCATGTAACATTGTTACATACAAGGACACACCATGACATTTCAAATGATTCATTTAATAAAACAAACTTTTCAAATGTATTTTTTTTTAATGACATATGCCCCACAAAAAGCCTGGTAGCCATCAGGTAGCCATCAGGTAGCCATCAGGTAGCCTTCAGGTAGCCTTCAGGTAGCCTTCAGGTAGCCTTCAGGTAGCCATCAGGTAGCCATCAGGTAGCCATCAGGTAGCCATCAGGTAGCCTTCACGTGTGTAGCTTGTTGTTTATGTTGGCCAATCAAAGTGGCAAAGAGGCTCAATGTGGAGCAAGTGGACTGAGAGTTCACCAATGCAATGCAAGATGGAATTAAAAAGTTAGCGAAATGAAATGGAGTATTCTACAGTGAGCAACAAACAGGTAGGCTGTTTTATCTGAAAGGGTTGAGGACAAAGTGCAGCATGTGGCCTCAATAAACCTGGCTAGCTTCTCCAGACTACTGCAGTCAAGATAGGCACTATTATATGGGAGGGAGAATAGTCGGCGAGCTGTAGGGGAGTCGGCGAGCTGTAGAGGAGTCGGCGAGCTGTAGGGGAGTCGGCGAGCTGTAGGGGAGTCAGCGAGCTGTAGGGGAGTCGTAGTGGAGTCGGTGAGCTGTAGGGGAGTCGGCGAGCTGTAGGGGAGTCGTAGTGGAGTCGGCGAGCTGTAGGGGAGCCGTAGCGGAGTCGGCGAGCTGTAGGGGAGTTGTAGCGGAGTTGGCGAGCTGTAGGGGAGTCGTAGCGGAGTCGGCGAGCTGTAGGGGAGTCGTAGCGGAGTCGGCGAGCTGTAGGGGAGTCGGCGAGCTGTAGGGGAGTCGTAGCGGAGTCGGCGAGCTGTAGGGGAGTCGGCGAGCTGTAGGGGAGTCGTAGTGGAGTCGGCGAGCTGTAGGGGAGTCGTAGTGGAGTCGGCGAGCTGTAGGGGAGTCGGCGAGCTGTAGGCAAGCTGTAGGGGAGTCGGCGAGCTGTAGTGGAGTTGTAGTGGAGTCAGCGAGCTGTAGGGGAGTCGTAGCGGAGTCGGCGAGCTGTAGAGGAGTCGGCGAGCTGTAGTGGAGTTGTAGTGGAGTCAGTGAGCTGTAGGGGAGTCGGCGAGCTGTAGGCAAGCTGTAGGGGAGTCGGCGAGCTGTAGTGGAGTTGTAGTGGAGTCAGCGAGCTGTAGGGGAGTCGTAGCGGAGTCGGCGAGCTGTAGTGGAGTTGTAGTGGAGTCAGCGAGCTGTAGGGGAGTCGGCGAGCTGTAGGCAAGCTGTAGGGGAGTAGGGGAGTCGAGCTGTAGTGGAGTTGTAGTGGAGTCAGCGAGCTCTCTCCCTCCGTCCGTCTTCTCTCGCCGCAGCTGCAGCAATAAAGCCCCAGCCTCACTCACGTGCACAGTAGTGCTCATGTAAATGTTACCATGCATTTCGAATATCTTGATCTCCGGCAAGAAAGAAAGAAAACCATTTCATAGTGAAATTATTTAAAACCCTACCAGATACATGCTCAGACTATGTCAAAGCGATTCACTTCTGTGTTCCATCTATTCCGGGTCACATGAACAAAGAGCCATCCAGTGATGTGTCTTCATGGTGTTTCGTTGGAAGACCCATCTGATAAGAATCCATTATGTTTATCCCAACCAATCAGCCGCGAGGAGCCAGGCTGCAGTGATGTCACGGGGGTTGTCATGGTAACCACAGGGTTAATCTCTCAGTCTCTTGTCTTGGACACCTTTACTTTGAGTCAGGACTGTGTGTGGTCCGTGACTAGGAGTCCTTGTTTCCTTGCCATTGGGGAGAGTAGACCATAAGTTTGCCCTCTCCCTGCTTACGTGCAGATGACACTAACACACACACACACACACACCCCCCCCGCCGGTCAAGGATAGACATGTGGTGTGTGTGTGTGAGAAAAAAGATTAGGGCTAAAGAGGGGGAAACAGAGAGGGAGGGGACAAGTGAAACAAGGAATAGTGGGTGGGATGGAACTACAAGAGCAGTGCGTTGCCATGGCCACGAGCAAAGGTGTGTGTGGTAGTCATAGCAACAGGCGGCCAAACACACACGCTCACCACTCACCTTGAGGTCCCTGTGGACGATGTCATGCTGGTGGATATGTTGAACACTCTCCAAGATCTGGTTAATACACTGACTAGAGAGGAGAGGAGATCAAGTTAATACACTGACTGGAGAGGAGAGGAGATCAGGTTAATACACTGACTGGAGATCAGGTTAATACACTGACTGGAGATCAGGTTAATACACTGACTGGAGAGGAGATCAGGTTAATACACTGACTGGAGAGGAGATCAGGTTAATACACTGACTGGAGAGGAGAGGAGATCAGGTTAATACACTGACTGGAGAGGAGAGGAGATCAGGTTAATACACTGACTGGAGAGGAGATCAGGTTAATACACTGACTGGAGAGGAGATCAGGTTAATACACTGACTGGAGAGGAGATCAGGTTAATACACTGACTGGAGAGGAGATCAGGTTAATACACTGACTGGAGAGGAGATCAGGTTAATACACTGACTGGAGAGGAGATCAGGTTAATACACTGACTGGAGAGGAGATCAGGTTAATACACTGACTGGAGAGGAGAGGAGATCAGGTTAATACACTGACTGGAGAGGAGATCAGGTTAATACACTGACTGGAGAGGAGATCAGGTTAATACACTGACTGGAGAGGAGATCAGGTTAATACACTGACTGGAGAGGAGATCAGGTTAATACACTGACTGGAGAGGAGATCAGGTTAATACACTGACTGGAGAGGAGATCAGGTTAATACACTGACTGGAGAGGAGATCAGGTTAATACACTGACTGGAGAGGAGATCAAGTTAATACACTGACTGGAGAGGAGAGGAGATCAAGTTAATACACTGACTGGAGAGGAGAGGAGATCAAGTTAATACACTGACTGGAGAGGAGATCAGGTTAATACACTGACTGGAGAGGAGATCAGGTTAATATAGTGACTGGAGAGGAGAGGAGATCAGGTTAATATAGTGACTGGAGAGGAGAGGAGATCAGGTTAATACAGTGACTGGAGAGGAGAGGAGATCAGGTTAATACAGTGACTGGAGAGGAGAGGAGATCAGGTTAATACACTGACTGGAGAGGAGAGGGGATCAGGTTAATACACTGACTGGAGAGGAGATCAGGTTAATACACTGACTGGAGAGGAGATCAGGTTAATACACTGACTGGAGAGGAGAGGGGATCAGGTTAATACACTGACTGGAGAGGAGATCAGGTTAATACACTGACTGGAGAGGAGATCAGGTTAATACACTGACTGGAGAGGAGATCAGGTTAATACACTGACTGGAGAGGAGATCAGGTTAATACACTGACTGGAGAGGAGATCAGGTTAATACAGTGACTGGAGAGGAGAGGAGATCAGGTTAATACAGTGACTGGAGAGGAGAGGAGATCAGGTTAATACAGTGACTGGAGAGGAGAGGAGATCAGGTTAATACACTGACTGGAGAGGAGAGGGGATCAGGTTAATACACTGACTGGAGAGGAGAGGAGATCAGGTTAATACACTGACTGGAGAGGAGATCAGGTTAATACACTGACTGGAGAGGAGAGGGGATCAGGTTAATACACTGACTGGAGAGGAGAGGAGATCAGGTTAATACACTGACTGGAGAGGAGAGGAGATCAGGTTAATACACTGACTGGAGAGGAGAGGAGATCAGGTTAATACACTGACTGGAGAGGAGAGGAGATCAGGTTAATACACTGACTGACTGGTTAATACACTGACTGGAGAGGAGAGGAGATCAGGTTAATACACTGACTGGAGAGGAGATCAGGTTAATACACTGACTGGAGAGGAGATCAGGTTAATACACTGACTGGAGAGGAGATCAGGTTAATACACTGACTGGAGAGGAGATCAGGTTAATACACTGACTGGAGAGGAGATCAGGTTAATACACTGACTGGAGAGGAGATCAGGTTAATACACTGACTGGAGAGGAGATCAGGTTAATACACTGACTGGAGAGGAGGAGATCAGGTTAATACACTGACTGGAGAGGAGAGGAGATCAGGTTAATACACTGACTGGAGAGGAGAGGAGATCAGGTTAATACACTGACTGGAGAGGAGAGGAGATCAGGTTAATACACTGACTGGAGAGGAGAGGAGATCAGGTTAATACACTGACTGGAGAGGAGAGGGGATCAGGTTAATACACTGACTGGAGAGGAGAGGGGATCAGGTTAATACACTGACTGGAGAGGAGAGGAGATCAGGTTAATACACTGACTGGAGAGGAGATCAGGTTAATACACTGACTGGAGAGGAGATCAGGTTAATACACTGACTGGAGAGGAGATCAGGTTAATACACTGACTGGAGAGGAGAAAAGAGGAGAAAAATCAATGATCCAGTCATCACTAAACGTGTATGTTTGTACTGAAAGCTCAACAGGTTACTACAATAGTGGTTCTCAGCCTTAGTTTTGTCACTGTTACATGCTTGGATTACCCCTGAAGTACCCCCTAATGAGCATTTGACCAATAGGTCCATGTTCCTTTGAGACTTCCCAGGTACCCCATGTGGATAGGCCAGTTAGCAAAGATAAGAAATCATGCCACTCTCCCACGGTTTTGACCTGCGCTGTGCTACGCAGCTGCCTAACCATGGTAACAGTAAGTAGGGAGGGCCCACCTGGCGTCGGCCTCGCTGTAGTACTCCCTAGCAACGATGTCTTCAAACAATTCTCCTCCTGTCACCCTGAGAGACAGAGACCGAGCGACAGAGGAGAGACCGAGAGGGAGAAAGACAGAGGAAGGAGGACCAGATTGTTATCATACATAAAGAAACCTCTTTCATGGAGGCACATGCACAAGCCAGGAAGGTCAGTGTGTGTGTGTTATACTCACAGGTCAAACACAAGGTAGTGAAAGCCTTCCTCTGAGATACTGTCATGTAGCCTCACTAGATAGAAAGAGAGGGTGGAGAAGAGGGAGAGAAAGGGAATTATGAGATTTAACAGTGGAATACGTAATGGCTACTTAGTTTGACATTCTAGATCTGACTTAATGTATAGTTTTGTTTAAGGGTTTAGGGTTGGAGGTTAAAGGTTATGTAAAAAGGTACATTTGTGTGTAATAAGTAGCAGGTCCTCCCTGCAGCAAGTACAGTATGAGTGTTCATCTCTCCCGTCCCTCTCCCCCGTCCCTCTCCCAGTCCCTCTCCCAGTCCCTCTCCCCGTCCCTCTCCCAGTCCCTCTCCCAGTCCCTCTCCCCGTCCCTCTCCCCGTCCCTCTCCCAGTCCCTCTCCCAGTCCCTCTCCCCGTCCCTCTCCCCGTCCCTCTCCCAGTCCAAGGTTTATATGAAGCTCAGACAAATGAGAAGGAGAGAGAAAGAGAGACGGAATGAGAAGGAGCGAGAGAGGCAGAAAGAGAGAAAGATAGACAGAATAGAGAAAGTATAAAAAGAAGAGAGAGACAAGGAGGGAGGGGCAGAGCAATCTGGGACACTGAAGAGAGAGCCAGAAGGGAGAGGGAAGGAGGGATAGATGATAGAGGGATGCACACTGAAAGAGACAGTACAAAGTCGTCATTGACTCATCAGTATGGCCTCATCTCCCCCCCTCCATCCTACTGGTCAACAACTTTGATTTGAACAGAAAATAAGCATTATTGAAGTCCCATCCATTCAGGTTTTATTGTCCTCAATTAGATTACTTTTCATAAACCTGAAATTGAAAATAAAACAAGTAGAGAAACAGACCTACCTATGTTTGAGTGTTTGAGCAGGCGGCAGATACGCGCCTCTCGTTCCAGCTTCTGGTGATCTGAGGAGAGAAAAACGCCGTTAGAACCGGCCAATGAGAGCTTATTCAGTTAGAAAACAGGCTAATGAAAGGTTTATAACAAGGTGAACACACAGGGTGAGACAGCTCCACACACACACACAGGGTGAGACAGCTCCACACACACAGGGTGAGACAGCTCCACACACACACACACACACACAGGGTGAGACAGCTCCACACACACACACACAGGGTGAAACAGCACCACACACACACACACAGGGTGAGACAGCTCCACACACACACACACACACACACAGGGTGAGACAGCTCCACACACACACACAGGGTGAGACAGCTCCACACACACCACACACACACACAGGGTGAAACAGCACCACACACACACACACACACACACACACAGGGTGAAACAGCACCACACACACAGGGTGAGACAGCTCCACACACACACACACACAGGGTGAGACAGCTCCACACCACACACACAGGGTGAGACAGCTCCACACACACACACACAGGGTGAGACAGCTCCACACACACAGGGTGAGACAGCTCCACACACACACAGGGTGAGACAGCTCCACACACACACACACACACACAGCTCCACACACACACACACACACACACACACACACACACACACACAGGGTGAGACAGCTCCACACACACACACAGGGTGAGACAGCTCCACACACACACACAGGGTGAGACAGCTCCACACACACACACAGGGTGAGACAGCTCCACACACACACACAGGGTGAGACAGCTCCACACACACACAGGGTGAGACAAGGTGTGTATACTGTGTGTGTGGATGTTGCTCGCAGCCCCAGCTGTGGAACATTGCTGTGCCAGCACTTTTGCCTAGCAGGGGACACATGATGAAATTGGAACACACACACCTGACTACCACCTCAAACAATCTTACATAATTCTGACACACAACCCCCCCCACCGTCATCACCGTTAACAACAGATGTGAGAGGTCAGAGGTAATCCGGGGTGACCCTGGCTGGGAGTCAGACTGTTTGTGTGACTGCGTTGACACGTATTATTCTAATGAAATATCAACTGCTGTAGGGCTCCAAAACAGAGACCGCACACATTTATTTACATTCATTTAATCACAGTATTTCAGTTTGATTTCACAGACCCTTTTGCCGAATGTTTTTCACTAAACACTCATTTCAAAACACATTGCAGCACATCCCATTTAATATCGCAACACTGAATATCTTAAACTCAATAACAACAACTGGCAATTTCATTATCAGACACCCTGGCTAACAAACCAGTATTAGACCCACGCGCAGACAGACTGTAACATACACAACTGGCTTTCTCATCACCTTATCATTTCAGTCCAGTAAATACACTACTCCTACACTACTGCTAAACAGCCTCACCTCCTAACACACACATCTCCTCAACAAATAATCCTTTCTAGCCCTCCGTCTCCCCCTTCATCCATCCCTCCTCTGATCCCCTTCTCCCCCCATCACTTCGGTCTCCTTCCATCACTCTCCCCCTTCATCCATCCATCCCTCCCTCCTTCCATCCCCCCCACCTGATCCCCTTCTCCCCCAATCACTTCGGTCTCCTTCCATCGCTCTCCCCTCCTTCCATCCCTCCTCTGATCCCCTTCTCCAGCCCCCCTGATCCCCTTCACTTCGGGGTCTCCTTCCATCCCTCTCCCCATTCATCCCTCTCCTCTGATCCCCTTCTCCCTCCCCTGATCCCCTTCTCCCCCCATCACTTCGGTCTCCTTCCATCCATCCCTCTGATCCCCTTCTCTCCCCCATCACTTCTCTGCCTCCCATTTCTCTCCTCTTCCCTACCACCTCGCTCTCCCTCCCTCTTCCATCTTTCCTACTACCCCTCTCCCGCCCCTCTTTCTTCTCCCCATGTAGGCTCTAGATTCTCTCCTTCTCTCTCCTGCAGGGACAAACTACAGCAACCCTAGTCTCATTTCACTACTGACGCAGCAGAGAGAGAAACCGAGAGGATTACATGAAAATGTCCATATGCAGAAAGAGGATCACAACTCCCCATTGCGTGTGTGTGTGTGTGTGTGCACGCGTGCGTGAATGTAGCATGGTTTACTGCAACTAATTGCTGATTCATTCAATTATTTGTTGACGTGTCCCTGTGTGGGGGCGTGCACGGGTGTACAATGCATGTGGTGTATGTGTGAAAACAACATGAACTTTGTGTGATTTACTGCCAAGTTAACGTGAAAACGTGACAACACGTCCTCGTGAAATGAATGTGAATTCATGAAAATGCACTATTTGGATATATGTGATAGCATGACACTACACGGGACAACATTCGAGCTCACGCGAAAGCCCAGGTGTCAAATATCATTTAGAATATTTAACTTTGAAAGGTATAATTGACATTAATTCAATTTCAACAGTCATGGTCCCCTGCAGGTTTTGTCTAGTTTCCGGTTTGTTCCAGGGACGTCCCCAAGGACATTGTGTCATGGTCCCCTGGAGGTTTTTGTCTAGTTGCCATGAAAATACAGTAAATATACAACTAGTTACTGTATTTTTACAACTAAATGAAGGCGTTAATGTTAAAGGACAGTATGCTGACTCAACCTCATTTGAACTCACAACCTCTTGGTTGCTAGCTACCTGACGGTCCAGCTGCTCCACCAGGCCTGTTGGCATAATAGAGATTGGAAAGAATAAATTCTTGCACTTTGCCTAAAGTTCAGATTTTAATTACTGTAAAATCTTGTACTGTGACCACAATTGGGACTCAGCCTTAAAAGGGGATTTGAACTAATAACCCTTTGCTCGTTAGACTGCAGCTACACCACCAGATCTATGAGCGGGAAAGAGAAATGGCCACAGACTTGTGGAAATGTCACAGATGAAATCATGTGTTTTTTCCTCATAAGGGTAGTAGATGGTGCAGAGATTGCTGCTGGGTAATTAATTACTGGCACTTCCTACTGTCCTGTAATTGGCCATCTGCTCCACAGCCATGTTGCACCAGGGGGAGAAGGAGAGGTACGCGACACACACACACACAACTCTAGCCCCCCTCAGATTATGACGGTGTTTAGCGCCGCTTTCAGATACTTATTACCCATGGGGCAGTGCACTAGCTCACACAGGCCCAATGGGGCTAATAACAACACTCAAATCCTACTAGGCACACTGCCACCACACACACACACACACAGTGTGTGTACTGTATGAGTACTCCTCTAATGCTCGTCCTCTCTCTAAATTGCCTCGCTCTTCATCCTCCTCCTCCCTGAACACTCTCCTCCTCTCCCGACACAGATCACTGCAAGGCTGTCAGAGCCCCTCCCATCTTGGCCCACACACACACTTTAATGCTGTACTGTGCAACTCTTAATAATTGACTGTTACCATAAAAAGCTTCTAGATATTGCTGAAACTTCCTTCTTCTTGAGAAGACCAAATACCAGCCCAGTGATACCTATTATCACAACACACACACCACAAAGGGGCTAACAGGGGGGTGTGTGAGATCCTGTGGGGTCTTGGCCCCTGCTGAGATACATTTAGTCTAACTGGATTAGCCTCAATACTGACCAATCTCCTAGCTACTGACGGTGGGAGGGAGAGAGGGAACAGGCATAGAGCATAGAGCCAAGACTGCTCGAAGAAGAACAGAAGAGAAAAAAAGAGGGAGGGAGAGAGAGTGAGCGAGAGAATGCGTGTTGACTGCAGAGGAGGGCAGCTCTGAGCTGAGATGCAGCACACAGTCCCCAGACACACCGTGTGGCAGAGGCCTGCATGCTGAGAACAGTCACGGCCCTGTAGACCTACAACAGCCCACAGTGGAGCTTGGCTTTCTGCGTAAACAGTTACCACATCACCAACTACCACCCCCTCCACACACACAGAACACAGAAGTTAAATCTGCATAAAATCATTATTATTCTAAATAACTTCCAGAAGAAAAAAGACAAGGTGGTACTAGTCTCCAGCACCAGAATATTTAACAAAATGTTCAAATACAAGATAACATTTGTCGTCACACTACTTATGGTCAACTCAAGACATCCCATCAGCTGGCCCTACCCAGGCCAGTGACGTTCAAGCCCTGCCCTACCCTACCCAGGCCAGTGACGTTCAAGCCCTGCCCTACCCTACCCAGGCCAGTGACGTTCAAGCCCTGCCCTACCCTACCCAGGCCAGTGACGTTCAAGCCCTGCCCTACCCTACCCAGGCCAGTGACGTTCAAGCCCTGCCCTACCCTACCCAGGCCAGTGACGTTCAAGCCCTGCCCTACCCAGGCCAGTGACGTTCAAGCCCTGCCCTACCCTACCCTACCCAGGCCAGTGACGTTCAAGCCCTGCCCTACCCTACCCAGGCCAGTGACGTTCAAGCCCTGCCCTACCCTACCCAGGCCAGTGACGTTCAAGCCCTGCCCTATTAAATACTACCAACATAGATTTCATATTGCAACGAATAACATGTTAAATCTACCGTTTACGCGCAGTTTCTGAATACAGACACGAGGCGGTGTCTATTCAGTACCACTGCACAGTGGGAGCTTGGTCTTATCGTTAGGCTACATTGGATGAGCAGAGGCACTGTTCATTCCCCGAGACCTCCCGCCGGCTGCTTCAGTTTAAAGTCGGCCTTGTTATGACTGCACAGCGATGCAGGACATGTTTTAATTGTACAGTATTCCAGGTTTAAAAAGGCTTCTGAAGTTAGTCATTTCCACTTCGACATTTCAACCCCTACAAAAATGGCCATTATATAATCCACATGTATTTTCCTGATGTAGCAAACTGGCTCAATTTAAGATCATGTATACAGTTGAAGTCTGGAAGTTTACATACACTTAAAATGGAGTCATTAAAACTAGTTTTTTAACCAATCCTCAAATTTCTTGTTAACAAACTTTTGGCAAGTCGTTTAAGACATCTACTTTGTGCAAGACAAGTAATTATTTCAACAAATTGTTTACAGACAGATTATCTCACTGTATCACAATTCCAGTGGGTCAGAAGTTTACATACATTAAATTTACTGTGCCTTTAAACAGCTTGGAAAATTCCAGAAAATTGTATCATGGCTTTAGAAGCTTCTGATATGCTGATTGACATCATTTGAGTCAATTGGAGGTGTACCTGTGGATGTATTTCAAGGCCTACCTTCAAACTCAGTGCCTCTTTGCTTGACATCATGGGAAAATCAAAAGACCTCAGAAAAACAATTGTAGACCTCCATACGTCTGGTTCATTCTTGGGAGCAATTTCCAAACGCCTGAAGGTACCACGTTTATCTGTACAAACAATAGTACGCAAGTATAAACACCATGGGACCACGCAGCCGTCATACTGCTCAGGAAGGAGAAGCGTTCTCCAAGAGATGAACGTACCTTGCCCTCTATGACAGAATAGGACATGAAAGTATTGGTTCCCTTTAAAACATGGAGGTTCATTGGCAGCTTTGGTCTCTTACATCGTTGTAATAAAATGAGCCATTTGTATAAATATATTTTGTCAGGTTATGCCCTCTGGTCTGATGAAACAAAAATAGAACTGTTTGGCTATAATGACCATCATTATGCTTGGAGGAAAAAGAGGTACGCTTGCAAGCCGAAGAACACCATCCCAACCGTGAAGCACGCGGGTAGAAGCATCATGTTGTGGGGGTGCTTTGCTGCAGGAGGGACTGGTGCATTTCACAAAATAGATGGCATCATGAGGCAGGAAAATGATGTGGCTATATTTGAAGCAACATCTCAAGACATCAGTCAGGAAGTTAAAGCTTGGTGGCAAATGGGTCTTCCAAATGGACAATGACCCCAAGCATACTTCCAAAGTTGTGGTAAAATGGCTTAAGGACAACAAAGTCAAGGTATTGGAGTGGTCATCACAAAGCCCTGACCTCAATACTATAGAAAATGTGTGTGCAGAGCTGAAAAAGCGTGTGCAAGGAGGCCTACAAACCTGACTCAGTTACACCAGCTCTGTCAGGAGGAATGGGCCAAACTTCACCCAACTTATTGTGGGAAGCTTGTGGAAGGCTACCCAAAACGTTTGACCCAAGTTCAACAATTTAAAGGCAAAGCTACCAAATACTAATTGAGTGTATGTAAACTTCTGACCCACTGGGAATATGATGAAAGGAATAAAAGCTGAAATTAATCATTCTCTCTACTATTATTCTGAAATTTCACATTCTTAAAATAAAGTGGTGATCCTAACTGACCTAAAACGGAATTTTTACTAGGATGAAATGTTTAAATGCATTTGGCCAAGGTGTATGTAAACTTCCGACTTCAAATGTATGTTATATATCCACTTCTGACCCACTGGAATTGTGATACAGTGAATTATAAATTAAATAATCTGTCTGTAAACAATTGTTGGAAAAATGACTTGTGTCATGCACAATGTCTGTGATGTCATCACTGCATTCTCTACCGGGAAGTTGGTTGGCCCTCTGTGATATCATCGCTGCATTCTCTACCGGAAGGTTCGTTGGCCCTCTGTGATGTCATCACTGCATTCTCTACCGGAAAGTTGGTTGGCCCTCTGTGATATCATCACTGCATTCTCTACCGGAAAGTTGGTTGGCCCTCTGTGATGTCATCACTGCATTCTCTACCGGAAAGTTGGTTGGCCCTCTGTGATGTCATCACTGCATTCTCTACCGGAAGGTTCGTTGGCCCTCTGTGATGTCATCACTGCATTCTCTACCGGAAAGTTGGTTGGCCCTCTGTGATATCATCACTGCATTCTCTACCGGAAAGTTGGTTGGCCCTCTGTGATGTCATCACTGCATTCTCTACCGGAAAGTTGGTTGGCCCTCTGTGATGTCATCACTGCATTCTCTACCGGAAAGTTGGTTGGCCCTCTGTGATGTCATCACTGCATTCTCTACCGGGAAGTTGGTTGGCCCTCTGTGATGTCACGTAGGTTGATAGCAATGTATGTTTAATTTATAAAGCCCTTTTACAAAACGTCCCACTGTACCAAACATCATTACTAAACTTTAGACATACGAGTTACCACACCCGGTCTCAGGGATGGTTAACTCTGGAAATTCCTTTGGTCTCAGTTAGGGAAATCAGCTTTTAGTTCTTGCACCATGTTTGTAGAACGATCTTCAAAATGTTCTTAAAAATGTGATGTTGTTGCCTCTTGTGAAATTCAGAAAGCTGATAAGAGGACCTGATGAAATAGATACCTAGTCCGTAATACAGCTGAACGCATTCAACTTAAATGTGTCTTCTGCATTTAAGTTATATCAACAAAAGAACATGTTTAAACCCTTTTTAAAGAACCATTGCTGATATGGTTAAAACGTAACAAATAAAATACGCATGTGCAACTGGTATTCAAACATGTTGCCAGTAATGTTAGGCTAATGTCTACAGCGCCAATTTTTATTTTATTATCAGCACTGTTCAGAACCAGCACACTGAGCACCGGTTAAATATCCAAACATATTACTAGCTAGTTGGGACTCAAGGCCCCAAACACATGTTCAGTCGGCTATTCAGAACAAGCACAATTAGATCAAATGTAGGCTATTGACTATTTGGAGAGGCCTCAACCTAAGCAGTAGGCTATTGACTATTTGGAGAGGCCTCAACCTAAGCAGTAGGCTATTGACTATTTGGAGAGGCCTCAACCTAAGCAGTAGGCTATTGACTATTTGGAGAGGCCTCAACCTAAGCAGTAGGCTATTGACTATTTGGAGAGGCCTCAACCTAAGCAGTAGGCTATTGACTATTTGGAGAGGCCTCAACCTAAGCAGTAGGCTATTGACTATTTGGAGAGGCCTCAACCTAAGCAGTAGGCTATTGACTATTTGGAGAGGCCTCAACCTAAGCAGTAGGCTATTGACTATTTGGAGAGGCCTCAACCTAAGCAGTAGGCTATTGACTATTTGGAGAGGCCTCAACCTAAGCAGTAGGCTATTGACTATTTGGAGAGGCCTCAACCTAAGCAGTAGGCTATTGACTATTTGGAGAGGCCTCAACCTAAGCAGCAGGCTATTGACTATTTGGAGAGGCCTCAACCTAAGCAGCAGGCTATTGACTATTTGGAGAGGCCTCAACCTAAGCAGCAGGCTATTGACTATTTGGAGAGGCCTCAACCTAAGCAGTAGGCTATTGACTATTTGGAGAGGCCTCAACCTAAGCAGTAGGCTATTGACTATTTGGAGAGGCCTCAACCTAAGCAGTAGGCTATTGACTATTTGGAGAGGCCTCAACCTAAGCAGTAGGCTATTGACTATTTGGAGAGGCCTCAACCTAAGCAGTAGGCTATTGACTATTTGGAGAGGCCTCAACCTAAGCAGTAGGCTATTGACTATTTGGAGAGGCCTCAACCTAAGCAGTAGGCTATTGACTATTTGGAGAGGCCTCAACCTAAGCAGTAGGCTATTGACTATTTGGAGAGGCCTCAACCTAAGAAGCAGGCTATTGACTATTTGGAGAGGCCTCAACCTAAGCAGCAGGCTATTGACTATTTGGAGAGGCCTCAACCTAAGCAGTAGGCTATTGACTATTTGGAGAGGCCTCAACCTAAGCAGTAGGCTATTGACTATTTGGAGAGGCCTCAACCTAAGCAGTAGGCTATTGACTATTTGGAGAGGCCTCAACCTAAGCAGTAGGCTATTGACTATTTGGAGAGGCCTCAACCTAAGCAGTAGGCTATTGACTATTTGGAGAGGCCTCAACCTAAGCAGTAGGCTATTGACTATTTGGAGAGGCCTCAACCTAAGCAGTAGGCTATTGACTATTTGGAGAGGCCTCAACCTAAGCAGTAGGCTATTGACTATTTGGAGAGGCCTCAACCTAAGTAGTAGGCTATTGACTATTTGGAGAGGCCTCAACCTAAGCAGTAGGCTATTGACTATTTGGAGAGGCCTCAACCTAAGCAGTAGGCTATTGACTATTTGGAGAGGCCTCAACCTAAGCAGTAGGCTATTGACTATTTGGAGAGGCCTCAACCTAAGCAGTAGGCTATTGACTATTTGGAGAGGCCTCAACCTAAGCAGTAGAGGCTCAAAAATCCAGTTACCTTTTGAAGTAACTCCTCTGCCTGCCACTCCAGTCCACATTTCACCCACAGAACTTAGGCAACAATAACAGGACTCCTCAAGTTAAGACAAGTTTAACTATATGGTCATAACATATAACACTCCAAATGAATAGGAGTTGAGAAGCACTCGGAAGCAAAGCAGTTTAACCACCGCCTTCGCCCAATCCTGGTTTGTCCATATAATCAGTGTCGAAAAATAAATAAAAAGACTGCAACTACTGCAGCAGCTTGTTATCTCACGCATCATATTCAGTCCCGGCAGATTCTTCAGTCTTCACGCAGAATCTGCCCACGGGAGATAACCTGGTGGGGGGGTGGGGGCAGCCTGTCTCATCACAGGAAGACCAGCCCCCCCCAGCGCCTCGTAAGGGGGGGCTGAGAAAGTCCAGGAGTACAGGGTGAGGTACACAGTGTTGAATCTTGTTTTCACCCATGTCTCAGTCTTTGGCCATGTCTAGACTTGACAGTTCATGCAGATGTATTATTCTGATCATAGAGGTCAGATCATGGAATTCCGAACATGCGTATACACCTAAGTACATTTAAAATGTCTTTACCGTGTCCACAGTGTGTCTGGATTCCTGGTGGAATAGGCTAAATATGATAACACAATTGATGGTAGTAGCTAACTATCCAGCTAACCTCTGTAGCTAGCTAGATAACAAGCAACGATGAAGAGATTGCAAACATGTTAGCATAACTCTAGCCAAACAAACAAAACCAGTTTTCTAAATATTAGCTAGCATTTATAAGGCCAGCAAACACGTTCCTCACACGCTAGGAACGTATTTCCTCCAACGTTATAATGAAAAGGTGCCTCTCGGTCCCAAAACACACATTTTCCAGAGACTTGTGGGAGGAGTGCTGATGACGTCGCCCACTGTATGCGCTTTCGGTATCCTGATTGCATCCAGACTGAGGAGAAATCCCTGACCACCTTCTGAAGTGGTCAGACAGATCTGAACACAATCACACCAAAGAGACACTTTAATGTGTCTAGACCTGTCTTTACAATGCGATCTTCGTATTCTGACAGCAGAAGTGACATGTATGTGTCAAGTGTAGACACAACCTTTGACAACTGGGCTGCAAGGTCGATTGCTTTACAAATCTTACCAATGACTTGGCTGCAAGCAAAGCTTCTGCCACCCCTGGAACCGCATCTTCCAGCTTAGCAGTGTCAAGTGCGTATTTTAGCACGGTGTTGCACAAGTGAACCTGGAAGTCAAGCCGTCGGTAGGGTGCAGCGATCATATTACGATCCCTGGTCCTTCACCCAGACAACTTTTCAGCACAGCTGGATCGAAACAAAGCACAGCTGTCTTGGCATCTTCTGGGCGGAACGTTGCTGTAGCTAGCACTCAGCTTTTCAGCTAAAACTCGAGGGTAATGTCGGGCAGGTTATTGCCATGTTGTTTACCTTGCGGTAAACGTCAGTCCACATATCTGTGATCATCCCCAAGTCATTTATATCAGCTATTGCATTGTTGATATCGCTGACCACTTCAATCCTCTTTATGAGTGCCGTTTTGTGGCATCTCCGTGATGTGGTTGTGGGGTCTGGGAGCACAGTGTCAGAGATGCGGCCATGACTAGCCACACATTTATTAGCTCTTTAGATATATCAACAAACACCGTGCCTTGAACTGTGTGAAAGGACATAATATCTTTGCAACAGAAAGCAACACACTTGTGATTTCTGATTTGACTTTGGGCGGTAAATGTTTTGGGGCGAGAGAGAAACGATGTCATGCTCGGTTGCTGACTGGTACCTGCTCCTGTTGTGAGGCGGCCGCTGCATCCTCGTGTCAATGCGGCGCTGGAAAGAGGTGCCGGTTCGCTTGCTGCCGTACTTCAAAATCGCAAGGCAGGCTCGACACTTCACATGTCCAGTGGACATCTTAGTTTCAACGGTCACAACTAGATTTCCACATGCCAGCCTTTTCCACTTCATTTGGGATTTTTACAAGCTTTACTTTGGAGTTTTGTGTTTCACTTCCTCCGTATCCATTGTGAGTGCAGCTAGCTAGCTAGCAAGCAAGCATCATCAACCACCACCACACACACAAATGTATTTATTTTGGTCATTTTTGAGCCCAGCCCATACCCTCGTTATTAATGAAAGAAAAGGCCCTACCCGATGTATAATGTTGAGGACCGGCGTGCTTGGAAAGCAGAGCTCTACACATCTGACGTAGGGGCTGGGTGATGTATCGCTAATACTGGTATAGATTTTTTACCATCTATAACAATATTTTGATACTAATCAAATGTTATGTCACATGCTTCTTAAACAACAGATGTAGGCCAACAGTGAAATACTTACAGGCTCTTCCCAACAATGCTAAATCAAATGAAGTGCTTCAAAATGGACTACTTTAGTGTCAGTTTTGTCCTAGTTTAGGTGAGTATAACACCATCACAACGCATCACAAAATTAATTTGTTGTCATTCAAGGATTATGCACAAAACAGATTGACAACTTTCGTTATTCAGAAACACAAAATACAGTCAAATAATGATTAGATATTTTGGCCATATCACCAAAGCCCTAATTTGACATGTGTGACACACAGGTCTGTACAACAGATCATAGCAGTGCTTCCGCTATATGCATTTAGCAGTGACGCACCGCTTTCCCTCTGTGTGTGTGTGTGTGTTACTGTACCCCTGGCGGAGAGTTTCTTGGTGTTGATGATTTTGGCGGCGAACTCCTGACCTGATGACTTCTTCACACATCTTCGCACCACTGAAAACGCTCCCCTGGAAACAAGGAAAGCAACGGTCAGTTCTGGGTTGTGGGATTTCTTTTGTTGCAACAAACATGCAGGGCAACACATACTGGCGCACACACACGCGTTGGCCACACCGTCAACACTGATGCATAGCATGGAGTCATACACCTGAAACGATGACAGTCTGCCGTAATTGAGGACACCCAGATTACAGAGCTCCTCTTCTCAAATACAAGTCCACAGCAACGCTGGTTTTCTTCCTTACCCTCGTAAAGCAATGAACCACTAAGCAGACCTTGTAGAGAAAACCAGTCGTACCGGAGACCAGGATTAGATCTGCTGTAGTATAGCCTTTAGGCTAGCTACCACTGTATGTACAATACAGCTGGGATGACCAACCCTCTCCTACGGCTATTGGCGGAGCATGCTTTTGGACCAGCCCTGCTCGATCACACAGCGAATCAAAGCCTTAGATTTAACAGGTGTGTTAGAGCAGAGCTGAAACTAGGCTAAACCCTGCAGGCGTGAGCCAGTAGCCCTCCAGGAGGGGTGGCCACACCTAAACTAGAGGACAGAGAGTTAAACTCCTCTCCTAGCTCACTGGCACTAGCCCACTGCTACAGTAACTGCGTAGATCTGTTGGTATGGCATGATGATTGCAACAGCAGGAATGTGGGTTTGATTCCTGCTGGGGCCACCCATAAGAAAATGTTTAAACGCAGCAATGTAAGTGTCTCCTAAATGGCATGTTATATAAACAGTCTACAAAACATTAGGAACACCTTTCATAATATTGACTTGCACCCAAAACAGCCTCAATTGTTCGGGCCATGGACTCTACAAAGTGTCAAAAGCATTCCACAGGGATGTTGGCCCATGTTGACTCCAATGCTTCCCACAGTTGTGTCAAGTTGGCTGGATTTCCTTTGGGTGGTGGGCCATTCTTGATACACACAGGAAACTGTTGAGCATGAAAAACCCAGCAGCGTTGCAGTTCTTGACACTCAAACCAATGTGCCTGGCAACTACCACCATACCCCGTTCACAGGCACTTAAATATTTTGTCTTGCCAATTCACCCTCAACGGCACACATACACAATCCATGTCTCAATTGTCTCAAGGCTTAAAAATCCTTCTTTAACATGTCTCCTCCGCTTCATCTACACCGATTTAACAGGCAACATCAATAAGGGATCATAGATTTCACTTGGTCAGCCTGTCATGAGAGCAGGTGTTCCTAATGTTTTGTGAACTCAGTGTATATTAATAAAATAGTATTTTCCTTTCCCTGTAACTGCTGAGTTACTGGTTCAAGAACCACTGAATGTTCCCCCTATATCACTACACCCTTGTTGTTGATAATGACAAGAGTCGACTACATGTCAGAGAAACATCTCTGTTGTACATAAATTACTACCTGAAATGTCCACAACGTTGTGCCCTAAAGAACGCACCCCAGGTGTGTGCACTTTGATCAACCAATCAGTGGATCAATAAAATGCCATTGAGATAAGAGAAGCCCTAGACACATCGACTATACCGAGGGTCTGGGGCTAACGGAATAATAACACAAGACATCCATCTACAGAGTCCAGAGAGGATCGTGCCTCCGACAGATGCCCGTAATAATACAACGGCCCGGTTCTCTCAGGGGGGGGAAAAAAACATCGAAATTCCGAGAAACAGCATCACCCTGCACTTTTAAGCCACAGCGGCATAGTCTGTGCTGAGAGGCTTATAACGCTACATATGGCATTTATGAACGGCTGCTGCGTGAAAGCGGGTGGCGTTTTACATAATGTGCTAACATAATTCTGCTTTGGGAAGGAAGCGGTGTGGGCTATAACTATCGTCTACGTCCGACACAACTGCAGTAGAGACAAATCGCCTAATATTGTACAAGCAGACAGTTAAACTAGCTAGCATGCATGCTAACATTCAGCGCTGTCAAGCAGGCTGCCAACGTGCCATGCCAGCAAATGTCAGAGTGCTTTCGCTCAAACGCTTCCTGCCTGACTAATTCAGCAGACGGAAAGACAAGGCGTTGACACACTAGTAGACATTGCTAGCTGTGCTATCGCATTTTACAGACACCGTGCAGGAAATAAATACGCTGTAAACTCTGTCCCTAGAACCTACGACACGCAATATAGCTGCATTTAGTCAACAACCAGATAAAGACAATATGATCAGGCTATCCCAGTTAGCTGGCTAAAGAAGGAGCGAGTCGCGTACGGGGTGGGGGAGAAGAAGGAAAGACGGACGGAGAGGCAGAGCAGTAGCAAAAGGCTATAGCTAATGACGACAGTCGCTTACTTCCCGAGCTCCTCGTAGAGTTGGTATTCGTCTGTAAAGCGGGTGGAGGTAACGATAGTAGTAGCCATGGCTGAGAGTGGGCTCCAAGCCTCGGTCAGGTTCACGGCAGGCTGGGTCGCTCTCTGGGTCTAGGGGAGGATTGTTAACCTCCGATACTAGCTACGGCACTGACAGGCTGGGACAGAGAGACTGGAGGGGTTGGTGGAGGCGGAGAGAGACGGGGGAAGAGCAGAGAGAACCACGCGAGACTTGAGCAGGATTTTTGAGCAGTCATGTCATCAGCGCGGGGTAGCAGTATTATTCGGTGTGAATCAGCGATCCGCGAGCTGTAGCGGAAAACAACTTTTGTACTGATTCTGTTTGAAGACTTTTAAAAACCCTTGCTCACTTGTCTTGAATTCGTCATTGGTCTGACCGAGATAAGTTGATATGTGACAGCAACGTGGCCTAAAGAAACACTGCCCATTGACCACCGTCAAAACGTCGACGTTCATGGGATGTTGACATTTGGTCCGTCCACTCTGGCCTTGATTTCAACATCCACAGATGTACTTTGTTTTGTCCAGACCAAATCTGAACCATTCATAGATGTCTATGTTTCACAAGTTAAGACAGAGTTCAGCACAGTAATGTAGAGTATTAGTGTATTGCAGTATAGTATACTGTACTGTACTGTACTATACTCTGCTGAACTCAACTGTAATCTACTGTAAAACGCGGTCCAAATTTATGAGACATTGACGTCGAGACAGACCAAATTTGGTCTTGTTTGAGGGTGGAGCTAATTATAATAATACCCAGCATGCTTTGCAAATGTTCCTGTTACATTTACATTTGGGGCTTATAGTAGACACGCCTTTACAGAGCAACTTACAGTCAGTATATGAAACCAAGATAGATAAACAACCATATATCACAATCATAGCAATAACAACTTTCCTGTAACCGTTACTGTGAATTCTATTGTAGTTGGAAGTGTTCTGTTGCTTTTTCTGTAGGTCTGAAAACTTCAATTATGGTCATTGTCTGTTCCAAAGGGTTTGTAAAAGCTAACACACAATGTCTTACGAAGGTATTCATATACTTTCACTTTTTCACATTTTGTTACATTACAGCCTCATTCTAAAATGCATACAATTATTTTTTCCCCCTCATTAATCTACACATTATACCCCATAATGACAAAGTTAAAACAGGTTTTTAGAAGCTTTTGCAAATGTATAAAAAAATGTATAACATAAGAATTTAGACCCTTTGCTTATGAGCCTTGAAATTGAGCTCAAGTGCATTCTGTTTCCATTGATCGTCCTTGAAATGTTTCTACAACTTAATTGGAGTCCACCTGTGGTAAATTCAATTTGGAAAGGCACACACCTGTCTATAAGGTCCCACAGTTGACAGTGCAAAAACCAAGCCATGAGGAATAAGGAATTGTCCGTAGAGCTCCAAGACAGGATTGTGTGGAGGCACAGATCTGGGAAGGGTACCAAAAATGTCTGCAGCATTGAAGGTCCCCAAGAACAATGGCCTTCATCATTCTTAAATGGAAGAAGTTTAGAACCACAGACACCATAGAGGTGGTCTCCCGGCATAAACTGAGCAATCGGGGGAGAAGGGCCTTGGTAAGGGAGGTGACCAAGAACCCAATGGTCACTCTGACAGAGATCCAAAGTTCCTCTGTGGAGATGAGAGAACCTTCCAGAAGGACAACCATCTCTGCAGCACTCCACCAATGGTAGAGTGGCCAGACGGAAGCCTCTCCTCAGTAAAAGGCATATGACAGCCCGCTTGGAGTTTTCTAAATGACCCAGACCAGGAGAAACAAGGTTCTCTGGTCTGATGAAACCAAGATTGAAGTCTTTGGCCTGAATGCCAAGAGTCATGTCTGGAGGAAACCAGTCACCACTCATCATCTGGCCAATACCATTCCTACGGTGAAGCATGGTGTTGGCAGCATCATACTGTGGGGATGATGTTCAGGGACTGAGAGACTAGTCAGGATCGATGGAAAGATGAAGGGTGCAAAGTACAGCGAGATCCTTGATGAAAACCTGCTCCAGAGCGCTCAGGACGTCAGACTGGGGCGAAGGTTCACCTTCCAACAGGACAACGACCCTAAGCACACAGCCAAGACAACGCAGGAGTGGCTTCGGGGCCAAGTCACTGAATGTCCTTGAGTGGCTCAGCCAGAGCCTGGACTTCAACCCGATCGAACAGCTCTAGAGAGACTTGAAAATAGCTGTGCAGTGATGCTCCCCATCCAACCTGACAGAGTTTGAGGAGATCTGCAGAGAAGAATGGGAGAAACTCCCCCAAATACAGGTGTGCTAAGCTTGTAGTGTCATACTCAAGGCTGTAATCTCTGACCAAGGTAGATCAACAAAGTACTGACTATAAGGCTTGAATACTTATGTAAATGTGATATCAGTTTATTTTTAATACATTTGAAAAAATGTTCACTGTTTTTGCTTTGTCGTTATGGGGTATTGTGGCATATGATTGAGTGTAGTCTGGCCCAGGAGTGGGAAGGTGAACGGAAAGGCTCTGGAGCAACGAACCGCCCTTGCTGTCTCTGCCTGGCCGGTTCCCCTCTTTCCACTGGGATTCTCTGCCTCTAACCCTATTACAGGGGCTGAGTAACTGGCTTACTGGGGCTCTCTCATACCGTCCCTGGGAGGGGTGTGTCACCTGAGTGGTTTGAGTCACTGATGTGATCATCCTGTCTGGGTTGGGTTGGCGCGCCCCCCCCCCCCCCCCCCCTTGGGTTGTGCCGTGGCGGAGATCTTTGTGGGCTATACTCAGCCTTGTCTCAGGATGGTAAGTTGGTGGTTGAAGATATCCCTCTAGTGGTGTGGGGGCTGTGCTTTGGCAAAGTGGGTGGGGTTATATCCTTCCTGTTTGGCCCTGTCCGGGGGTGACCTCGGATGGGGCCACAGTGTCTCCTGACCCCTCCTGTCTCAGCCTCCAGTATTTATGCTGCAGTAGTTTATGTGTCGGGGGCTAGGGTCAGTTTGTTATATCTGGAGTACTTCTCCTGTCCTATTCGGTGTCCTGTGTGAATTTAAGTGTGCTCTCTCTAATTCTCTCTTTCTCTCTCTCGGAGGACCTGAGCCCTAGGACCATGCCTCAGGACTACCTGACATGATGACTCCTTGCTGTTCCCAGTCCACCTGGCCATGCTGCTGCTCCAGTTTCAACTGTTCTGCCTTATTATTATTATTGGACCATGCTGGTCATTTATGAACATTTGAACATCTTGGCCATGTTCTGTTATAATCTCCACCCGGCACAGCCAGAAGAGGACTGGCCACCCCACATAGCCTGGTTCCTCTCTAGGTTTCTTCCTAGGTTTTGGCCTTTCTAGGGAGTTTTTCCTAGCCACCGTGCTTCTTCACCTGCATTGCTTGCTTTTTGGGGTTTTAGGCTGGGTTTCTGTACAGCACTTTGAGATATCAGCTGATGTACGAAGGGCTATATAAATACATTTGATTTGAGATTGAAGAGGGGGAAAAAACAATTACATCTATTTTAGAATAAGGCTGTAACAAAATGTGGAAAAGGTTCATGGGTCTGAACTCTTTCCCAAGGCACTGTAAGTGAATGTGACAGGAGGAATAATACATATTCCATACTGCAATCTTTATTTTCCTATTTCAATAAACCAATGTTTTATTTGATCATGCTTTCTTCATTGACATGAAGATATAAGTGAATGCATATACGGATTGAAATTTGGCTGTAGAAATAATGTTGTCTTTATAACGTCCGTGAAATACGTATTTTCAACTTCTGTAAATGACGTCTTTTCAATATCCAGAAAATACATATTTTCGACTTTCATTCAAAACCCAAAATGAACCTAATTTCAACATCATTTTGTTCACTGGGTGGCCATTATCTACAACCCTCAAACTCAACTCTGGACCTGGAAGCCAGTTCCACTGCGTTTCTCCATTGTTCCCATCTAATCAGGGACTGATTTAGACCTGGGATACCAGGTGTGTGCAATTAAATATGAGGTAGAACAGAACCAGCAGGCTCCGGACCTCATAAGGTAAGAACTGAACACTCCTGGCCTGTGGTCTTCACCTATCCAATCCAGGAGCACCCCCCCCCCCCCCCCAAAATGACATTATTCTCATCTATTCTGTTGATCATCCATGCAAGGGATGAACAAAGCCTTTATTGCACACTGACTCACCATCATGTAGGGTTGGTCCAGCAGTAGGCTTGGCTTGAAAGCAAAACAGCGGAGGCAGCAAGTTATGTGATTTTGGAAAATTTGATTCCAGTCCTACAGATCGGGATAAGGATTTGGTCATCTAATCTGAGCTTTAATCAGGATCAAATTTCATTTTTGTGTTTTTCGAAAGTCAAAGGTAGTGATTATGAAGATGGTTTTGTGATGAAAATGTGGATCATCTTTATCCCACTGGAAGGATGGATTCAGGGTGGATTTAGAAAAGTGAAACCAAGAAATGTCAATGCAACTAAAGTCAATCTGACAACCAAAGGTTTATTATGTTTCATTGATCCTAGCTATGTGGTCAGTTGTTACATTGCAAAGTGTCAATTAAATGCTTCTACTTAATTATAAGTGATATGCAGGCTCTATTATTTTCTCTTACTTTAATTAATGTATAGTTTCCTTATCTTTGTTCCCCTATGACAGTGTAGAAGTAGGAACACAACCTATCCAGTAGATAGCTGTGTAGGCCAGTTCAAAGCATCTGGATCAGAATGACAAACGGCTAAATAACAACCAGATCGATCGGATCCTGGATAGCAAAAAAGAGGATTACAGAATCCAGATGATTCTGATCCAGATTCAAAGTTTTGTAAAAAATGGGCCCAGGTTTATTTGACAAAAACATGTGGAGTTCCATGCCATAGTCATTTTACAGTGCAGGACAAAAATAAAGCTAACATGACACAAACTTAAAGAAAATACAAAACTAGACTTCAACCTCGTTTTTCTGTGCGGTCACAATTTATTTGGATATTCCCATATAGATGATCTACAGACGGTCATACTATCAACAAAACGTTAGGCCATGAGAACTATTCCAGCAGGACAGAATTCCCTGATTGGTTATCTCCCTCTACCCACCTCTATGGTCACGTGATGACAGATGGCGCCCATGGCAGGAGTACTCTATGATCACGTGATGACAGATGGCGCCCATGGCAGGAGTACTCTGTGGTCACGTGATGACAGACGGCGCCCATTGCAGGAGTACTCTATGGTCACGTGATGACAGATGGCGCCCATGGCAGGAGTACTCTATGGTCACGTGATGACAGATGGCGCCCATTGCAGGAGTACTCTATGGTCACGTGATGACAGATGGCGCCCATGGCAGGAGAACTCTATGGTCAGGTATTTATTAAACGGGCAGATTTCCAATCTGAGTCCTTACAACTAAGAAGAAGGAGCCAGCAAGCCAGCCAGCCAGCCAGCCAGCCAGCCAGCCAGCCAGCCAGCCAGCCACTACTGAAGCTCTGGCTGTTTGCAAGTTCATTTCTGGCGTGAACGGTGGAACACTAGAACCGGACTTAAGTGTCTGAGTGGTTGGTGATGAGCTGAGACGCAGTAAGATGGTGGACAAGGAAAAAGGAAGAAAGTGGAACATATTCTGAATAAATAGGGAGTGAGTTGGGGATTGCACAAGACTTCTGGATGATCTGGTGAAGGAGAAGATGATAATAAAGATAACATAAAGGGGGAAAGTGGGAACTGGTTTGAGTGACTATGAAAACTTGAGACATCTGTGGCATTGTGTTGTGTGACAAAACTGCACATTTTAGTGTGGTCTTATATTGTCCCTAGCACAAGGTGCGCCTGTGGAATGAGTGTCTTGCCACACCTGTCAGGTGGATGAATTATCTTGGCAAAGAATAATTGCTCACTAACAGGGATGTAAACAAATATGTGGACAAAATTTGAGAGAAATAAGCTTTTTGTGCATTATGGGACATTTCTGGGATTTTTTTTTCAGCTCATGAAACATGGGACCAATGTTGCATTTATATTTTTGTTCAGTATACTTCTCGCAGCTATGGCTTTGTGACAACATTTTTGGTGTGTCACCTTGCGAGTTTCCATTAGCTCAGGAAGTGTCATATTTCAGGGAAACGCACAAAGAACCCCATGTGGGAATCAGTTAAAACAGCGCTCTGTATCTTTGTATTTGTAAAATCATTTTGGGGTGATATGAAAGTAGTTTCTGAGGTTTCCAAACACATTTTGCATGCAACGATTATTGACAGTGTCAGGATTCGGGACAGTTGTAGGTGTACACATTGGCCTCGCTGTGGTCAATGGTTCTGATGAGATCCCGATGGCAGCACGGTCTTAGGATCTTGAGACCTACTCAATACGCAACAGGAATTCATATCCTCATTCACACACTAGCACGCGCACACACATTTAACCTGCGATCAATATATATAGAAATCAATGTGTCTGCTCTGACAGGAGACCGCTCTAGCCCAGTGAATCAGAATGAGAGCGAGAGTGTGAGAGACCTTATCGTTATCAGAGACATTATCCATGCTATCAATTCTGAAGCTGAGTGGTGCTAAGAGATGATGTCACAGAGACCCAGAGTGGTTTGCTAAATGTCTAATGTAGCATTCGCCGCAGACCATCAGGTGTGTGTGTGTGTGTCAGAGTGCTTCCTGAGTAGCATTGCTCTCTCAGCAGTCTCAATGGAGAGACCATAAACGCCAAAGAGTCATTCAGAGTAGAGATGACATAGTCCAGTTTAATGGAGAGCTTCAATTGAGGAATACAGAGAAAGAAGGAAAGGGGTCAGAGAGAGAGAAGCTGACAGACCCAGTTTACCTCAGAAACTCATACAAGTTGTACACTTATCATGTAGTGATGCGGCCAACACAGAGGTAGGTGTGTAGCACTGCGATATGACAGTTTCCTCCCCCTCCTTCAACTACTTGCCGACCCTGCCCTTGCCTCCTCTTCCTCCTCCTACAATGTTTATGTAATAGTAACTCCTTTACCTCACCCTCCCTACACACTCTGCGAGAAGGACAAAAGGAAGAGAGAGAGAAAAGAGACGAGGAAAGAGATTTCAGTTGGGTTCAGCAGAGAGGGGGAGAATGTCATACTGGTGGAGTTTGTTTGGAATGGCCCCGGGTGGGTGGAGATTTCACTTAAGGGCCAATGGAATGGTCTAAAATGAGCAAACTCCACCCACCCGGGGCACCGGGCCATGCAAAACTAACTCTAACACTGTTTTACCGTTTGACTTAAAGGGCAAGCTGTAGTTGAAACAACAACAAAGCGGCCACATCGCCAACTGTTTTAGTACACAGCTATGGGGATGGAGAAATGTTACCACTCTCAAATTCATAGACAGAGCTATGGTTGCAAGGACTGACCATCCATGAGATCAACATTATAGTTTACAGTGTTTGTTTACAATTGCATTGTTTACAAACACAGGAGTAAAAATATATATATTTCGGGGTGATGGGGTACGACAGTTGAACTAAGCTCATAAGGCATTTATAAGTTACATTGTTCAACAATCAATGTTAATTTATGTACAAAAATGTATGTAGAAACTGCAGGTTACCCCTTTAATGCCACTGTCATGTTTTCATCACATCAATAATGCATCAGATGAGGTTATTAGACTGTGTGTGGAGGATGGAGGATGCTGGGCTGGAGGATGCTGGGCTGGAGGATGCTGGGCTGGGGCTGGAGGATGCGGGGCTGGAGGATGGAGGATGCTGGGCTGGAGGATGGAGGATGCGGGGCTGGAGGATGGAGGATGCTGGGCTGGAGGATGCTGGGCTGGAGGATGCTGGGCTGGAGGATGCTGGGCTGGGGCTGGAGGATGCGGGGCTGGAGGATGGAGGATGCTGGGCTGGAGGATGCTGGGCTGGGGCTGGAGGATGCTGGGCTGGGGCTGGAGGATGCTGGGCTGGTGGATGCTGGGCTGGGGCTGGAGGATGCTGGACTGGGGCTGGAGGACGCTGGGCTGGGGCTGGAGGATGCTGGACTGGTTCTTTCCTCTTTTTCTCCTCCAAGCTTACCCCACTTTCTCTCTCTCTCTCTCTCTCTCTCTCTCTCTCTCTCTCTCCTCTCCCTCTATCCATAGCTTACCCCACTTTCCTCCTCTCTCTCCATAGCTTACCCCACTTCCTCCTCTCTCTCCATAGCTTACCCCACTTTCCTCCTCTCTCTCCATAGCTTACCCCACTTTCCTCCTCTCTCTCCATAGCTTACCCCACTTTCCTCCTCTCTCTCCATAGCTTACTCCACTTTCCTCCTCTCTCTCCATAGCTTACCCCACTTTCCTCCTCTCTCTCCATAGCTTACCCCACTTTCCTCCTCTCGTTCTCTCTCACTAGCTTACCCCACTTTCCTCCTCTCTCTCCATAGCTTACTCCACTTTCCTCCTCTCTCTCCATAGCTTACCCCACTTTCCTCCTCTCTCTCTCTCTCTCTCTCTCTCTCTCTCTCTCTCTCTCTCTCTCTCTCTCTCTCTCTCTCTCTCACTAGCTTACCCAACTTTCCTCCTCTCTCTCTCAATTCAATTCAATTCAAGGGCTTTATTGGCATGGGAAACATGTGTTAACATTGCCAAAGCAAGTGAGGTAGACAACATACAAAGTGAATATATAAGGTGAAAAACAACAAAAATGAACAGTAAACATTACACATACAGAAGTTTCAAAACAGTAAAGACATTACAAATGTCATATTATATATATATATATATATATATATATATATATATATATATATACAATGTACAAATAGTTAAAGGACACAAGATAAAATAAATAAGCATAAATATGGGTTGTATTTACAATGGTGTTTGTTCTTCACTGGTTGCCCTTTTCTCGTGGCAACAGGTCACAAATCTTGCTGCTGTGATGGCACACTGTGGAATTTCACCCAGTAGATATGGGAGTTTTTCAAAATTGGATTTGTTTTCGAATTCTTTGTGGATCTGGGAGAAATATGTATCTCTAATATGGTCATACATTGGGCAGGAGGTTAGGAAGTGCAGCTCAGTTTCCACCTCATTTTGTGGGCAGTGAGCACATAGCCTGTCTTCTCTTGAGAGCCATGTCTGCCTACGGTGGCCATTCTCAATAGCAAGGCTATGCTCACTGAGTCTGTACATAGTCAAAGCTTTCCTTAATTTTGGGTCAGTCACAGTGGCCAGGTATTCTGCCGCTGTGTACTCTCTGTGTAGGGCCAAATAGCATTCTAGTTTGCTCTGTTTTTTTGTTAATTCTTTCCAATGTGTTAAGTAATTATCTTTTTGTTTTCTCATGATTTGGTTGGGTCTAATTGTGCTGTTGTCCTGGGGCTCTGTAGGGTGTGTTTGTGTTTGTGAACAGAGCCCCAGGACCAGCTTGCTTAGGGGACTCTTCTCCAGGTTCATCTCTCTGTAGGTGATGGCTTTGTTATGGAAGGTTTGTGAATCGCTTCCTTTTAGGTGGTTGTAGAATTTAATGGCTCTTTTCTGGATTTTGATAATTAGTGGGTATCGGCCTAATTCTGCTCTGCGTGCATTATTTGGTGTTTTACGTTGTACACGGAGGATATTTTTGCAGAATTCTGCGTGCAGAGTCTCAATTTGGTGTTTGTCCCATTTTGTGAAGTCTTGGTTGGTGAGCGGACCCCAGACCTCACAACCATAAAGGGCAATGGGCTCTATGACTGATTCAATTATTTTTAGCCAAATCCTAATTGGTATGTTGAAATTTATGTTTCTTTTGATGGCATAGAATGCCCTTCTTGCCTTGTCTCTCAGATCGTTCACAGCTTTGTGGAAGTTACCTGTGGCACTGATGTTTAGGCCAAGGTATGTATAGTTTTTGTGTGCTCTAGGGCAACAGTGTCTAGATGGAATTTGAATTTGTGGTCCTGGTGACTGGACCTTTTTTGGAACACCATTATTTTGGTCTTACTGAGATTTACTGTCAGGGCCCAGGTCTGACAGAATCTGTGCATAAGATCTAGGTGCTGCTGTAGGCCCTCCTTGGTTGGTGACAGAAGCACCAGATCATCAGCAAACAGCAGACATTTGACTTCGGATTCTCTCTCTCTCTCTCTCTCTCTCTCTCTCTCTCTCTCTCTCTCTCTCTGTCTCTCTCTCTCTCTCTCTCTCTCTCTCTCTCTCTCTCTCTCTCACTAGCTTACCCCACTTTCATCCTCTCTCTCTCTCCCTCCCTATAGCTTACCCCACTTTCATCCTCTCTCTCTCTCTCTCTCTCTCTCACTAGCTTACCCCACTTTCCTCCTCTCGTTCTCTCTCACTAGCTTACCCCACTTTCATCCTCTCTCTCTCTCTCTCTCTCTCTCTCTCTCTCACTAGCTTACCCCACTTTCCTCCTCTCGTTCTCTCTCACTAGCTTACCCCACTTTCCTCCTCTCGTTCTCTCCCCTAGTTTACCCCACTTTCCTTCTCGTTCTCTCCCCTAGTTTACCCCACTTTCCTCCTCTCCATTCTCTCTCCCTCCTCCTTCTTTTTTTCTAGGACATGGTGATCAATCAGCCTAGGGGCTCAGGGAGTGCAGTACCCCAACACAGGCGTGCACACACAACATAGAGGGGAATAGGACTGTGTGTGTGTGTGTATGTGTGCGTGCGTGAAGTGACAGTTCATTACTGTGTGTCTAAGTCTATGCTACTATCTATAGTCCACACTCTGCTCTAAATACTGTGACCTACTACCTGCCCACATCCTGGTTGTGTGTGAGAGAGCATTCAAGAGTCTTTACCACCCTCTAGTGAGGAATGCTGTGTAAAGGCATACAGTATGGAGAGTTAAGGAGGGAGGTTGGACTCTGTGTGGGATAGATGAAAGCAAGCTGCATGACTGCGTGTGCTGTGTATATGTGTGTGGTGTATATGTGTGTGGTGTATATGTGTGTGGTGTATATGTGTGAGGTGTATATGTGTGAGGTGTATATGTGTGAGGTGTAAATGTGTGTGGTGTATATGTGTGTGGTGTATATGTGTGAGGTGTATATGTGTGAGGTGTATATGTGTGTGGTGTATATGTGTGTGGTGTATATGTGTGTGGTGTATATGTGTGTGGTGTATATGTGTGTGGTGTATATGTGTGAGGTGTATATGTGTGAGGTGTATATGTGTGAGGTGTATATGTGTGTGGTGTATATGTGTGTGGTGTATATGTGTGAGGTGTATATGTGTGTGGTGTATATGTGTGCGGTGTATATGTGTGTATATGTGTGTGGTGTATATGTGTATATGTGTGTGGTGTATATATGTGTATATGTGTGTATATGTGTGTGGTGTATACAGTATGTGTGTGGTGTATATGTGTGAGGTGTATATGTGTATATGTGTGTGGTGTATATATGTGTATATGTGTGTATATGTGTGTGGTGTATACAGTATGTGTGTGGTGTATATGTGTGTGGTGTATATGTGTATATGTGTGTGGTGTATATATGTGTATGTGTGTGGTGATTATGTGTGAGGTGTATATGTGTGAGGTGTATATGTGTGTATATGTGTGTGGTGTATATATGTGTATATGTGTATATATGTGTGTGGTGATTATGTGTGTGGTGTATATGTGTGTGGTGATTATGTGTGTGGTGTATATGTGTGAGGTGTATATGTGTGTGGTGTATATGTGTGAGGTGTATATGTGTGAGGTGTATATGTGTGTGGTGTATATGTGTGCGGTGTATATGTGTGAGGTGTATAATGTGTGAGGTGTATATGTGTGTATATGTGTGTATATGTGTGTGGTGTATATGTGTATATGTGTGTGGTGTATATATGTGTATATGTGTGTATATGTGTGTGGTGTATACAGTATGTGTGTGGTGTATATGTGTGAGGTGTATATGTGTATATGTGTGTGGTGTATATATGTGTATATGTGTGTATATGTGTGTGGTGTATACAGTATGTGTGTGGTGTATATGTGTGTGGTGTATATGTGTATATGTGTGTGGTGTATATATGTGTATGTGTGTGGTGATTATGTGTGAGGTGTATATGTGTGAGGTGTATATGTGTGTATATGTGTGTGGTGTATATATGTGTATATGTGTATATATGTGTGTGGTGATTATGTGTGTGGTGTATATGTGTGTGGTGATTATGTGTGTGGTGTATATGTGTGAGGTGTATATGTGTGTGGTGTATATGTGTGAGGTGTATATGTGTGAGGTGTATATGTGTGTGGTGTATATGTGTGCGGTGTATATGTGTGAGGTGTATAATGTGTGAGGTGTATAATGTGTGAGGTGTATATGTGTGAGGTGTATATGTGTGAGGTGTATATGTGTGTGGTGTATATGTGTGCGGTGTATATGTGTGAGGTGTATATGTGTGAGGTGTATATGTGTGTGGTGTATATGTGTGCGGTGTATATGTGTGAGGTGTATATGTGTGTGGTGTATACAGTATGTGTGCGGTGTATATGTGTGTGGTGTATATGTGTGAGGTGTATATGTGTGTGGTGTATATGTGTGTGGTGTATATGTGTGAGGTGTATATGTGTGTGGTGTATATGTGTGAGGTGTATATGTGTGAGGTGTATATGTGTGAGGTGTATATGTGTGCGGTGTATATGTGTGTGGTGTATACAGTATGTGTGCGGTGTATATGTGTGTGGTGTATATGTGTGATATGTGTGAGGTGTATAATGTGTGAGGTGTATATGTGTGAGGTGTATATGTGTGAGGTGTATATGTGTGTGGTGTATATGTGTGCGGTGTATATGTGTGAGGTGTATATGTGTGTGGTGTATACAGTATGTGTGCGGTGTATATGTGTGAGGTGTATATGTGTGTGGTGTATATGTGTGTGGTGTATATGTGTGAGGTGTATATGTGTGTGGTGTATATGTGTGAGGTGTATATGTGTGTGGTGTATATGTGTGTGGTGTATATGTGTTTGGTGTATATGTGTGAAGTGTATATGTGTGTGGTGTATATGTGTGTGGTGTATATGTGTGTGGTGTATATGTGTGTGGTGTATATGTGTGTGGTGTATATGTGTGAGGTGTATAATGTGTGAGGTGTATATGTGTGAGGTGTATAATGTGTGAGGTGTATATGTGTGAGGTGTATATGTGTGAGGTGTATATGTGTGTGGTGTATATGTGTGCGGTGTATATGTGTGAGGTGTATATGTGTGTGGTGTATATGTGTGAGGTGTATATGTGTGTGGTGTATACAGTATGTGTGCGGTGTATATGTGTGTGGTGTATATGTGTGAGGTGTATAATGTGTGAGGTGTATATGTGTGAGGTGTATATGTGTGAGGTGTATATGTGTGTGGTGTATATGTGTGAGGTGTATATGTGTGTATATGTGTGTGTGTGTATATGTGTGTGGTGTATATGTGTGTGGTGTATATGTGTGTGTATATGTGTATATGTGTGTGGTGTATATGTGTGTATATGTGTGTATATGTGTGTGTATATGTGTGTGGTGTATATGTGTGAGGTGTATATGTGTGTGGTGTATATGTGTGAGGTGTATATGTGTGTGGTGTATATGTGTGTGGTGTATATGTGTGTGGTGTATATGTGTGTGGTGTATATGTGTGTGGTGTATATGTGTGTGGTGTATATGTGTGTGGTGTATATGTGTGAGGTGTATATGTGTGAGGTGTATATGTGTGTATATGTGTGTGGTGTACATGTGTGAGGTGTATATGTGTGAGGTGTATATGTGTGTGGTGTATATGTGTGTGGTGTATATGTGTGTGGTGTATATGTGTGAGGTGTATATGTGTGTATATGTGTGTGGTGTATATGTGTGAGGTGTATATGTGTGAGGTGTATATGTGTGTGAGGTATATGTGTGTGGTGTATATGTGTGTGGTGTACATGCTACTTATGTGTTGTTAGCAGAACATGGCAGTGACGAGTCATGTTTTATTACAAAACATATTTACAGCCAATACCTTTGTTTGAGAGTAAAAAAAAAAATTTAAAAACCAAGACGGCTAATCCTTCAGGGCTTTACTCAGTCAAAACAGGTTCAGGTTTCTGTTATAAGTCAATAATATTCTAAAATAATTTGTATATGCTTCTCTTTTTGGTTTCGTTCTCTAAACATTGCTGTGTTTGGTGGAGCCTCAGCTTGTATCCTTGGCATTCCTACAGAAGGGTCTGAGTGTCTCCATCTGAATAAAAGTCTATTAGTTATCCCCCCAATATCTTCTTCACTTCATTTAAAATACAACATATCTACATATTTACATGACGTGGCTCTAATCCTCTTATCTGTTAATTAGAAATGTGTTATCAGATATTGGGGCGATTCTATACAAGAATGGCCCAAAGATATTTAAGATGTTTTGGGACTGAAATCCATAGAAAGGATGTGTGGCATACTGTTGAACACTGTTTAGAGAAATAACTGAATGAAGTTGGGAAATGTGTGACATTTGTGCCTTCCTAGGAAATGTGTGCCTTCCTAGGCCTTCTTTAAGACTCTACAAGTCGTCTGTAGATGCCGCTACAAACAGTCGTGTTGTCATTTGAAACCTAGTGTTTAGATGAAGAATACAATATTTGTACATTCATTTATGGATCATTGAATATATAAAAGTGAATATCTTAAGTACCATTTGATTTGATTTGTTCTTGGACAACATACAATCTAACAATCTACTCTACAGTGTCTGAGTGCCTGTGGGTTTCCTCTCCTCCCTTGTACTTGATGAATGAATTAAGATCAGTAATTAGTAAGAAACTCGCCATACCTAGTTTTCTAGAGTTTCATTGAAAGGAAAAAACTCAAATCTGCAGACACTAGGCCCTCCACCCTGCTCTACAAGTACAGAACATTTCCAGAGTGGGCTCCCTGCTACTTTTGGAAATGTTGAAGAAGCCCATTGTTCGACTTCCTGTCCGATTTTAGATGTGCAGGCGTTGCATTGCATCATCCAATGGTTGTATGCAACGTCATCGACTGCAGGCGGGCATCAGATTGTTATATCATATAATAGTATTAGTTGATACTGTATGTGAAATACCTATCCAGGATTGTTATATCATATAATAGTATTAGTTGATACTGTATGTTAAATACCTATCCAGGCGTTGTAAGATCTGACATGTGTCTGCGGTGTAGTCGGACAGGATCTCAACCATTTTCTCATTGCAGGAGGAACTCGAGGCAGCCCTGAGGCCCTTACAGGAGGAACTCGAGGCAGCCCTGAGGCCCTTACAGGAGGAACAAAGTCTTTCGCTGAATGTACACAGGCAGCCCAATTTTGATCTTTTGCCCAATTATTGTTAAAAGAGCTGATCTGATTGGACAAAGGACCAAAGAGGGGAGAATCAGGAGTATTGAGGGGAAGAGGTTCAGGAGCAAAGAGGGGAGGTTCAGGAGTATGGAGGGGAGGAAGTTCAGGAGTATTGAGGGGAAGTTCAGGAGTATGGGGGGAGGTCCAGGAGTATTGAGGCCAGGAGGTTCAGGAGCAAAGATGGGAGGTTCAGGAGTATTGAGGCCAGGAGGTTCAGGAGCAAAGATGGGAGGTTCAGGAGTATTGAGGGGAGGAAGTTCAGGAGTATTGAGGGGAAGTTCAGGAGTATGGGGGGAGGTCCAGGAGTATGTAGGGGAGGAGGTAAATGAGAAGTTTTGGAAACAGAAATGCAGAGGAGGGGAGGGGAATAGAGGAGGGGAGGATGATACAGGAGGAGAGGGGAATAGAGGAGGGGAGGATGATACAGGAGGAGAGGGTGATACAGGAGGAGATGAGAATAGAGGAGGAGAGGGTGATACAGGAGGAGAGGGGAATAGAGGAGGGGAGGGTGATACAGGAGGAGAGGGGGATAGAGGAGGGGAGGATGATACAGGAGGGGAGGAGAATAGAGGAGGGGAGGATGATACAGGAGGAGAGGGGAATAGAGGAGGGGAGGGAATAGGAGGAGAGGGTGATACAGGAGGAGAGGAGAATAGAGGAGGAGAGGGTGATACAGGAGGAGAGGGGAATAGAGGAGGGGAGGGTGATACAGGAGGAGAGGGGATAGAGGAGGGGAGGATGATACAGGAGGGGAGGGAAATAGAGGAGGGGAGGATGATACAGGAGGAGAGGGGAATAGAGGAGGGGAGGGAATAGGAGGAGAGGGTGATACAGGAGGAGAGGAGAATAGAGGAGGAGAGGGTGATACAGGAGGAGAGGGGAATAGAGGAGGGAGGGTGATACAGGAGGAGAGGGGGATAGAGGAGGGGAGGGTGATACAGGAGGAGAGGGCGATACAGGAGGAGAGGGGAATAGAGGAGGGGAGGGTGATACAGGAGGAGAGGGGAATAGAGGAGGGAGGGTGATACAGGAGGAGAGGGCGATACAGGAGGAGAGGGAATAGAGGAGGGAGGGTGATACAGGAGGACAGGGGAATAGAGGAGGGGAGGGTGATACAGGAGGAGAGGGGGATAGAGGAGGGGAGGGTGATACAGGAGGAGAGGGGGGATAGGGGAGGAGGAGGGTGATACAGGAGGAGAGGGGAATAGAGGAGGGGAGGGTGATACAGGAGGAGAGGGGGATAGAGGAGGGGAGGGTGATACAGGAGGAGAGGGGATAGGGAGGGGAGGGTGATACAGGAGGAGAGGGAATAGATGAGGGGAGGGTGATACAGGAGGAGAGGGGAATAGAGGAGGGAGGGTGATACAGGAGGAGAGGGGAATAGATGAGGGGAGGGTGATACAGGAGGAGGGGGAATAGAGGAGGGAGGGTGATACAGGAGGACAGGGGAATAGAGGAGGAGATGGTGATACAGGAGGAGAGGGGATAGGGGAGGGAGGGTGATACAGGAGGAGAGGGGAATAGATGAGGGGAGGGTGATACAGGAGGAGAGGGAATAGAGGAGGGGAGGGTGATACAGGAGGACAGGGGAATAGAGGAGGGGAGGGTGATACAGGAGGAGAGGGTGATACAGGAGGAGAGGGGATAGGGGAGGGGAGGGTGATACAGGAGGAGAGGGGAATAGATGAGGGGAGGGTGATACAGGAGGAGAGGGAATAGAGGAGGGAGGGTGATACAGGAGGACAGGGGAATAGAGGAGGGGGGTGATACATGAGGAGAGGGTGATACAGGAGGAGAGGGGAATAGAGGAGGGGAGAGTGATACAGGAGGAGAGGGTGATACAGGAGGAGAGGGGAATAGAGGAGGAGATGGGAATAGAGGAGGTGAGGGTGATACAGGAGGAGAGGGAATAGAGGAGGAGAGGGGATAGAGGAGGAGAGGGGAATAGAGGAGGAGAGGGGAATAGAGGAGGGAGGGTGATACAGGAGGAGAGGGGAATAGAGGAGGAGAGGGGAATAGATGAGGGGAGGGTGATACAGGAGGAGAGGGGGATAGAGGAGGAGAGGGTGATACAGGAGGAGAGGGAATAGAGGAGGAGAGGGAATAGAGGAGGAGATGGGAATAGAGGAGGAGGGGGATAGAGGAGGAGAGGGGGATAGAGGAGGAGAGGGTGATACAGGAGGAGAGGGAATAGAGGAGGAGAGGGGATAGAGGAGGAGAGCGTGATACAGGAGGAGAGGGGAATAGAGGAGGAGAGGGGAATAGAGGAGAGGAGGGGGATAGAGGAGGAGAGGGGGATAGAGGAGGAGAGGGGGATAGAGGAGGAGAGGGGAATAGAGGAGGGGAGGGTGATACAGGAGGAGAGGGGGATAGAGGAGGAGAGGGTGATACAGGAGGAGAGGGAAATAGAGGAGGAGAGGGGGATAGAGGGGGATAGAGGAGGAGAGGGTGATACAGGAGGAGAGGGGGATAGAGGAGGAGAGGGTGATACAGGAGGAGAGGGGAATAGAGGAGGAGAGGGGAATACAGGAGGAGAGGGGAATAGAGGAGGAGAGGGGAATAGAGGAGGAGAGGGGAATAGAGGAGGAGGGGAATAGAGGAGGAGAGGGTGATACAGGAGGAGAGGGGGAGAATCTGAATTGTGCTTGAGTTTCTTCTTCTGTAAACCGAGGGAAGGTTTAAAAAGAGGACTAATTTTTGTATCTGTGCCATTATGGTGTCTGTGACAACATGGGCAGTGCCATTCAGGCTATCTCCATTTTTATTTTGTGTTTGAAAAAAGCATTAAGTTGCTATTGGGGATTCACCACCACCTACAATGGTGGAGTCCTGAAACAAATATTGTGTGTAATTCATTTTATTGTGGCCACTAGGTAGCGGTGATATAGTTTAAAGACATTTACAAACCAGAGAGCCCAATTTGAAGAAGAAGACGATGCTCTGCTCTTTGGCTGATCACTCCCAACCCATAGGAATCCCCACCCAGTTGACCACTTTAAAATGGTGGAAGGCCTCGATGGCAATGTCCATGCTAAAACTGGTTCTAATCCATCTAGAACCCTCTGTCTACCTCTATGTTCCAGATTGAAGTCCAGATTCCTGATAACCACCCTGTTATACTGCAGGTTCACATCAGTACTGACAGTAGAGGGCAGCATAACTGCATAACTCTAGCGTTATTTTGCTCTCTGTCTCTAGCTCTGTTTCTCTTTCTATCTCACACACACACACACAGGGTGTTTCCACACGTGTGTGGATGAACCACCATGTTACGGTGTGTTTTGGGGCAGGATCCTAGAAAATTGACCTATCAGGTGTTGGGGTTGTAGGGGCCAGTCACAAGTGGATAGTGGAGGAAACGACAGCTGTCTACCATCAGATCAGCCGAACGGAGCGGACTAATATATTTAGTAGATTTTATTAAACTTTTATTTTCATTTATCGATTGGTGTGAGTGAAAACTGTGTTACGAAATCTGGAGCAGAAGAGCAGAGAGCACCATCTCTACACAGCATGACCCCGGAGAGAGAGAGGAGGAGGTAGGATTTCTAGCTTCACATCAGATCGTAGAGCAGAAAACATGTTTAATATCATAACTAAAAATAGAGAATCAGTTCACAAATGTAAATGTTTTTAAATGATACATTATCTTATTCATAGTGCATTTCACCTGCATATATTTGCTTGAGTAACTGCATTGTGTATTTGAGAATACACTCAGGTCCAAAATTACTGGCACCCTTGATAAAGACGAGCAGAAAATACTGTAGAAAATAAATCCCACTGTATTTCCTTATTATTCAATCTTCAAGGAAACCTTTGACTCAGTCTTTCACGCCACAAGACAACCAGTCAGTCAACATGTGCCTAGTCAACACTTTTTAGGCATTAATTAATGGGAACTCCATAGAAAGTGGGTGTTGTGGTGTGCCTTAGATGTAGGGTATGAAGAGTTTACCCACCATGCACCCCACCACACACATTGTCATTATCATTGTACTATTTCTCTCTATCTTTCTCTCTGTCTCTCTTCCTTAGGATAATGAGTTGTGAAGCAGCGAGGGCTAGGCGGAGAGCAGAGTCTCAGGTGTTGATTGACATGTCTCAACTCCTCCCCCTCCCTTCCTCCCTCCGCCCACAGCTAGACAAACCCTCCATCATACGACTAACCATCAGCTACCTACGCATACACACACTGCTCTCTGGTACACACACACACACACACACACACACACACACACACACACACACACACACACACACACACACACACACACACACACACACACACACACACACACACACACACACACACACACACTCACTTTCTCTCTCACAAACAAACAAACAAATACACACACCCAGTCATGTTGTTTATGTCTCTTTATCCTAGGCTTTGCTGACCGACAGACGTGGGAGAGGAGGGACGAGGAGGGAGAGAGGGAAACGAGGGAGGAGCGAGAGAGGGAGACGAGGGAGAGGAGGGAGGAGGGAGCGAGAGAGAGGTGGGCGGAGGGAAATAAGGAGGCGGGAGACAGGGAGCTCGGGGAGAGCAGGGAGGAGCGAAAGAAGGAGATGGGGGAGACAGATCTATACCTGAGGATTCTGGGTGGCTTTGTCGTCGTGGTAACGACAGAAGGAGACATGATCTACCTGTCAGATAACATCAGAGAATACATGGGTTTAACTCAGGTACTTACACACACACACACACACACACACACACACACACACACACACACACACACACACACACACACACACACACACACACACACACAAACTGAGTGAATTATATATGAATGTTTTTCTCCAGGTGGAGTTGATGGGGCATAGCATATATGATTTCACACACCCCTCTGACCATAAGGAAATCAGAGACAACCTTGACCTCACTGCAGGTGTGTAAACAGATGTAGGATCTTTATTTGATTACTCTTTTTTTGCTGATAATTGTCCTGCAGTGTACTGGAGATGTAAAAACATTTATAAAGTTTGTAATTTCCATTTTAAAATGTCAGACTTAATTTGACCTAACGAAAAATGTATCAACCCCTACAAATAATGGCCATTAATTAGAATCCACATAATAATACACACTTCCTGTTGATGAACAATTTTTATCCTTCTGTAGCAAACTGGCTCAAATTAAGATCATACATCTGTACATATACAGTACCAGTCAGAAGCTTGGACTCACCTACTCATTCAAGGGTTTTTCTTTATTTTTACTATTTTCTACATCATAGAATAATAGTGAAGACGTCAAAACTATGAAATAACACATATGGAGTCATGTAGTAACCAAAAAAGTCTGAAACAAATCTAAATATATTTTAGATTTTAGATTCTTCAAAGCAGCCACTCTTTCCCTTGATGACAACTTTGCACACTCTTGGCATTCTCTCAACCAGCTTTTTGAGGTAGTCACCTGGAATGCATTTTAATTAACAGGTGTGCCTTGTTACAAGTTCATTTGTGGAATTTCTTTCCTTCTTAATTAAATAAAGGTTAAATAAATAATAAAAAAGTGCTCAGCATATATGGGAACTCCTTCAAGACTGTTGGAAAAGCATTCCAGGTGAAGCTGGTTGAGAGAATGCCAAGAGTGTGCAAAGCAGTCATGAAGGCAACGGGAGGCTACTTTGAAGAATCTAACATATCAAATATATTTTGGGTTACTACATGATTCTATATGTGTTATTTCATAGTTTTGGTTTCTTCACTATTATTCTACAATGTAGAAAATGTCAAAATAAAATAAAACCCTTGAATGAGTAGGTCTGTCCAAACTTTTGACTGGTACTGTATGTGTGTTAGTGGTGTGTTCTGCTTTTACTGACTAGGTATGGTATTTCCTTACAAAATAATTGATTCTGAAATGGTTCTGTGGTAGTTGTGAAATGGTTGTCTGAGAGTTGTGAAATAGCTGTGTGATGTTTGTGAGACAGTTGTGTGGATAGTTGTGAAAGGGTTTTGTCATAGTTGTGAAATGGTTGTGTGATAGTTGTGTGATGGTTGTATTGTGTTTGTACTTCCAGAGCGGAGCAGGTGTGGAGGACTGAGAGACTTTCTGATGAGGATGAAGTGTACAGTGACTCACAGAGGAAGAACTGTCAACCTCAGATCAGCCGGCTGGAGGGTGAAGATTAACTTCAAATAAACCTTTAGTTACACTTTTCGTGCCAAATTGTCCCTGTCATCAGGATAGAGTTGACAAACAACATCTTTTTGGTGACTAGAAAAAGGTGTATTTACCGTTTGTAAATTCCAGTTAAATGTGTGTGTTTATGTGTGTGTGTGTTACTGTTGTTGTGTTAGGTGCTGCAGTGTCGAGGGTGTTTGAAGGTGTGTGTGTCAGGACCCTCTCTTACTTGTGTGCTCTTCACCTGCCAGCCCCTGTCCCTCACACACACACTCCTACACACACACACCTTCACCAGCCATCACAGCATGGACATGAGGTTCACTTACTGTGACCAAAGGTAACACACACACTCAGATTCGCACACAAACACACGCATGCACAAACATACAGATACATACGCACTCCCACAAACACACATAAAATATACACAAAACCATCATCTGTATGTGTGTGTGTGTGTGTGTGTGTGTGTGTGTGTGTGTGTGTGTGTGTGTGTGTGTTGTAGGGTGACTGGGTTGTTAAGTTATCGTCCAGAGGAGTTGCTGGGTGTCTCTATGTATGATCTGTGTCACACTCTGGACTTACACACTCTGACCAAAAGCCACCAGAACCGTGAGTACACACACACACACACACACACACACACACACACACACACACACACACACACACACACACACACACACACACACGTATGTCCTGTATTAGAGGCACTAACAAGATGCCCCCCCCCCTCCAGTGTGTTCTAAGGGTCAGTCAGTGAGTGGGGTGTACAGGGTGTTGGTTAGAGGGGGAGGGTACATGTGGGCAGAGACTCACAGTGCTGTCATCTCCAAACCCCGCCCATCACAGCCACACCCATCACAGCCACACCCATCACAGCCACACCCATCTAGACCCTCACCGCCACTCTTCGTCGCTTGTGTCACATACATCCTCAGGTAGGAGGGGCCACAGAGTGTTCACGTTATGTATGCTGTAGCCATAGTATTGTAAAGAGTATTTTAGAGATAGCATTGTAGAGATAATATTTAAGAGATAGTATTGTAGAGATAATATGTGAGATACCATTGTAAAGATAATGTTTAAAGAGACAGCATTGTAAAGATAATGTTTAAAGAGACAGCATTGTAGCTGTAGCATTGTTGCCACTATGTCACAACGTGTGATGTTGCTGTAAGTGTGTGTGTGTCTAAGGACAGCGTGTATGTGTGTGTGCGTGTGTGTTTCAGTGGTGTTGAAGAGCCAACTCAGCTTCTGTCTCTGGGCCAGATGAACTGAGGGGAGTAACCTCTAGCCCCTCCCTGGACCTCTTTTCAGGAAGGACATTTTTCATTCTATATAACAATTCTGCATTTTCTACATAAAATCTTAGCTGTATTTAGTATAGCTGTAGCTACATAGTGTGAAACAGACACTGTGAAGATATTAATGTGATTAAGACTGTTTGCTAATAAATAATCATATCCACTTCTGCAAAGGCAGTGTGCAATGCTTTTGTTGCCTGTGGTTTGTGATTGATAAACTGTTGAGCGAAGGTTATAATCAAAGACGCAGGAAGTTTTGGGTTTAGACTAACGTTATACAACAGTTTTCCCCTTCTCATATCATCACTCCCTCTCCCTGGCTTTTCTGAATGTATGCTGTGTTCAGGTGCTCGTCAGTTGTGTTGTCGGGAGCTTCCATTCATGTGTTTTTTGGTCGAAACAATTTTTCAACCAATGCGATTTTTGCTAGCTTGATAAGCATCCTGTAGTTGTCAAAAACGGATTTGTCGTCATCTTTTGGTTGAAAAGGTCAAAGGTCTGGGAAACGAAACAACATCACCTGACTACAACACACACACAACTACATCCTGTGAGGTTTTCCTCTGGGCGACATCACCTGACTACACACACACACACACACACACACACACACACACACACACACACACACACACACACACACACCTGAGGCCAAGTGGAGGTCCATCTGAGATGTGAACAAACAGACAGACAGACACGAAACGAAACCACAACTTCCTGCAAAGAGACATTCAACTGGGGCGTTCTCGTGGGAACCTTTTCAACTCTTCACCTCTCAACCGTCCTACACCCACGCACACACACACACACACACACACACACACACACACACACACACACACACACACACACACACACACACACACACACACACACACACACACACACACACACACACTGATGCATTACACACTCCCTCTACCTCCTATATTTCAGACCCATCCCTCTACAGAGACACCCCTGGTCTCAATCTACTATAGACACACCAAGTCTCAATAATCTACTATAGACACCCCTAGTCTCAATAATCTACTGTAGCGACCCCTTGTCTCAATAATCTATTGTAGTTTCCCTCTACAAAGAAACCTCTGGTCTCAATAATCTACTTTAGACAACCCTGGTCTCAAAAATCTACTGTAGACACCCCTAGTCTCAATCTATATAGACACCCCTGGTCTCAATAATCTACTGTAGACACCCCTACTGTAGACACCCCTACTGTAGACAGTCCTAGTCTCAATAATCTACTGTTAACAGCCTTGGTATAAATAATCTACTATAGACAGCCCTGGTATCAATAATCTACTGTAGACAGCCCTAGTCTCAATAATCTACTTTAGACAGCCCTAGTCTCAATAATCTACTGTAGATAGCCCTAGTCTCAATAATCTACTGTAGATAGCCCTAGTCTCAATAGTCTACTGTAGACAGCCCTAGTCTCAATAATCTACTTTAGACAGCCCTAGTCTCAATAATCTACTGTAGACAGCCCTAGTCTCAATAATCTACTGTAGACAGCCCTAGTCTCAATAATCTACTGTAGACAGCCCTAGTCTCAACAATCTATTGTATTTTATTTTCTTCATCTACTTCCCTCAACCTGCACTGATGTGAAAAAACTGGACTAGACAAATGAAACATTGTAGTCATACTCCATACTACTTTCCTCAGTTCTGATGTCAGATCAGATGAATGAGATATATGGGTTATATGAGGAGAAGAGGGGATGTACCTCTAACCTGCACCCCCGCATACTGACTCGGTACCGGTACCCCCTGTATATAGCCTCGCTATTCTTATTTTATTGTGTTACTTTTTATTATTTAGTTTATTTGGTAAATATTTTCTTAACTCTTCTTGAGTTAAGGGATTGTAAGTAAGCGTTTCTACACCTGTGAAAAATAAAGTTAGCTTTGATATGATTTGATTAGAGGAAGACACTGTAGACTGTTGAGGCGACAGGTATCCCAGCGGGTAACTGAAAGGTTGCTGGTTCGAATCCCCTAGATGAAAAATGTGTCGATGTGCCCTTGAGCAAGGCACTCAACTGTAATTTCTCCTGTAAATCGCTCTGGATAAGAGTGTCTGCTAAATGACTGAAATCTAAATGTAAACTGCGCTGAGAGCATCAGCAGGTGCTGGAGGGTTGCTGGAGCCATCTAGTGGCTAATAGGTGTCAATGCTCCTCTTATCAGCTGTTACTATTGTGTTTTTACAGGGCAGTGTAATACACTATGGTGGCCAGATGGAGGCAGCATAGTAGTCTGAATGATCTGCTGCTGGGGGCAACCTAACCCCCCCACCCCCTCTCTGTCCACATGCACATTAACCTTCTGCATATCACATTTCTCTCAACCCTGGGAAGGCAGCTGTGGCTGGGCTATGCTGGTCAGGCAAGAGCCAGGCTCCTGGAGCTCCACCAGGCCCCAGGTCCCTCACACTCCACCGGGTCACCTTGACTATAAGCAGGGTCCAAACCAGGAAGTGTCACCCTGAAACAGTAACAGTCAGTCAGTGAGGGGTTACCCTGTGTGACGGGAATAGCCCTTTTTGACAAATGAGTGACTTAACTAAAGTAAGAGATTTAATCAAAGATTAAGATAATTGTATAGTTAACGCTTCTGTTCCCTCCCTCTTTTCTCTTCAATTCGCTCACTGTGAAGAGACAAGAGGGAGATGGAGAGGGACACTTTGACTTTACATAGGTCTATATTGAGACATTCTCATGAGAGAGTGGAGCAAGATAGAAAAAGCGAGGAGGGAGAGAGAGAGAGAGAGAGAGGGAGAATTCTCCTGGTAATTGAGTTTGGACTGGAACAGTTTCCATCTCACTCCTCTGACTCTCCTCAGTTCCAAGCTCAGCTCTTTTCTTTGGAAAAGTAAAAAGAACTAACGCTTTCTTTATCATATTCTACGTGACATGAGTTACATGTTTGCTCTACACAGTGTATTTATATCTGAACATTCGGTAACGTTGTCGCCCTCCTGAACAGACCCCTCATCCCCCTCCCCCCTCCTCAGCCAGTGGTCGGTGGGTGTTGTCCGGTCGTCAGCCAATGACGGGCCAGCATTCACCCTTTGACACATGACCATGATAAATCACTGACTGGCAGCGTAGAGCGGACAACAAGAGGGAGGAGAAGGGGAAGGAGGAGAGGGGGAGGGGGTGAGTGCGAAAAAATGTAATGTGGAGAGAGAAAGAGAAAAGGGGTAGAAAGAAAAGGAGAGAGAGGAAAGGGTATAGAGAAAGAGTTAAGAGAGAGAGAATAAAGAGAGAGAGTTAAGAGAGAGAGAGTAAAGCGAGAGAGAGTTAAGAGAGCGAGTTGAGAGAGAAAAAGAGAGAGAGTTAAAAGAGAGAGAGAGTTGAGAGAGTGAGTTAAGAGAGAGAGTAAAGAGAGAGAGAGTTAAGAGAGTGAGTTAAGAGAGAGAGAGTAAAGCGAGAGAGTTAAGAGAGCTAGTTGAGAGAGTTAAGAGAGAGTAAAGAGAGAGAGAGTTAAGAGTGAGAGAGTTAAGAGTGAGAGAGTTAAGAGTAAGAGAGAGTTGAGAGAGAGTTAAGAGAGCGAGAGAGAGAGAGAATTAAGAGAGAGAATAAAGAGAGAGAGTTAAGAGAGCGAGTTAAGAGAGAGTTAAGAGTGAGAGAGTAAAGAGAGCGAGTTAAGAGAGAGTTAAGAGAGAGAGTAAAGAGAGAGTTAAGAGTGAGAGAGTTGAGAGAGAGTTAAGAGAGAGAGTTAAGAGAGCGAGAGAGAGAGAGAGTTAAGAGAGAGAATAAAGAGAGAGAGTTAAGAGAGAGTTAAGAGAGAGAGAGAGTAAAGAGAGAGAGAGTTAATTAAGAGAGAGAGAGTAAAGAGAGAGAGAGAGTTAAGAGAGATAGAGAGTTAAGAGAGAGAGAGAGTTGAGAGAGAGAGAGTTGAGAGAGAGAGAGAGAGAGTTGAGAGAGAGAGAGAAGGGTCAGGGTCCATCCCTCTCTAACCATTATTAGTATTAATAGAACACCTGTTATAATGGGACAGGGATTGTAGTCAGGAGACACACAGCTCTAGGATGGATGCATCATAGTGAAGTGATGTGTGACTGACTGGGTTTAACCTGTGTTGTCTCTGTGTTGAGGTGTTGAGGTGAACCACGCTCATGTGTTGAGTAACCTTGATACGTGTGTGTGTGTGTGTGTGTGTGTGTGTGTGTGTGTGTGTGTGTGTGTGTGTGTGATCCCAGATGGCCTCACCTTAAATCAAATAATAATGTGATGTTCCCGCTGTGTTTGTGGAAGCGTGAATGTCAGTACCAGGACCCAGATGATCAGATGTTATCTGGTGTTCAGAGTCCAATAGGTGCAGGCTGGGGTCAGGGCCTCTATTCAGACAGACTCAACACAATTTGGTTGAATATCTGTAGATCTCCTACACAGAGGAACGTACAACCTCACACGACTACATACAGCTAGCTACACACCCAGTGGAAATACGGGACACTCGGACAGGTTTTTAGGAATTTGTCAAATGTACTACACACACACACACACACACGCACACACGCACACACGCACGCGCACACACACACGCACACACACACACGCATACATACATGAGTGCGCACACATGCGTGTGTATTGTCAGAATTCCTAAAAACCTGTCTTCGTGTTCATATTTCCACGGGTGGGGTTGTGTGTAGTTGTGTGTATGCTATCCACAGGTAATGAACTGAACTCCAGTATGAACTTGATCTGATCAATCTACTCCCTGACTGTCCATCTAGTTTTGTGGACTATTTAACATGGAGCGTCTCTACGTTTTTCTGTCTTTTCAGAGCTACTTTTCGTAGTTCACACAGAGTGTTTCTTGGTAGTCTTAAGCAAATCTACTTTGAAACAGAAGTATCCACCTCACACACATGGTTATGGGTTAAAGGCCTACTCTCTAGTATAGTTATTGACTTTCCACTCAAGGGTAGCTTCCCTACACAACATAATCAAATCAAATCACAAAATAATTTCAAACAACATGGGCAGGACTGGACTCGTCAGTTTCAGGGCTTATTCAGGAATGTCAGGAACTGTGTAGACACAAGGCTCTGTCTTAAAGAGAGAACAGGAGTGGTCAGTGGTGAGGAACTGTGTAGACACAAGGCTCTGTCTTAAAGAGAGAACAGGAGGGGTCAGTGGTGAGGAACGGTGTAGACACAAGGCTCTGTCTTAAAGAGAGAACAGGAGGGGTCAGTGGTGAGGAACTGTGTAGACACAAGGCTCTGTCTTAAAGAGAGAACAGGAGTGGTCAGTGGTGAGGAACTGTGTAGACACAAGGCTCTGTCTTAAAGAGAGAACAGGAGGGGTCAGTGGTGAGGAACGGTGTAGACACAAGGCTCTGTCTTAAAGAGAGAACAGGAGGGGTCAGTGGTGAGGAACTGTGTAGACACAAGGCTCTGTCTTAAAGAGAGAACAGGAGTGGTCAGTGGTGAGGAACGGTGTAGACACAAGGCTCTGTCTTAAAGAGAGAACAGGAGGGGTCAGTGGTGAGGAACGGTGAGAGCAGTGAGAGTTGAGCTGCCAGAGAGAGAGCACTGAGAGTTGAGGTGCCAGAGAGAGAGCAGTGAGAGTTGAGCTGCCAGAGAGAGAGCAGTGAGAGTTTAGCTGCCAGAGAGAGAGCAGTGAGAGTTGAGGTGCCAGAGAAAGAGCAGTGAGAGTTGAGCTGCCAGAGAGAGAGCAGTGAGAGTTGAGCTGCCAGAGAGAGAGCAGTGAGAGTTGAGCTGCCAGGGAGAGAGCAGTGAGAGTTGAACTGCCAGAGAGAGAGCAGTGAGAGTTGAGCTGCCAGGGAGAGAGCAGTGAGAGTTGAGCTGCCAGGGAGAGAGCAGTGAGAGTTGAGCTGCCAGAGAGAGAGCAGTGAGAGTTGAGCTGCCAGGGACAGAGCAGTGAGAGTTGAGCTGCCAGGGACAGAGCAGTGAGAGTTGAACTGCCAGGGACAGAGCAGTGAGAGTTGAGCTGCCAGGGACAGAGCAGTGAGAGTTGAGCTGCCAGGGACAGAGCAGTGAGAGTTGAGCTGCCAGGGACAGAGCACCAGATAGAACCTTCTGCCGGTGTGTGTGTCTTGTTAAAGCAGGTCATCAGTGGACAAGAGAGGGGGCACGTCTCAAAATGGACCTCTGCCAGGGGTGAGAGGAGGGGAGCGCTAGGTATTAGACCACTACCCTTCATACTGTCTTGTCACTCCGGTAGATCTCTTCTACTCATGGTGGTACAGAAGAGAGTGCACCCTGGACCCAGCAAAGGAAAAACAGGTTGGTCAGAGGGCCACATCCTGATTGGACGCTGTCTTATCTCTGGTTTATGATTGGCTCAGACCAGGCAGTAAATTAGTCCTACTGACAAACACAGCAATTGAGGACAGCCATAAATAATATAATCATTCAACAATAACTACAATAAAAGGATATACACACTCTTTGATCTCTCTCTCCCTGTACCTGAGCTGATCAAAGTGGGAAGGGAAAGAGGAGAGAGAGACAAAGTGCAGATCCATATCTGCATGTCAGAGCCACTGGCTCAGCTCATTCTCTACCTCAGCCAGTCTCCGCTGGGGGCACATCTGTCTCTGCATGTCAGAGCCACTGGCTCAGCTCATTCTCTACCTCAGCCAGTCTCCGCTGGGGGCACATCTGTCTCTGCATGTCAGAGCCACTGGCTCAGCTCATTCATTACCTCAGCCAGTCTCTGCTGGGGGCACATCTGTCTCTGCATGTCAGAGCCACTGGCTCAGCTCATTCATTACCTCAGCCAGTCTCTGCTGGGGGCACATCTGTCTCTGCATGTCAGAGCCACTGGCTCAGCTCATTCTCTACCTCAGCCAGTCTCCGCTGGGGGCACATCTGTCTCTGCATGTCAGAGCCACTGGCTCAGCTCATTCTCTACCTCAGCCAGTCTCTGCTGGGGGCACATCTGTCTCTGCATGTCAGAGCCACTGGCTCAGCTCATTCATTACCTCAGCCAGTCTCTGCTGGGGGCAGATGTGTCTCTGCATGTCAGAGCCACTGGCTCAGCTCATTCATTACCTCAGCCAGTCTCCGCTGGGGGCACATCTGTCTCTGCATGTCAGAGCCACTGGCTCAGCTCATTCATTACCTCAGCCAGTCTCCGCTGGGGGCACATCTGTCTCTGCATGTCAGAGCCACTGGCTCAGCTCATTCATTACCTCAGCCAGTCTCCGCTGGGGACACATCTGTCTCTGCATGTCAGAGCCACTGGCTCAGCTCATTCTCTACCTCAGCCAGTCTCCGCTGGGGGCACATCTGTCTCTGCATGTCAGAGCCACTGGCTCAGCTCATTCTCTACCTCAGCCAGTCTCCGCTGGGGACACATCTGTCTCTGCATGTCAGAGCCACTGGCTCAGCTCATTCTCTACCTCAGCCAGTCTCCGCTGGGTGCACATCTGTCTCTGCATGTCAGAGCCACTGGCTCAGCTCATTCATTACCTCAGCTGGGTGCACATCTGTCTCTCTGAGCAGACACTTCCTGTCACGTTTCTACTTATACACCAGCGACTGATGAAGACATCAGCTTATACTGAATGATGTGCAATTTGTCTTTTTGATGCAAGGCAGGGAGCATCCCTTCAATGTACCTTGTCTGTTATGCCTTTCTTAAGAGTGCTGGGCAACTATCAGTTATACATCTGATCTGTTATAACAGATGTTCTCACTACATGATTTGACAGCGAACGAGAGAGCCATCTGTAACAGACAGGTGCATTGACGATAGGATCTTGTCTTTCATTATATAGGGCTAACTTTGATGGAATAACCATTGCAACCTTCTGTATGTTTCACAGTCATACACACTAAAATCAAACGGTTCTATATAGTACCAAATAAGGGCTGTTTGGCTTGTATCCACAGCGTGTCAAAGAGGAAAGAACCATTTTTAAAAACCCTTTTTGGTGCTATATGGAACACTTTTTCATGGTTCTTTATAGAACCTTTATGGAGAATGGTTCTATAAATAACCGTTCTCAATCTCATAGGTTCTTTGTAGAACCATACAGGGTTTTCAATTCTGGTTTAACAGCCATATTATATACAAATTCCATCGGTTTTCTTACTATGTTTATTGACAAATTCAATTAAATTCAAATTAAATTCAAAAGAACCATTGAAGGACTCAAAGTGTTCTTTGGGGAAGTATGGTTCCACATAGAACCATCACCCTTACCAAAGAACCATTAAGGAACCCACATTCTTTTGTGTGTAGGCCTACATTCTTTGGTCTTACTTTCTCATTAAAATAACTACCTCTTACAAAAAATACAATTTTTGATTTCCATTATTTTCAGTCAGACTGTCATAGTACACAGGAAACTCTCCGGAGTGTTAAATCAACATTGAAAGTGTTGTCTGTGTGGAACCATAAAGACACCATAACAGTGCTAAATGTTTGAGAAGCCTACGCATAAAGAAATGTGGGTTCCTCAAGGGTTCTTTGGTAAGGGTCGTGGTTCTATGTGGAACCATACTGACCCAAAAAACCCTTTGAGCACTTGAAAAGTTATTTGCAGTGTTAATGATGTATATTTGTTTACACTGGACATGTTTGTGTGCAGGCATAGGGACCTAGAATACCACACAATTAAATGCTCAGGATCCCATCAGAATAACTCCACAATTGTCTCATTAGAAGAATCAGAAGCTGGATTTATCTGTGAATATGTAAGCTATATATCGTACTTGCACAATAAACATTTGACATAGGCCACCTACAACTGCTTTCAAAGAGGGACACACACGGGATCGCGCTTTGTTTTCTGTCTCTTGCGGACGCGCGGCCCGAAATGAACCTCCTTCATAGAACTGTACCCTCCTCTTCCGCGTGCATCCCGGTCCCGGAGGCGTCCAAGCCTTGGTGGTCAGCGCAGACTTAAAGTGAACGAGCGCGCACTTCCAACGGCCATTCAGTCGGAAGAGGGGACACAGTGAAGGTGTGCTGCTGTGCCGTTTAGTCATCCCTCCCTCTGACCGGTTAATAGATAGATACCCCCGTCGCTGTTGTTTTACTCCCCCCCAGTTAAACGGTTAGATCGATCATGTACCGGTACTTCGGGGAGCTGTTATCCCGCGGGGCGGGCAGTGCCCTGGCCTCGGGCTGCGTGGAATCTGCTCTCCCAGCATCGGCCGCTCTGATGCGGGTCCGACAGTATAGCGAGCAGCCCGACGACCCCAACTTCTTTCGTATGGTGGAGGGTTTCTTCGACCGCGGAGCCGCCATCGTTCAGGACAAGCTTGTTGAGGACCTGAAGAGCAGGGAGACCCCCGAGCAGAAGATGAAACGAGTGAAGGGGATTCTCCGCATCATCAAGCCCTGCAACCACGTCCTCAGCGTCTCTTTCCCCATCAAGAGGGACAACGGAGAGTGGGAGGTAGTGGAGGGCTACCGCGCACAGCACAGCCAGCACAGGACGCCCTGCAAGGGGGGTAAGATACTGCCACGCGCCGCTTCCTGCTTCTTAACTGTCCTTCGGGTGGTTGTGCGGTTGCGAAATTAACTATCTAGCTAGGTAGCTCATTTGGCGATCCCATTACTCAGCTGTGAGAGAACAGCTGCACTGACTCTGTTTAGCTACCGTTAGCTAGTTACTGTATAGATAGCTAGCTGCATCTCCTAGCTGCATCATCAGTAGGGTGTTAGAGGACAACATGAAACTGTGGTTCGTTCTGGTGTTATACGTTGCTTTCCAAATTATAGAGCGCCTTGTCAGGAGCACAGAACGCTTTATTTCATGAGGATACGATTTACCATTGCTGAGATATCTTATTTTCAAGAGTTCAGAAAAGGTCGCGGACAGGTAGGTCAGTGTTACTAGAATCTGTTGTCAATAAGGCACTCAATCACCTGTCCGGATTCCTACGTTCGACACCAGATTTGATTTGCCACATGCGCCGAATACAACAGGTGTAAACCTTACAGTGAAATGCTTACTTACTTTGGTCCAATAACTCAGAATATCTCAAGATAGGATGGTCATATTGTTTTGACATTTTCAAGGTTTACAGAGATGACTCAAATAAAATAAAAACATTACATTAAAATGCTGTATTATGCAAATGAACCATTTAATATGCAAATTAGGCATAATACATCATTTCAGTACTTTAAGACCAATAATGTAAAGTAGGACAGAGTCTATAACAGTTTATGAAATGTGTATAAAACTTTTATATTGCTTTATGCAAATTAGATACTTAATATGCTAATTCGTCTGTACAGCAGGCGTCACTCTCTCACTCTCCTTCTTGGGGAAATAGCCCTTACACAGCCTGGAGGTGTGTTGGGTCATTGTCCTGTTGAAAACAAATGATAGTCCCACTAAGCGCAAACCAGATGGGATGCGTATTGCTGTGGTAGCCATGCAGGTTTAGGTTTGCCTTGAATTCTAAATAAATCACTGACAGTGTCACCAGCAATATACCATCACACTCCTCCTCCATGCTTCACAGTGGGAACCACACATGCAGAGATCATCCGTTCACCTACTTTGCATCTTACAAAGACTCATCATACCAAAGGACCGATTTCCACCGGTCTAATGTCCATTGCTAGTCTTTTTTGGCCAAGCAAGTCTCTTCTTCTTATTGGTGTCCTTTAGTAGTTGTTTCTTTGCAGCAAGGTCTGATTCACACAGTCTCCTCTGAACAGTTGATGTTGAGATGTGTCTGTTACTTGACCTCCGTGAAGCTTTTATTTGGGCTGCAATCTGAGGTGCAGTTAACTCTAATGAACATATCCTCTGCAGCAGAGGTAACTCTGGGTCTTCCTTTCCTGTGGCGGTCCTCATAAGAGCCAGTTTCGTCATAGAGCTTGATGGTTTTTGAGACTGCACTTGAAGAAACTTTCAAAGTTCTTGACGTTTTCCGTATTGACTGACCTTCATGTCTTAAAGTAATGATGGACTGTCGTTTCCCTTTGCTTATTTGAGTTGTTCTTGCCATAATATGGACTTGGTCTTTACCAAATAGCACTATCTTCTGTATATCACCCCTACCTTGTCACAGCACAACTGATTGGCTCAAATGCATTAAGAAGGAAAGAAATTCCACAAATTAACTTTTGATAAGGCACACCTGTTAATTTCAATGCATTCCAGGTGACTACCTCATGAAGCTGGTTGAGAGAATGCCAAGATTGTGAAAAGTTGTCATCAAGGGAAAGGGTGGCTACTTTGAAGAATCTCAAATATTAAATATATTTTGATGTGTTTAACACTTTTATGGTTATTACATGATTCCGTATGTATTATTTCATAGTTTTGATGTCTTCACTATTATTCTACAATGTAGAAAATAGTAAAAATAAAGAAAAACCCTTGAATGAGTAGGTGAGTCCAAGCTTTTGACTGGTACTGTATATATCACGCTTATGTTATATTTAGTAGGCCTAGAGTGACTAATCATACGCCCAATCCTGTGCCACCTGCATACACACACACACACACACAGCACACGCACAGCACATCACACATAGCCTCACACATAATATGGACACACGCAGCCTCACACACACACATTTCTCATGAATACAGTGGGTTAAATCAGGGTCACACAGTGTTTCTTGGTCATCTTAAACAAATCTACTTTGCTACAAAAGTACAACTCACACACATAGTTATGGGCTTAGAAAAAAGAAGACACCTGTACCATGTCAGATATAGAGTTGAATTGTATTACATTTGGAGTTTGCATCCCAATATTACACTTTATCACAGAAGACGGAAATATAACAAAACCGTTTGACATAGAAACATTTTCGTCAGTTAAAAAAAAAAATGTTTGAATGGTTTAATAAAATATAAATAACATTCGACCCATGAGGCCAAAGAGGTTACTTTTGGTAATTAACTACATGAAAGGGCTATGTCTGAACTGAAAGACCGATAGCTACTAGTCTAATAAGATAGCTTACTTCTGAGGTAGGCAAGCTTACTTCTGAGGTAGGCAGGCTTACTTCTGAGGTAGGCAGGCTTACTTCTGAGGTAGGCAGGCTTACTTCTGAGGTAGGCAGGCTTACTTCTGAGGTAGGCAGGCTTACTTCTGAGGTAGGCAGGCTTACTTCTGAGGTAGGCAGGCTTACTTCTGAGGTAGGCAGGCTTACTTCTGAGGTAGGCAGGCTTACTTCTGAGGTAGGCAGGCTTAGGCAGGCTTACTTCTGAGGTAGGCTTACTTCTGAGGTAGGCTTACTTCTGAGGTAGGCCTACATCGGAATGTTATTTTTGGTGTTGATGAGTTGCTCTGGTGATGGGAGGGTGAACGGCACTGTTTCCAGCAAATAATTAGCCTAGATTAGCTTAGATTAGCCTAGGCTCAGATCAGACAGAGTCAGTGAGCTGCCTGCCAGCTGCACAAGAAGATGGATGGGACACATTTTCAATGAACTGGTATTTAGCTATGTTTTTAATGAATGTAGGGCTATAGCCACTGCATTTTTATAGCTTTTTGAGAGAATAAAACCATACAGCCAATTCTGCTCAGCACTGCCTTTCGCCCGGCTCACTGCCATAAATGAGTGACGTCAGCCACTCCCACACAACCAGCAAGCTAGCACTCGGCATGGAAATGGGGGTGGCACATGGTGAATATGGATCGATCCATGACAACCCATACATCATAAACGTAACTACGAAGCTCTATGTGGTAACCTGCTATGTGATGTTCATGTCGCTGAGACCATCTGAATGACAGTTTAACGATGTCTGCTGACCCTGAACGCCTTCAGGGTGACAGTACAACTCCGCTATGCTAGTAGCATAGCCCCCGGTCAGCTTTTTAAAACCCTTCAGATATTGACTGAATTATGTCACATAAAACATTTTACTGGCACGAACAAATAATGAATGGAATACAGGGATTTTGATTGGAATTCAGGTAAATTTTATACAACAAAAACAATTCTTAGAATGCACTCATACGTGCTGAATTTGCATAAATACACTTGGTGTATTTTTATCTATTAATAAATGAACATAAATGGTGCAACAGGGCTGTGACCACCAGAAACCGGTTCTGTCTAGGCCCACCTGCACCAGCCTTATTAATGACTGGTGTTGTCACGTTCTGTTGCATGGTTCAACAAGTGTGTCAATATCAGGATACCCCAACAGGTTTACATTGTTTAAGAGATCAGACATTCTATATATAATCTGACTGTTCCTTTTTGGAAGTTACTTTCATTTCATTTCAAGTTTGTGTTGAACTTTTTAAAATTCCACCAAAAAGGAATGTAACAGATAAATAAAGTGATCTTTCGTGTGATGTGTCGAGACGATGCATTTAAATCCCCGACGAAGCTTTAACGTTCTTATAGCTGCAACGGAAAGACAATGTATTCCATTGAGCTCGTTTCAGCCATTACCGGGGTGTGTTTGACAGGCCATTACAAACATTTCCGCGGCCGTAACGTTAATGGGGGGGAAAACAACAGGCACAAGCAAGAGTATGAAAGAGTCGCAGCACTTAAAGGAAAGCAATCAAGCCAGCGATATTTAAGTGACAAGTGGATTTACACCCCTCGAACACAGGAAATGGATAGATCCTCAGGTGGGCGGGGCATGCACGTTGCTAAGGTAACTGCCAAACTTTAAAGAAACACTTGAGTAAATGAGGGATACAAAGTATATTGAAAGCAGGGGATTCCACACAGGTGTGGTTCCTGAGTTAATTGTCTGTCTGTCTGTCTGTCTGTCTGTCTGTCTGTCTGTCTGTGTCTGGAGGAGGGTTTAGAGGGTGGGGCCGCAGGGTGTGTCTGTTTTAGGAGGGGAGCTATGTGGTTCAAGGTTCAAGTCAAAGTTCAAGACTTGTTCAGCTCTGCATTGTGGGTGATTTGTGGGGTGAGGATCAGGATGTGACATATTTCCAGTGAGGGGGGGGAGTGAGAGAGGAGGGAACAGTTGTTTGACGAGTGGAGTAGGGGAAGGGGTGGTAATGTACCCAAGCGTTCCTATTCGTCAGCATTTTGACAGGAGGAAGGAGGAGTGTTCACTAAGCGTTCCTATTCGTCAGCATTTTGACAGGAGGAAGGAGGAGTGTTCACTAAGCGTTCCTATTCGTCAGCATTTTGACAGGAGGAAGGAGGAGTGTTCACTAAGCGTTCCTATTCGTCAGCATTTTGACAGGAGGCAGGAGGAGTGTTCACTAAGCGTAACTTTATTTGGCTCATCCAGTGAGTTTTCTCTTGTTTAACCAACTGGTCTTAAAGTGCAAAGTCTCACCACCTACCCATTGTGCCATGCAAGCTGAATCAGGTGCACGTTCTGACAGACTGACGGAGAGTATATTTGAACACTGGAGGGGACATTGGTTGGGTGTTAATGTACATCGCCCCGCTATTGTTATTTTACTGCTGCTCTTTAATTATTTTATGTTCTTATCTCTTACTTTTTTTGTTGGTATTTTCTTAACTGCATTGTTGGTTAAGGGCTTGTAAAGTAAGCATTTCACTGTAACCTGTTGTATTCGGCGCATGTGACACATAACATTTGAATAGACTTTCTGATTGGTGTGGCCTATAGATGTTTAATTATGGCAAACGCATCATCATGGGGAGGTCAGAGGTCGTCACACGCCACCAGAGCAGATGCTTCCCTCAAACCCGTTTTAGAGAAGTGATCAAATCCCTCTTTCCACTTTCTGCAGCTTAGTCACACACTTTCCATTCCCCTCTTCTCTGACTACAGCTACACTTCTCATGGTTTCCATTCCCCTCCTCTCTGACTACAGCTACACTTCTCATGGTTTCCATTCCCCTCCTCTCTGACTACAGCTACACTTCTCATGGTTTCCATTCCCCTCCTCTCTGACTACAGCTACACTTCTCATGGTTTCCATTCCCCTCCTCTCTGACTACAGCTACACTTCTCATGGTTTCCATTCCCCTCCTCTCTGACTACAGCTACACTTCTCATGGTTTCCATTCCCCTCCTCTCTGACTACAGCTACACTTCTCATGGTTTCCATTCCCCTCCTCTCTGACTACAGCTACACTTCTCATGGTTTCCATTCCCCTCCTCTCTGACTACACTACACTTCTCATGGTTTCCATGAGATGGGGTAAAGGCTGTTAGTCAGTGGGGTAGAGACTAGAGGGTAAAGGCTGTTATAGTCAGTGCACTAGTGGGGTAGAGACTAGAGGGTAAAGGCTGTTAGTCAGTGTACTAGTGGGGTAGAGACTAGAGGGTAAAGGCTGTTAGTCAGTGTACTAGTGGGGTAGAGACTAGATGGTAAAGGCTGTTAGTCAGTGCACTAGTGGGGTAGAGACTAGAGGGTAAAGGCTGTTATAGTCAGTGTACTAGTGGGGTAGAGACTAGAGGGTAAAGGCTGTTAGTCAGTGTACTAGTGGGGTAGAGACTAGATGGTAAAGGCTGTTAGTCAGTGCACTAGTGGGGTAGAGACTAGAGGGTAAAGGCTGTTATAGTCAGTGTACTAGTGGGGTAGAGACTAGAGGGTAAAGGCTGTTATAGTCAGTGCACTAGTGGGGTAGAGACTAGAGGGTAAAGGCTGTTATAGTCAGTGCACTAGTGGGGTAGAGACTAGAGGTCATGGGCTGATACTGTCTGTGTAGACAAAGTACAAAGGCTGTTGCTGATATGACAGACAGACAGTCAGTCAGACCCACACTGCTCTATATAGAAACCCTGGTTCTGCTACAGTACTGCAGAACCTCACATTCTCTAGCTGGACCACTGCAGAACTGTGTTTGTGCAGGCGTGACTCCGTGTTAGGGAGTGTCAGGAAGTGACTCACTCTCAAAGAATGTTTAGTCTGCGAAACGTCCAACATGTCCTTCTCCTTTCCAAGCAGAAGAGGAAGCCCGCGGCTTTTATTTCCACTGTGACTAACAACCCACTGCGGGCTCCCTTCCACATCAATGGACAGCTCTGTGGGCTCTTGGGCGGTCGGGTTTGCCTGTGTGGATGTACAGTATGTTTATTCGTGGGTATCTGTTTTCATACATTTTTCATGTATATACACAGCTTACACGCGTGTGTGTGTGTGTGTGTGTATGTTTCCTAGCCAACCCAGAGACTCATTCCATTGGAATGTTTCTCAACATGTTTTTGCTGCGGTAGTAGGGGATGGGAGAGGAGGATGAATCAAAGGGGGAGGGCTTAATGGTTGAAAGGTTACAGGTATAAAGAACATTCTTGTTCAGTGAATTGAATTAGCCTTCAGATGTAGGATCTTAATTTGATCACTCGGTTGCAGGAGAATGTCCATGTGAATTATAATCCACATAATAATTCACATTCCCTTGTTGCTGCTGTATCAAAAGTGAAGTGGCCTTACCTGAAGGTCCTACATCTGTGTCTCAGTCAGTGCTGTGTCTATAGTGTAGTTCAATGGAGGGTCCACGTTGTTAAGGTCATGCCCTCCAGCAGCTCTAGCTTAATATGGGTGACTTGTAGACTGCCTGGTCTCTAAAGGTCATGTTATGGAGGCGTTGCTTAATGTGTGCCCTCCTCAACACCATCCTGCTACCACAGCAGGGGGCTAGTGGCTAGCTAGTGTAGGGGCTGCTTTCTGGACTGGGTCTCGGGACACGCCGTGGCGCATTGAGATGATGTCACTCACACATGCACACCCTCTCTCTGTCCTCTATAGTGCGCTGGGCTGGCTGCAGTCTCCTGTCTGTGGTCGGTGCCACTGGCTCTCTGTAGTCGTCTGTCACAGTGACACCGTTCAATATAGGTCAGCCCAAGTCAGCACTCACACTCTGTAACCCCAGGTAGTGTCCCTGTGCTGCTGGTGTAGAGGAGGCACAGTGTATCCCCAGGTAGTGTCCCTGTGCTGCTGGTGTAGAGGAGACACAGTGTAACCCCAGGTAGTGTATCTGTGCTGCTGGTGTAGAGGAGACACAGTGTAACCCCAGGTAGTGTATCTGTGCTGCTGGTGTAGAGGAGACACAGTGTAACCCCAGGTAGTGTACCTGTGCTGCTGGTGTAGAGGAGACACAGTGTATCCCCAGGTAGTGTATCTGTGCTGCTGGTGTAGAGGAGACACAGTGTATCCCCAGGTAGTGTATCTGTGCTGCTGGTGTAGAGGAGACACAGTGTAACCCCAGGTAGTGTCCCTGTGCTGCTGGTGTAGAGGAGACACAGTGTAACCCCAGGTAGTGTATCTGTGCTGCTGGTGTAGAGGAGACACAGTGTAACCCCAGGTAGTGTACCTGTGCTGCTGGTGTAGAGGAGACACAGTGTAACCCCAGGTAGTGTACCTGTGCTGCTGGTGTAGAGGAGACACAGTGTATCCCCAGGTAGTGTATCTGTGCTGCTGGTGTAGAGGAGACACAGTGTAACCCCAGGTAGTGTCCCTGTGCTGCTGGTGTAGAGGAGACACAGTGTAACCCCAGGTAGTGTATCTGTGCTGCTGGTGTAGAGGAGACACAGTGTAACCCCAGGTAGTGTCCCTGTGCTGCTGGTGTAGAGGAGACACTGTGTAACCCCAGGTAGTGTCCCTGTGCTGCTGGTGTAGAGGAGGCACAGTGTAACCCCAGGTAGTGTATCTGTGCTGCTGGTGTAGAGGAGGCACAGTGTAACCCCAGGTATTGTATCTGTGCTGCTGGTGTAGAGGAGGCACAGTGTAACCCCAGGTAGTGTCCCTGTGCTGCTGGTGTAGAGGAGGCACAGTGTAACCCCAGGTAGTGTCCCTGTGCTGCTGGTGTAGAGGAGGCACAGTGTAACCCCAGGTAGTGTACCTGTGCTGCTGGTGTAGAGGAGGCACAGTGTAACCCCAGGTAGTGTACCTGTGCTGCTGGTGTAGAGGAGGTACAGTGTAACCCCAGGTAGTGTGTCTGTGCTGCTGGTGTAGAGGAGACACTGTGTAACCCCAGGTAGTGTACCTGTGCTGCTGGTGTAGAGGAGGCACAGTGTAACCCCAGGTAGTGTCCCTGTGCTGCTGGTGTAGAGGAGGCACAGTGTAACCCCAGGTAGTGTACCTGTGCTGCTGGTGTAGAGGAGGTACAGTGTAACCCCAGGTAGTGTGTCTGTGCTGCTGGTGTAGAGGAGACACTGTGTAACCCCAGGTAGTGTACCTGTGCTGCTGGTGTAGAGGAGACACAGTGTAACCCCAGGTAGTGTACCTGTGCTGCTGGTGTAGAGGAGACACAGTGTAACCCCAGGTAGTGTACCTGTGCTGGACACAGTAGACTCAAAGCCAGCCTTCCTGTCAACTTTAGAGTGTGTGTGGTATTGTTGGGCTCCGTGTGTTGACTCCCTTTGTGTCTGTCTGTGTGCAGGGATCCGTTACAGTGAAGAGGTGTCTGTTGATGAGGTGAAGGCTCTGGCCTCTCTGATGACATACAAGTGTGCCGTGGTCGGTAAGTCTCTCCTCCTCTCTCCTCCTCTCTCCTCCTCTCTCCTCCTCTCTCCTCCTCTCTCCTCCTCTCTCCTCCTCTCTCCTCCCTCTCTCTCCTCTCTCCTCCCTCTCCCTCTCCTCCCCTCTCCTCCCCTCTCCCCCTCCCCTCTCCTCCCCCTCTCCTCCTCTCCTCCTCCTCCTCTCCTCCTCTCTCTCCTCCCTCTCCTCCTCCTCTCCTCCCTCTCCTCCTCTCTCCTCCCCTCTCCCTCTCCTCTCCTCCTCTCTCCTCTCCCTCTCCTCCTCCTCCTCTTCCTCTCTCCTCCTCTCCTCTCTCCTCCTCCCTCTCTCCTCCTCCTCCTCTCCTCCTCTCTCCTCTCCTCCCCTCCTCCCTCTCCCCTCTCCTCCTCTCTCCTCCCCTCTCCTCCTCTCTCCTCCTCTCCTCTCTCCTCTCTCCTCTCCTCTCCTCCTCTCTCCTCCTCTCCTCTCTCCTCCTCTCCTCCTCCCTCTCCTCTCTCTCCTCCTCCTCCTCCCCTCTCCTCCTCTCTCCTCCTCCTCCTCCCTCTCTCCTCTCCTCTCCTCTCCTCTCCTCTCCTCTCCTCTCCTCTCCTCTCCTCACATCTCATTCATGCCTCAGTGCTCCTGATTTCATGTAAACATACACACTGATCTGAGATTTTTATTAGCATTTTCAGAGAGCTGTTGTTAAAGCAATGAGGTTTGTGTGCGTGTGTGTGTGTTTAAGCCCCAGTTGTTAAGCCGGTTTCTCTCTCTCCAGATGTACCATTCGGGGGGGCTAAAGCTGGTGTCAAGATCAACGTCAAAAATTACTCTGTAAGTCCGTCACACACAGACACACACACACAGATACAAGTGTTTGTGTTGTGTGGAGGAAAGAGTGTGACTTGCTTACTGGATGGAGGCTGTTCTCTTCCACACACACACACACACACACACACACCATGGTAGGTGATTATTGTGGGAACGCTCTAATGCACAGGAAGCATGTTTTACTCCATGTCACATCAATGATCTATTCCAGTGACTCTTACAGACACGCGCGCAGACACGCACGCGCGCGCGCGCAGACACGCACGCGCGCGCGCAGACACGCACGCACGCGCGCAGACACGCACGCACGCGCGCAGACACGCACGCACGCGCGCAGACACGCACGCACGCGCGCAGACACGCACGCACGCGCGCAGACACACGCACACGCAGACACACACATATCCTAGAGAGAGAGAGGCTCTTTATTTATATCCTAGAGAGAGAGAGGCTCTTTATTTATATCCTAGAGAGAGAGAGGCTCTTTATTTATATCCTAGAGAGAGAGAGGCTCTTTATTAATATCCTAGAGAGAGAGAGGCTCTTTATTTATATCCTAGAGAGAGAGAGGCTCTTTATTTATATCCTAGAGAGAGAGAGGCTCTTTATTTATATCCTAGAGAGAGAGAGAGGCTCTTTATTTATATCCTAGAGAGAGAGAGGCTCTTTATTAATATCCTAGAGAGAGAGAGGCTCTTTATTTATATCCTAGAGAGAGAGAGGCTCTTTATTAATATCCTAGAGAGAGAGAGGCTCTTTATTAATATCCTAGAGAGAGAGAGGCTCTTTATTTATATCCTAGAGAGAGAGAGGCTCTTTATTTATATCCTAGAGAGAGAGAGAGGCTCTTTATTCATATCCTAGAGAGAGAGAGGCTCTTTATTTATATCCTAGAGAGAGAGAGGCTCTTTATTTATATCCTAGAGAGAGAGAGAGGCTCTTTATTCATATCCTAGAGAGAGAGAGGCTCTTTATTTATATCCTAGAGAGAGAGAGGCTCTTTATTTATATCCTAGAGAGAGAGAGGCTCTTTATTTATATCCTAGAGAGAGAGAGGCTCTTTATTTATATCCTAGAGAGAGAGAGGCTCTTTATTTATATCCTAGAGAGAGAGAGAGGCTCTTTATTCATATCCTAGAGAGAGAGAGGCTCTTTATTTATATCCTAGAGAGAGAGAGGCTCTTTATTTATATCCTAGAGAGAGAGAGAGGCTCTTTATTCATATCCTAGAGAGAGAGAGGCTCTTTATTTATATCCTAGAGAGAGAGAGGCTCTTTATTCATATCCTAGAGAGAGAGAGGCTCTTTATTTATATCCTAGAGAGAGAGAGGCTCTTTATTTATATCCTAGAGAGAGAGAGGCTCTTTATTTATATCCTAGAGAGAGAGAGGCTCTTTATTTATATCCTAGAGAGAGAGAGAGGCTCTTTATTCATATCCTAGAGAGAGAGAGGCTCTTTATTTATATCCTAGAGAGAGAGAGGCTCTTTATTTATATCCTAGAGAGAGAGAGAGGCTCTTTATTCATATCCTAGAGAGAGAGAGGCTCTTTATTTATATCCTAGAGAGAGAGAGGCTCTTTATTCATATCCTAGAGAGAGAGGCTCTTTATTCATATCCTAGAGAGAGAGGCTCTTTATTCATATCCTAGAGAGAGAGGCTCTTTATTCATATCCTAGAGAGAGAGAGGCTCTTTATTCATATCCTAGAGAGAGAGAGGCTCTTTATTCATATCCTAGAGAGAGAGAGGCTCTTTATTCATATCCTAGAGAGAGAGAGGCTCTTTATTCATATCCTAGAGAGAGAGAGGCTCTTTATTCATATCCTAGAGAGAGAGAGGCTCTTTATTCATATCCTAGAGAGAGAGAGGCTCTTTATTCATATCCTAGAGAGAGAGAGGCTCTTTATTCATATCCTAGAGAGAGAGAGGCTCTTTATTCATATCCTAGAGAGAGAGGCTCTTTATTCATATCCTAGAGAGAGAGGCTCTTTATTCATATCCTAGAGAGAGAGGCTCTTTATTCATATCCTAGAGAGAGAGGATCTTTAGGGCTGATCGCTACAGCTTTATCTGTTTATCTGTCACCAGTGTGTGTGTGTGTGTGGTAGTATGCCCTTCAGAGCTAAGTGGAGCTGAAATGCTTAGCTGTTAGCTGGCAGACACACAGGAAACCTTTCTCTCTCCTCGTGCACTCTGTGATTTATCTCTCTCTCTCTTTAGGACAATGAGTTGGAGAAGATCACTAGAAGGTTCACCATTGAGCTGGCCAAGAAAGGTTTTATTGGTAAGTGTGTTCTTCATGTAGCCAGTTGTCCCCTATGATCCTGTATGCTAATGACTGTGACGTGTTACCTCAAAACACAGAGAAGACAGGATTCTACCCCAGTGATTTACCCCAGTAGTTTACCCCAGTGATTTACCCGAGTGATTTACCCGAGTGATTTACCCGAGTGATTTTACCCCAGGGTTTTACCCCAGTGGTTTACCCCAGTGGTTTACCCCAGTGATTTACCCGAGGGTTTTACCCCAGTGATTTACCCCAGGGTTTTACCCCAGTGATTTACCCCAGTGATTTATCCCAGTGATTTACCCCAGTGATTTTACCCCAGTGATTTTACCCCAGTGATTTTACCCCAGTGATTTTACCCCAGTGATTTTACCCCAGTGATTTACCCCAGTGATTTTACCCCAGTGATTTACCCCAGGGTTTTACCCCAGTGATTTATTTTTGATAACCAGTTTATAGTAGCAATAATGTACCTCAGAGGTTTGTGATATATGACCAATATTTCATGACTAAGGGCTGTATCCAGGCACTCTACATTGGCCATATACCCCACCCCCTCGGCAGGGTAGCCTAGTGGTTAGAGCGTTAGAGCGTTGGACTAGTAACCGAAAGGTTGCAAGTTCAAATCCCCAAGCTGACAAGGTACAAATCTTTTATTCTGCCCCTGAACAGGCAGTTAACCCACTGTTCCTAGGCCGTCATTGAAAATAAGAATTTGTTCTTAACTGACTTGTCTAGTTAAATAAAGGTAAATAATAATTGCTGAAGTGGAACACTGCCTCTGCAGTGGAAAAGCTGTGTATTAATGGTGACGTGGGTAGTAGACCCTCTTCCAGTCAGTCAGATCCTCGCCCCCTCTCCTCCCTCCCTCTGTCCACTTCTGTTTTTGGATGTCGGGGCCCAGTGAACACATGAGAATGTCCCTCCCTGCATACCACACCATTTATACCACAGAGAGGGAGAGAGAGTGGCATGTCCGCCACCAGGGCGTTCTGAGCCCTCCAGTCAGCCACGGTCTATAGTAACTTTATCTCAAACCTGTGTAGTATGTGTTTACGTGTGGGAAAGAGAGAAAGAAAGATGGAGGGCAGGGTTCACCACTAGGTGGCCCGTGGGTCATTAGATTTATTTTTGCCTCCCAAGTTTTCTGAGAAAAATAATATATTTTTAAAATCATTTTTGTTGTTGGACGTAAAAGACTAAAATCACCAGGAAATCGGCTCAAAGTGATTTTTCATTTAGGAAATCTGTTCCCAAGTATTCCCACGCATAAATCAAGATGCATATGTGATCGTATCTCAATGTAATCAAGGTTTGTAATGATTCCAGTTTTTGTCGATCACTATCTGTTTTGGATTTCTGCTGTCGATTTGCAGTACAACATGTGTTATTCAGAACTATGTTCTGGCCCCCAGACTATCCACTCAAGGAAAAATCATAATTGGGGACCCCTGATGTAGGTTGTGTGTAAATGCTTCCAGTCCTCACAGAAACTTTCACCCCCCCCTTCCTCAGGGCCTGGTATTGATGTTCCTGCTCCTGACATGAGCACTGGAGAGAGAGAGATGTCCTGGATCGCTGACACATATGCCAACACCATCGCACACACTGTGAGTTACCACACAAACGCACATACACTGTAGTTCTGTAGTTGGGGCCCCAGGGCAGTATGGGTATTGTAGTTCTGTAGCATGGCACCCCAGGGCAGTATGGGTACTGTGGTTCTGTAGCATGGCCCCCCAGGGCAGTATGGGTACTGTGGTTCTGTAGCATGGCACCCCAGGGCAGTATGGGTACTGTGGTTCTGTAGCATGGCACCCCAGGGCAGTATGGGTACTGTGGTTCTGTAGCATGGCCCCCCGGGGCAGTATGGGTACTGTGGTTCTGTAGCATGGCCCCCAGGGCAGTATGGGTATTGTAGTTCTGTAGCATGGCCCCCCAGGGCAGTATGGGTACTGTGGTTCTGTAGCATGGCCCCCCAGGGCAGTATGGGTACTGTGGTTCTGTAGCATGGCCCCCCAGGGCAGTATGGGTACTGTGGTTCTGTAGCATGGCCCCCCAGGGCAGTATGGGTACTGTGGTTCTGTAGCATGGCCCCCCAGGGCAGTATGGGTATTGTAGTTCTGTAGCATGGCCCCTAGGGCAGTATGGGTACTGTGGTTCTGTAGCATGGCCCCCCAGGGCAGTATGGGTACTGTGCTTCTGTAGCATGGCCCCCCAGGGCAGTATGGATACTGTGGTTCTGTAGCATGGCCCCCCAGGGCAGTATGGGTACTGTAGTTCTGTAGTCTGGACCCAGAGCAGTATGTGTCCTGCACTGACCTCTCATAACTATGCTGAAGACTCTCTATCTCACAGTCTGACAAACAGATCTAATGCAATTAAACCTACACTCTAACGTGTGTCTGGCTCTGTGTCTCTCTGGGTGTTTCTCTGTGCAGGACATCAATGCCCACGCGTGTGTGACAGGCAAGCCCATCAGTCAGGGTGGGATCCACGGGCGTATCTCGGCCACCGGTCGCGGAGTGTTCCACGGAATTGAGAACTTCATCAACGAGGCGTCCTACATGAGCATGTTGGGCCTGACCCCCGGCTTCCAGGACAAGACCTTCATCATCCAGGTACACACACACACACACACACACACACACACACACTCTGACATTTGCAAAGATTGCGTAAAAGTTGTTTACGCTGATCTGGTCAACAGATTTTGATGTGAACTTTGTTAAATATCTGCAGGGGTGAGTTAGTATTCGTGTCTCTGTGACGGTCAGTGACGTCAGAGACGTGGTGGCAGAGTTCAGCGGCAGTATCACACCACACAGATCTGCTTTACACTGGTCCGCAGGTCCCAGTTCCCACTCTGCCGCGGTGTGTGAGACAGACTAAAGGCCAAAGTGCAGCTTTCTGCGGGACTCTCAGTTCCCTCTGACACACGAGACATCACACATACACACACACACACACAGGGAGAGAGATGCCCTCAGCTTTGGCCTCCTTCCTGGAAGCCTGTCTATACGAAGCCTGTCTATAGGCTATACGAAGCCTGTCTATAGGCTATACGGAGCCTGTCTATAGGCTATACGGAGCCTGTCTATAGGCTATACGGAGCCTGTCTATAGGCTATACGGAGCCTGTCTATAGGCTATACGGAGCCTGTCTATAGGCTATACGGAGCCTGTCTATAGGCTATACGGAGCCTGTCTCTAGGCTATACGGAGCCTGTCTCTAGGCTATACGGAGCCTGTCTCTAGGCTATACGGAGCCTGTCTCTAGGCTATACGGAGCCTGTCTCTAGGCTATACGGAGCCTGTCTCTAGGCTATACGGAGCCTGTCTCTAGGCTATACGGAGCCTGTCTCTAGGCTATACGGAGCCTGTCTCTAGGCTATACGGAGCCTGTCTCTAGGCTATACGGAGCCTGTCTCTAGGCTATACGGAGCCTGTCTCTAGGCTATACGGAGCCTGTCTCTAGGCTATACGGAGCCTGTCTCTAGGCTATACGAAGCCTGTCTCTCTTTTCTCTGTAGTAGCGTTGTCATGATACCAGAATTTAGAATTGGATACCGATACCAGGTTTAGTATCACGATACTTGATACCAAAACGATACCACAACAACAACAGCAAAGCGTATTAGCCACAGTCACAGAAGGGCACTGGATCCAGACAGTAGTATGTATATGTTCATGAATTAATGATATAATCACACAATCAATTTTGACTTTGTTTTACCAATCTAACTACAAAACAGCAGAATGGTGAACATTTATTTGAATGGTAAATATCTACTGGTACACTGGTTAAATCAAGATGTAGCCTAGGTCAATTCACAATACAGGTGTATTCAATAGGAGGGTGTGCATTGAGTTATTGAACTTGTTGTAGCTGACTTCATGGGGCTACAGATGACAAACAATCCTTTCCATTTAGGACTTATGTTTATTGGCAACTACTAAGAGAACATATTTTATTGTACAAATTAACAACATTTGCATAGAAGAAGCAATTTCTTCATTTATAAAAATGTGCGCTATGAAAAAATGGTATAGGAAAGTATTTTGTGTTTTGAAAATACAAATGACTGTTCTCGAAAGTATATTTTACAAAATATACATATTTACAAAATGTATTTCAGCCCAGTGTAATACAAGTGACTAAATACTCAGAAGTAATTTAGATATACTGAACAAAAATGCAGCTTGCAGGGCCTCCCGGGTGGCGCAGTGGTTAAGGGCAGAGACCCTGGGTTCGCGTCCAGGCTCTGTCGCAACCGGCCGTCTGTGGGACGATGTGCAGTTGGCCTAGCGTCGTGCGGGTTATTGCGACACGTCTCCTTCACATAGAGTTGATCAGGCTGTTCAATCACGTAAGAAACATTTTAAAGATGTACCGAACCAAACGTTTATATCTTTTGCAAAAATTTACCAAAGTTTGGGTTTACTTTGCAACACTCGTAGTGAGTAAGGATCAGCACCAATGTTCCCTCTAAGCTGTGCGTGTGTGCGGCCGTGCAGAAGAAATGTCAGCCTGCTCAGAGAAGCACGAGAACATCACTCAACTTTCTACAGTTTTCCCCCTTAGTTATTAACACGGTCCACGTTTCCTTTTACTGTGGGAATTGTGATCCAATCAACACACCGAAACAACAAAACAAACTGTGTAAGACTTAGTATGCAAAACTAACTATGCAAGAGATTTTGTTGTAGGCAGAACGTATCGGAGTAGGATTCTATTGCATTGATGCTCACATCTCAACCCGTACTCTACACAGACCTGTGTGGAATAACCAATCAGAGCTGCAGTAGGCCTATATTCACTTTGAACTGGACTGTGTTTACAGCATGAGCGGTATGAGTAGATATGCTTGTTTCAAGATCAAAGCGAGAGCTGTTTGTAGTCACGTGGGCACATTTGTTCATATCCTTTACTAGTTAGTCAATTATTAGCCCAGTTATAGATTATTTGTAGTCAGCAAAGGGGACGGATTGCTTCCTACAAGAGCACCAAACGTGTACACTTCTAGACATCTTTGAAAAGTGATTCGGGTAAAGAGCTTTTTCTTTTCTTAAAGGGGCAGTGGTGTATTTTGAGACATCTTGAATAAGCCCTAGTAGGCAATAGGCTAGAGGGTGTCATCATTTGTCTGATTCTCTTTAATAATGGTATGGAAATAATACTTTTATTTTGTAAAGTGGTTTCTTGCATCGAACAACACAACAACATTTTCAGTCACCTCCTTGTCTGAAGGACAAGTGGATAAACAGGTTAATGTCAAGCCCTGCGTGTTTTATTTTCAAAAGTCTCATGGAATGTAGGCCTACATTGAACACCACACACTGTCTGCTTCTGTAGGCTGAATTATAGAACAGCTATTTCCATGTTAAAATGTTATGGGAGGCGTTTTCTCCATTGTTTTTGATGGTAGGCCACTGGTAGGCCTACATTATGAGGAAGCCACAGTAGCCTACTTGACAACTGTCTTAAACTGGAACTTCAAGCTTGTACAGTCGGCTAAATGTTGAGGGAACATTGATGGATAAGGTTAATCGAATATTTGAATATCCGATCCGACGTTAGTATTCAATGACTAGCAACTATTCATTTTTGAGAAGGAAAAAAAAAACATCTCACCTTCGTGTCTGACACACTGACTCACTAAACAGAGACACAGACAGACTGACTAAACAGACACACAAACTGTGTTTGTGTGTATGGCTGGATTATGTAGTTGTGTGACTCGATTTTCTTGGCGATTTAGCGAATACGCAGATGTGTAAATGACATCGTGTAGATAGCAGATGACAGAGAGGATAATGGAGAGATATAGGGGAGGAGCTGATCTCAGTTTATAGACCTTGCTGCTATGGAAACGACTGTCAAACATCTATTGTTAAGGGCCTATAGCAGCATTATGTGTCTCAATGCTCAGTATAGTTAAAGGTATATTTCACAGCTGTACCAGATATATTACCTGCTTGGTTTCAATCCTCTCTGTCTGTCCGCTGATTTGGTATGTCAGTTTATTAGCTAGTTATCAGTGGGTCTGAGGCTACTGCAGTGGCAGAGGTGGGCCACATGGGGGCGCCAGGGTCCCAGTGTAATGTCTTTAGTGTACTCTGTAGCAGAGTTGATGATGGTGTGTGTGTGTGATGAAGGAGATAGTAATGATCTCTCTTTCTCAGGGCTTTGGTAACGTGGGTCTCCACTCCATGCGGTACCTCCACAGGTACGGTGCTAAGTGTGTGGGCATCGCTGAGTATGACGGCAGCATCTACAACCCAGAGGGCATTGACCCCAAGCAGCTGGAGGACTACAAACTGGTAAAAAAAATACTCTCTTACTCTCCTTTTGAACTTCCTCAGTCTCACTTTCTCTGTGTCTCTCTCACTCTTTCTCTCTCACTTTTCCACCCTCTCTTGTTCTGAATATGAGCTATAGCCAAGAAAGACTTCCTGTCTCTTGCATTTGACTAACCTGTGTGTGTGTGTGTGTGTGTGTGTGTGTGTAGCAACACGGTTCGATCGTAGGTTTCCCCGGGGCTAAGCCATACGAGGGCAGCCTTCTGGAAGCTCAGTGTCACATCCTGATCCCTGCCGCCAGCGAGAAGCAGCTCACACGAAACAACGCCCACAGGATCAAGGCCAAGGTACAATAACCCATCTAAACTACACTATCCACAATGCCCTGTTGTCATTGTTGTTTATTGTTGTTGTTTATTGTTGTTGTTTGTTCCAGATCATTGCTGAGGGAGCCAACGGCCCCACCACCCCTGATGCTGACAAGATCTTCCTGGAGAACAATGTCATGGTCATCCCTGTAAGAAGAGGCGTGCGCACACACACATATACACACACACACACATATACACACACACACACATATACACACACACACATATACACACACACAAAATTGCATGTTAAGGCAGTCATACACACATTCACAGTATCTATCCAGCAAACATGGCCCCAGGTGGGTATTTGGTGGGCAAGGTGGGCACGGCCTAGCCCACACCAAGCCAACACGGCCTAGCCCACACCAGCCCAACACGGTCTAGCCCACACCAAGCCAACACAGACTAACTCACACCAAGCCCACACCAGCCCAACACGGTCTAGCCCACACCAGCCCAACACGGTCTAGCCCACACCAGCCCAACACGGTCTAGCCCACACCAGCCCAACACGGCCTAGCCCACACCAGCCCAACACGGCCTAGCCCACACCAGCCCAACACGGCCTAGCCCACATCAAGCCCACATCAGCCCAACACAAGCAAAACAAATTGGGCTGTGTGCTTATTATAAAAATGTGCTTCTTTCAGGCAAAGTGAGGGCCGGCCACACTGTGTGTGGGCATGTATGCTGGGTTGAGTTCTCTCATTAACAGGACACACTCAACAGTCCCAGACAGAGATGTCTGACCGTTCTGTCTGTTTGGCCCTCCCTCAGGACATGTACCTGAACGCAGGTGGTGTGACAGTGTCCTACTTTGAGTGGCTGAAGAACCTGAACCACGTCAGCTATGGACGACTCACCTTCAAATACGAGAGAGACTCCAACTACCACCTCCTCAGTAAGTCCTGACCCCTGACCTCTAACCTTTCAGTCTCCCTCTATAATAACATGCTTCTGTAACTTACCATCAAGTACTCTTTCTCTCACTCTCGCAGTGTCTGTTCAGGAGAGTTTGGAGAGGAAGTTTGGAAAGCAGGGAGGACCAATCCCTGTTGTCCCCACCGCTGACTTCCAGGCCAGAGTCGCTGTGAGTACACACACACACACACACACACACACCCCATACACACACACACACACACACACACACACCCCATACACACACACACCCCATACACACACACACACACACCCCATACACACACACACACACCCCCATACACACACACACACACCCCCATACACACACACACACACCCCCATACACACACACACACACCCCCCATACACACACACACACACCCCCCCCATACACACACACACACACACCCCATACACACACACACACACCCCCATACACACACACACACACCCCCATACACACACACACACACACACATACACACACACACACACACACACACACACCCCCCATATACACATACACATACCCATATACACACACACACACACCCCCATACACACACACACACACACACATATGCATACAGGGCTTATATCTATACACATGTAAACCCATGTGGGGGGTGATACATCCAGGCTAGTTTGATAACATCTCTCCTCTTCTCTACAGGGAGCTTCTGAGAAGGACATTGTCCACTCTGGGTTGGCCTACACCATGGAGAGGTCTGCCAGGGTAAGAGAGAGAGAGAGAGAGAGAGAGAGGGAGTGTGTGTGTCTGTGTGTGTACGCTCAAAGTTAGAGCAGGTGTGTCAGACCATACAGAACCTATAATTGCATTTTGCTGACCTGGGGCACCTCTCAACCACACTACCACTGTGTGCTTGTCTGTGTCTGTTTTGCCAGTGTGACCCGGTCTGGTGTGTAATTGTAGTGTGTTTTGCCAGTGTGACCTGGTCTGGTGTGTAATTGTACTGTGTTTTGCCAGTGTGACCCGGTCTGGTGTGTAATTGTAGTGTGTTTTGCCAGTGTGACCCGGTCTGGTGTGTAATTGTAGTCTGTTTTGCCAGTGTGACCCGGTCTGGTGTGTAATTGTAGTGTGTTTTGCCAGTGTGACCTGGTCTGGTGTGTAATTGTACTGTGTTTTGCCAGTGTGACCCGGTCTGGTGTGTAATTGTACTGTGTTTTGCCAGTGTGACCCGGTCTGGTGTGTGATTGTACTGCGTTTTGCCAGTGTGACCCGGTCTGGTGTGTAATTGTAGTGTGTTTTGCCAGTGTGACCCGGTCTGGTGTGTAATTGTAGTGTGTTTTGCCAGTGTGACCCGGTCTGGTGTGTAATTGTAGTGTGTTTTGCCAGTGTGACCCGGTCTGGTGTGTAATTGTACTGTGTTTTGCCAGTGTGACCCGGTCTGGTGTGTAATTGTACTGTGTTTTGCCAGTGTGACCCGGTCTGGTGTGTAATTGTACTGTGTTTTGCCAGTGTGACCCGGTCTGGTGTGTAATTGTACTGTGTTTTGCCAGTGTGACCCGGTCTGGTGTGTAATTGTACTGTGTTTTGCCAGTGTGACCCGGTCTGGTGTGTAATTGTAGTGTGTTTTGCCAGTGTGACCCGGTCTGGTGTGTAATTGTACTGTGTTTTGCCAGTGTGACCCGGTCTGGTGTGTAATTGTACTGTGTTTTGCCAGTGTGACCCGGTCTGGTGTGTAATTGTAGTGTGTTTTGCCAGTGTGACCCGGTCTGGTGTGTAATTGTAGTCTGTTTTGCCAGTGTGACCCGGTCTGGTGTGTAATTGTAGTGTGTTTTGCCAGTGTGACCTGGTCTGGTGTGTAATTGTACTGTGTTTTGCCAGTGTGACCCGGTCTGGTGTGTAATTGTACTGTGTTTTGCCAGTGTGACCCGGTCTGGTGTGTGATTGTATTGCGTTTTGCCAGTGTGACCCGGTCTGGTGTGTGATTGTACTGTGTTTAGCCAGTGTGACCTGGTCTGGTGTGTAATTGTAGTGTGTTTTGCCAGTGTGACCTGGTCTGGTGTGTAATTGTAGTGTGTTTTGCCAGTGTGACCCGGTCTGGTGTGTAATTGTAGTGTGTTTTGCCAGTGTGACCCGGTCTGGTGTGTAATTGTAGTGTGTTTTGCCAGTGTGACCCGGTCTGGTGTGTAATTGTAGTGTGTTTTGCCAGTGTGACCCGGTCTGGTGTGTAATTGTAGTGTGTTTTGCCAGTGTGACCCGGTCTGGTGTGTAATTGTAGTGTGTTTTGCCAGTGTGACCCGGTCTGGTGTGTAATTGTACTGTGTTTTGCCAGTGTGACCCGGTCTGGTGTGTAATTGTACTGTGTTTTGCCAGTGTGACCCGGTCTGGTGTGTAATTGTAGTGTGTTTTGCCAGTGTTTTGACCCGGTCTGGTGTGTAATTGTACTGTGTTTTGCCAGTGTGACCCGGTCTGGTGTGTAATTGTACTGTGTTTTGCCAGTGTGACCCGGTCTGGTGTGTAATTGTACTGTGTTTTGCCAGTGTGACCCGGTCTGGTGTGTAATTGTAGTGTGTTTTGCCAGTGTGACCCGGTCTGGTGTGTAATTGTAGTCTGTTTTGCCAGTGTGACCCGGTCTGGTGTGTAATTGTAGTGTGTTTTGCCAGTGTGACCTGGTCTGGTGTGTAATTGTACTGTGTTTTGCCAGTGTGACCCGGTCTGGTGTGTGATTGTACTATGTTTTGCCAGTGTGACCCGGTCTGGTGTGTGATTGTACTGTGTTTTGCCAGTGTGACCTGGTCTGGTGTGTAATTGTAGTGTGTTTTGCCAGTGTGACCCGGTCTGGTGTGTAATTGTAGTGTGTTTTGCCAGTGTGACCCGGTCTGGTGTGTAATTGTAGTGTGTTTTGCCAGTGTGACCCGGTCTGGTGTGTAATTGTAGTGTGTTTTGCCAGTGTGACCCGGTCTGGTGTGTAATTGTACTGTGTTTTGCCAGTGTGACCCGGTCTGGTGTGTAATTGTACTGTGTTTTGCCAGTGTGACCCGGTCTGGTGTGTAATTGTAGTGTGTTTTGCCAGTGTGACCCGGTCTGGTGTGTGATTGTACTGTGTTTTGCCAGTGTGACCCGGTCTGGTGTGTGATTGTACTGTGTTTTGCCAGTGTGACCCGGTCTGGTGTGTGATTGTACTGTGTTTTGCCAGTGTGACCCGGTCTGGTGTGTGATTGTACTGTGTTTTGCCAGTGTGACCCGGTCTGGTGTGTAATTGTAGTGTGTTTTGCCAGTGTGACCCGGTCTGGTGTGTAATTGTAGTGTGTTTTGCCAGTGTGACCTGGTCTGGTGTGTAATTGTACTGTGTTTTGCCAGTGTGACCCGGTCTGGTGTGTAATTGTACTGTGTTTTGCCAGTGTGACCCGGTCTGGTGTGTAATTGTAGTGTGTTTTGCCAGTGTGACCCGGTCTGGTGTGTAATTGTAGTGTGTTTTGCCAGTGTGACCCGGTCTGGTGTGTAATTGTAGTGTGTTTTGCCAGTGTGACCCGGTCTGGTGTGTAATTGTACTGTGTTTTGCCAGTGTGACCCGGTCTGGTGTGTAATTGTACTGTGTTTTGCCAGTGTGACCCGGTCTGGTGTGTAATTGTACTGTGTTTTGCCAGTGTGACCCGGTCTGGTGTGTAATTGTACTGTGTTTTGCCAGTGTGACCCGGTCTGGTGTGTAATTGTACTGTGTTTTGCCAGTGTGACCCGGTCTGGTGTGTAATTGTACTGTGTTTTGCCAGTGTGACCCGGTCTGGTGTGTAATTGTAGTGTGTTTTGCCAGTGTGACCCGGTCTGGTGTGTAATTGTACTGTGTTTTGCCAGTGTGACCCGGTCTGGTGTGTAATTGTACTGTGTTTTGCCAGTGTGACCCGGTCTGGTGTGTAATTGTAGTGTGTTTTGCCAGTGTGACCCGGTCTGGTGTGTAATTGTAGTCTGTTTTGCCAGTGTGACCCGGTCTGGTGTGTAATTGTAGTGTGTTTTGCCAGTGTGACCCGGTCTGGTGTGTAATTGTAGTGTGTTTTGCCAGTGTGACCCGGTCTGGTGTGTAATTGTACTGTGTTTTGCCAGTGTGACCCGGTCTGGTGTGTAATTGTAGTGTGTTTTGCCAGTGTGACCCGGTCTGGTGTGTAATTGTAGTGTGTTTTGCCAGTGTGACCCGGTCTGGTGTGTAATTGATGTCTGTTTTGCCAGTGTGACCCGGTCTGGTGTGTAATTGTAGTGTGTTTTGCCAGTGTGACCCGGTCTGGTGTGTAATTGTAGTGTGTTTTGCCAGTGTGACCCGGTCTGGTGTGTAATTGTACTGTGTTTTGCCAGTGTGACCCGGTCTGGTGTGTAATTGTAGTGTGTTTTGCCAGTGTGACCCGGTCTGGTGTGTAATTGTAGTGTGTTTTGCCAGTGTGACCCGGTCTGGTGTGTGATTGTACTGTGTTTTGCCAGTGTGACCCGGTCTGGTGTGTAATTGTAGTGTGTTTTGCCAGTGTGACCCGGTCTGGTGTGTAATTGTACTGTGTTTTGCCAGTGTGACCCGGTCTGGTGTGTAATTGTAGTGTGTTTTGCCAGTGTGACCCGGTCTGGTGTGTGATTGTACTGTGTTTTGCCAGTGTGACCCGGTCTGGTGTGTAATTGTAGTGTGTTTTGCCAGTGTGACCCGGTCTGGTGTGTAATTGTACTGTGTTTTGCCAGTGTGACCCGGTCTGGTGTGTAATTGTACTGTGTTTTGCCAGTGTGACCCGGTCTGGTGTGTAATTGTACTGTGTTTTAGCAGTGTGACCCGGTCTGGTGTGTGATTGTACTGTGTTTTGCCAGTGTGACCCGGTCTGGTGTGTGATTGTACTGTGTTTTGCCAGTGTGACCCGGTCTGGTGTGTAATTGTACTGTGTTTTGCCAGTGTGACCCGGTCTGGTGTGTAATTGTAGTGTGTTTTGCCAGTGTGACCCGGTCTGGTGTGTAATTGTAGTGTGTTTTGCCAGTGTGACCCGGTCTGGTGTGTGATTGTACTGTGTTTTGCCAGTGTGACCCGGTCTGGTGTGTGATTGTACTGTGTTTTGCCAGTGTGACCCGGTCTGGTGTGTAATTGTAGTGTGTTTTGCCAGTGTGACCCGGTCTGGTGTGTAATTGTAGTGTGTTTTGCCAGTGTGACCCGGTCTGGTGTGTAATTGTAGTCTGTTTTGCCAGTGTGACCCGGTCTGGTGTGTAATTGTAGTCTGTTTTGCCAGTGTGACCTGGTCTGGTGTGTAATTGTACTGTGTTTTGCCAGTGTGACCCGGTCTGGTGTGTAATTGTACTGTGTTTTGCCAGTGTGACCCGGTCTGGTGTGTAATTGTAGTGTGTTTTGCCAGTGTGACCCGGTCTGGTGTGTAATTGTAGTCTGTTTTGCCAGTGTGACCCGGTCTGGTGTGTAATTGTAGTGTGTTTTGCCAGTGTGACCCGGTCTGGTGTGTAATTGTAGTGTGTTTTGCCAGTGTGACCCGGTCTGGTGTGTAATTGTACTGTGTTTTGCCAGTGTGACCCGGTCTGGTGTGTGATTGTACTGTGTTTTGCCAGTGTGACCCGGTCTGGTGTGTGATTGTACTGTGTTTTGCCAGTGTGACCAGGTCTGGTGTGTAATTGTACTGTGTTTTGCCAGTGTGACCCGGTCTGGTGTGTAATTGTACTGTGTTTTGCCAGTGTGACCCGGTCTGGTGTGTAATTGTAGTGTGTTTTGCCAGTGTGACCCGGTCTCGTGTGTTTTGCCAGTGTGACCCGGTCTCGTGTGTAATTGTACTGTGTTTTGCCAGTGTGACCCGGTCTGGTGTGTAATTGTACTGTGTTTTGCCAGTGTGACCCGGTCTGGTGTGTAATTGTAGTGTGTTTTGCCAGTGTGACCCGGTCTGGTGTGTGTTTTGCCAGTGTGACCCGGTCTGGTGTGTAATTGTACTGTGTTTTGCCAGTGTGACCCGGTCTGGTGTGTAATTGTACTGTGTTTTGCCAGTGTGACCCGGTCTGGTGTGTAATTGTACTGTGTTTTGCCAGTGTGACCCGGTCTGGTGTGTAATTGTACTGTGTTTTGCCAGTGTGACCCGGTCTGGTGTGTAATTGTAGTGTGTTTTGCCAGTGTGACCCGGTCTGGTGTGTAATTGTAGTGTGTTTTGCCAGTGTGACCCGGTCTGGTGTGTGATTGTACTGTGTTTTGCCAGTGTGACCCGGTCTGGTGTGTGATTGTACTGTGTTTTGCCAGTGTGACCCGGTCTGGTGTGTAATTGTAGTGTGTTTTGCCAGTGTGACCCGGTCTGGTGTGTAATTGTAGTGTGTTTTGCCAGTGTGACCCGGTCTGGTGTGTAATTGTAGTCTGTTTTGCCAGTGTGACCCGGTCTGGTGTGTAATTGTAGTCTGTTTTGCCAGTGTGACCTGGTCTGGTGTGTGATTGTACTGTGTTTTGCCAGTGTGACCAGGTCTGGTGTGTAATTGTACTGTGTTTTGCCAGTGTGACCCGGTCTGGTGTGTAATTGTACTGTGTTTTGCCAGTGTGACCCGGTCTGGTGTGTAATTGTAGTGTGTTTTGCCAGTGTGACCCGGTCTCGTGTGTTTTGCCAGTGTGACCCGGTCTCGTGTGTAATTGTACTGTGTTTTGCCAGTGTGACCCGGTCTGGTGTGTAATTGTACTGTGTTTTGCCAGTGTGACCCGGTCTGGTGTGTAATTGTAGTGTGTTTTGCCAGTGTGACCCGGTCTGGTGTGTGTTTTGCCAGTGTGACCCGGTCTGGTGTGTAATTGTACTGTGTTTTGCCAGTGTGACCCGGTCTGGTGTGTAATTGTACTGTGTTTTGCCAGTGTGACCCGGTCTGGTGTGTAATTGTACTGTGTTTTGCCAGTGTGACCCGGTCTGGTGTGTAATTGTACTGTGTTTTAGCAGTGTGACCCGGTCTGGTGTGTGATTGTACTGTGTTTTGCCAGTGTGACCCGGTCTGGTGTGTAATTGTAGTGTGTTTTGCCAGTGTGACCCGGTCTGATGAGTAATTGTAGTGTGTTTTGTCCCCCTGCAGCAAATCATGCGTACGGCCAGTAAGTACAACCTGGGTCTGGACCTGCGGACGGCTGCGTACGTCAACGCCATCGAGAAGGTGTTCAAGGTCTACAACGAGGCCGGCATCACCGTCACATGATCACCTTGTCCCAGCCAGACCACTCCCACACCACCCTGCTATTGGTTCACCCTGTTTCCCCATTTTCCAATCAGCCTTCAGGACATACCAGTGTTTCCATTAGAGACCCCCGCCTCCCGTTTATACACACACACTGACACGTACTGTGTTCTGTGTCCCATGACCTCGCCATATCTCCCTGTATCACGTGGGTAACTCAGTATTCCTGTGTCCCATGACCTCGCCATATCTCCCTGTATCACGTGGGTAACTCAGTATTCCTGTGTCCCATGACCTCGCCATATCTCCCTGTATCACGTGGGTAACTCAGTATTCCTGTGTCCCATGACCTCGCCATATCTCCCTGTATCACGTGGGTAACTCAGTATTCCTGTGTCCCATGACCTCGCCATATCTCCCTGTATCACGTGGGTACCTCAGTATTCCTGTGTCCCATGACCTCGCCATATCTCCCTGTATCACGTGGGTAACTCAGTATTCCTGTGTCGTCCTGTTTCACTATTGTTGTTCAGTTTGTGAAAGAAGCAGATTGTAGCAGGAAGCTTTAAGACCCCCCCCCCCCCTCCTATAAGAGTTCCCTTTTGGCCATTTTGTCTTGTTTGACACTTGTGTTGCCATTGTTTCAGACCACAACAATGAAGTTGCCTTAGCTCTGACGGAGCTCTGTACTGAAAAGACACACATACTGAAATCCATTTAATGTTAACTCCAGACATATACTTTATTTAAAGAAAGAGATAGTTTTAAACTCTCACTGTATGTCAGGGAATGGTGATATATGTGTTCCTCAGTTCTCCTCGCAGCGGGGTTAGAGGTCAGGGCTCAGGGTTGTGCTGAGGAACACAGGGTTCTACTGGGTTTGGTTCTTCGTAAAGCTCTACACCCTTCTCCACTATATCAGTCCCCCCACAAGCCCCCCCTACCTTCTGCTCCTATCTTGTCCAATCTGACCCTCCCCCAAACCCTCCGCTCCGCCATGAGAGAGAGAGGAGGAGAGGATCATGGGAACAAGCGTTCTCCTTCTCCAAAAAGCCGTCCAAGCCCTTGCACGGAAATTGCTTGGGGAAATTTGTATTGCCTTTTTTTCTTTTTTTGAAAACCAATAAAATTCTGAGAACTGATGTGTAAGTGCAGTATGTGACGTGCAGACAGACAGACTAGTGTTGAAAGATTGGTGTTTTATTCATGTTTATGACATCCTATACACGTTATACAGATCTCAGTGATGGTATAAAGACGGGATTGGTTGATGGGAAGGAAGGTCTGGGGTTGAGACATGGTACAGTCCAGGGTTGACACATGGTACAGTCCATGGTTGGGGATTCAGTTGAAAAGGCTCTTTCCAAAAGACATGGCCTTGTCTGCAGCATTGTCCATGGCAGCATCTGCTGCAGCCCCTTTCACTGCATCAGACACCATGCCACCAATACCTGGAGGAACAACCACAACATCAGACACCATGCCACCAATACCTGGAGGAACAACCACAACATCAGACACCATGCCACCAATACCTGGAGGAACAACCACAACATCAGACACCATGCCACCAAATACCTGGAGGAACAACCACAACATCAGACACCATGCCACCAATACCTGGAGGAACAACCACAACATCAGACACCATGCCACCAATACCTGGAGGAACAACCACAACATCAGACACCATTCCACCAATACCTGGGGGAACAATCACAACATCAGACACCATTTCAACAATACTGTACATACAAAGACATGGGACTGCAACACACTACCGTTATATCTCCTACAGCGGTGTCAAGCAGGCGTTAATCTCCTACAGCAGGCTGCAACACACTACCGTTATATCTCCTACAGCGGTGTCACGTTAAGCAGGCTGCAACACACTACCGTTATATCTCCTACAGCGGTGTCACGTTAAGCAGGCTGCAACACACTACCGTTATATCTCCTACAGCGGTGTCACGTTAAGCAGGCTGCAACACACTACCGTTATATCTCCTACAGCGGTGTCACGTTAAGCAGGCTGCAACACACTACCGTTATATCTCCTACAGCGGTGTCACGTTAAGCAGGCTGCAACACACTACCGTTATATCTCCTACAGCGGTGTCACGTTAAGCAGGCTGCAACGGACTGAATGCAGATAAAGGCAACGAATAGAGCAGAAGTGATTTGTTACTCTACGAGTTGGGAGAAACTGAATTGGTTTGTAGTGTGTTGTGTACATTGTGTGTAGGTGTGTATTGTGTGTGTGTGTGTGTAGGTAGTGTGTATTGTGTATGGATAGTGTGGTAGCATGTTACAGGCGATGCGAAATGTCTGTGATTTAGTGTCCATGGTAACCCAGAATAGACAGATCACCTTCGTCTTTCTTCTCCTCCTTAGCTCCTCCTCCGATCATCTCTCCCACCTTCTCCTTCACCACAACAGCTAGACAGAGGGAGAGAGGGGGGGGGCTGTCAAACATGCATCTTCTGCCTCCACATGACCAGATAACTGGTGGGATTTCCTCTTGTTATGTCTTGTTAGTTCTTGCTGATACAAGCTCCCTTTCATGACGTGATGCCACAGAATCTTTGCAGATTTTTTTGATTTCTGGTAGAAATGAGCTCCTCTACTTTGAAATCTAGACAAACCCAAATAACTCATTTTAGAAGTATGAGCAGTGCCAAAAAGTACAGAGCAAAAAGTTTTCAAAAATGAACATATTTGGTTTAAGAATGTTGACTCATCAACTGCAGCGCCGTTTAAAATGCCAAAGCCCAGTTTGAACATTTTGAAGGCTGATAACACAAAAACGAACACTAAATGAAAGCCGAACTATACAGTAGTCCATATAACAACCACATTTTGCTGTGCTTTAAGGTTGAAACGTATCAATGCTTCACATGAATGACCCCCCCCATCATTCAACCAAGTAAACAAACACCATTATCCACTTTTCTAACAGACATCTTGTTCTCACCTGCTTTGTCGATCACTGCATCCACCTGCTTCCCTGATCCTTTCAGAAAGTCCATCTCTGTGTGTGTTCTGTACTCGGCCGGAGTGTGTGTGTGTGAGAGAGAGAGTGTGTGTGTGTGAGAGAGTGTGTGTGGATGGGTGTGCATGGGTTTATATGAGGTTGGCAGAGAGGCTTACAGAGGCCACCCCTCCATCACACACCCCTGTCAAGTCACACACACCCCTGTCAAGTCACACACACACCCCTAAGGATGCAGGCCACTTTTATTGTTGGTGTCAGTATGGAAAAACCCAGCAGTGGAACTGTAAATACCGTAAACGGAGAGAGACCTCATAACTTTATTAGGACCCTCAATGAAACATTGTTAGAACAAATATGATACACGGATACATGCAGCACAACTCAGCTCTTATTCAGGTCCAAATTATAATAATTCACATATCCTGTTGCTTCAGGAGTTTTTTCATGTTGTAGCGAACTGGCTCAAATTATGATCCTACATCTGTATACGCATGGGAAACAGGAAATACTGGATGTGATTGTCCTGAAAGGTCACCAAGCTGTCTGACTCACTGTCAAAACACAGCGATAAAAGCGGACAAAAAAAGAGACAAAATGTAATATACAACACACTCCTTCTTACGACAGCCCTCTCATTGTGTTGTTGGCCCTAGATTGCTGCTCTGTGTTTGTGTGGATTCCTTAGGGGTGTTGGCTGTGTGTGTTTCTCCATGAAGACACTCCTCTGCTTTAATGTGCTCTGGCGTTGGATCAGAGAGTGTTCATAGAGCAGTTTGGAAATCTCGTGGTTAGAATGGAACATTGGGCTGGTGATATGTCGTCCCGAAGGATCACTTAAAACACTAAGACAGGGAGTTCTAGAACACTGACGCAAGAGGTTCTAAGTTGGCTTTTTGTTTTCTTCCTGACCTCTCTTGACCCCTCTGTCTCCCTGTCAGCTCCCAGCATGCCGATGGAGGGAGTGACCTCATAGTGTACCTGTAGAGGAGAACAAAGAGCCTGGCTAAACCCCTGGGAGCCCACACGCACGCTCACACACAGAAAACATTGCTAAGACTTGCAGAGGGCAAAGAAAAATGTCCAGGATGGTACCACAATATCTCCATGGTAACATAGGCCATACATACTATTATAAACTGCATCATAATTAGTCACTCAAATGGAGAAATGAAGACGACACGGAAGTTTGGATTTCAACAAAACCGTCTTTAATTCACTGGTTATAAAATCAACAAGTCCGCTTCAATGCCAAATTAAACGTGGTGTGGGAGTGTTTATGTTTTTGTTTGTGTGCTTTATGAGTGTGCTGTGTGTGTGGATCTGGGGTTTGTGCAGGTACCTGTGTGTGTGTGTGTGTGTGTGTGTGTGTGTGTGTGTGTGTGTGTGTGTGTGTGTGTG